>NW_020174563.1:3107562-3201468 GCF_003031525.2 Neophocaena asiaeorientalis asiaeorientalis
GGTGTGTGTGTGTGTGTGTGTGTGTGTGTGTGTGTGTGTATATGTGTGTTAACTGCAGGCAGTCAATTCCTGGGATCCCCTATTCCCATACCCTTTGCCAATTTCTCACATCTGAGATGCTCTCAGTCACCATTCAGGGTTTTCCCATCAGAATTGGTCCTGGGCTGTGGATTCTGTTTCTTTCTGTCTCCAGAGAAAAAGCAAGACCCTGATGTGCTGGTTCTGTAAGGATTTCCAGGACAAGGGCATGGTTTTCCTATGTGAGGAAAGGGAAGAAGGGCTGAGAGAGCACACTGGATTCTTGGCCTTCGGGAGTCTTGGGTTAGAGAGAGGGATTTTGTAGACTCAGAATCTGTGTTGGGAGTGAGAGCTGTGGTTGGAAGAGGCAGATGGAGCATTTGCCAGAACTACCAGGCTACCAACAGTCACAGAGGGTGGGCTTGTCATTCTAGAGGGAATATGGGGAAACTGAGAGGGGTATGTCAGGTCCATCTGTCCTGATTCCTGCCAGGCACCCTTACACAACCAGGCATACTCCCCTGAAGGTAGCTTGTTTTACCAGCCTGTTACCAAATAACTCCTCACCTGCCAGCTTATGCCTAAAACTCCTTTAGCTGCTATAGAGCCTTTTATGCCATAATTAGAAAAGTTTTAAAGCAGTCCTGTAGTTTACTACACTACAGTTGATTGCCTCCTAGCTAGGTGTGTCTGTCCCTCTTTAGACTAGGAGTTATTTTGGTTCAGAGACTGTGTCTTTTCCTCATTCAGTTTCCAGCACTTACAAAATGTCTGGTACAAAATTGATTCTCAATAACGTTTTTGTTGAATTGAATGGAATCGAATACTTCTGGGAGAAGTACCATAGCAACAAAGATGGAATCACGTCAAAGTGGATATATACCTGGGAGTGCAATACTTTGAATTCAAGTCTCAATTCCAGGACACTCTACCTATAAGACTGTATATGAATGTTTTATCCTTTCTGCATTTTAATTTCCTACTTACAAAATGAGACCAAAGTAACTTTCCCTAATGAACTCAGTATTCCTGTGAGTATCAAATGATAAAGGACTTTGAAATATAAAAGTGATGGATAAAGTTATATTATTTTTTTCTTGTTTTTGGGGGTACTTAGGATTTAGTTTACAGGTAGCCAGTGCTTGGAGCCAGGAGAGCATATGGAGAGAGGGGTTTTAAGGATACTCAAATCTGCCTGGGCATGGAGGTATTTTAGGCCATGAAGCATTATAATTGCCGGTTCCAGGAAATTCTAGATTAAAAAAAACCCTGTAACTTTATTATACAAAACATGAAGTAATCCATGGCCCACAACTAAATAGGCAATTCCCCTGGTAGCTTTTATGCTTTCTATAAACAGGAATAAATGCTATTGACTCAATGTACTTGCTTTAATAATAAATCCTATAAACAACATAGCCACCCTTTTATTGCTGGAGAATGGTGTTTGACTGAAGAAACCTACTATTGTTTAGCTCTTTATGGTTTACCAAATGTTTTAATGCACATTACTGTTTTGATTCGTCATAATTACTCTGAAAAAGGAAAATAATAGTTTTCATGACATGTCACCACTTAGTAGTTCAGAGCTGTTAAAGGAATTTTACAAGAAAAAAATCAGGTGGTGGTTAAAAGCTTGGGGTCAGATAGACCTGGTTTAATCCAGGGTTTTGCAACGTGCTAGCTGTGTGACCTTGGAAAGTAAATAACTTATCTCAGGCCCAGTTTCCTGTTCTGCAAAATGGAGGCTTAACTATAACTCAAATATTTTCTAGGTAAATGCAATAGCTCCGCATTTGGATTTCAAAGAGGGAAGAGGATCTTGATTTTGGGATGAGCCCCAAAGACTTTCCCAAGTAGTAGTCTGACATTAGATTAGCTGACAGGAGGCATGTGAATTCTTAGCACAGAGACTGTCACATACTACATTCAATAAATATTCAATATTAGCTTTACAAATAGTTTACAAAGTGTTTTCACATACTTCACTCACTCCTCCCAATAACCTCATAAAGCTTCTCTTTACAAATGAAGAAACTAACACTCAGGGAGCTTATCTTTGTCCACGGTTACATACCAGCCAAGTGTCAGAGCCGGATCTTACACCCGGCTCAGCTAGTCCTCTAGCTGTGACCACTGCCTGTCTCAGTCAGGACAACTCATCACCAGCTGTGGTTGTTATGAAACAGTAGATGATGGGGGCGGGGGAGAGGTATCCAGCTGCATGGATAACCTACTGAAGAATGAGAGGATCCTTTGCCAAAGGATGAGTGGAGTTAGATGGAAAAGACTCCAGTTTCTGTTTTCTTTTTTCTTCAGCGTCAATGAGCAGACCTATGACGTGAGAGTATTTCTAAGACCTTTGTAAATTCTTAGTAACCCTGGTATTTGATTGTTTGTGGCATGTCTGAGAATTTAGAGAAAATGGATCCTGTTGGTTAGTTGACATTTTGAGTAGCATTTAATTACATTTATTTTCTGTCATAGAAGTTATATTATTACTAAAAATTTGAAAAATGATACAGGACCTCTAATATAGGTGACAATATAAGTGGTTTTCTTTGCTAGACACAATCTCTATTATCATCTCAATGTCTTTGAACATTCTTTTCCTTTTCTTACTGTGTGCAATTCTATCAAGGTTTGAAACCCAGCTTTACATTTTTCGGAGGTGTTTTTGTAGAGCAGTGAGAGGAAGATTATCTTTGTTAGTTTGGAAGGAGTTTTGAGGGTCATGTTAACATACTGATATGTGCAAATATACAGGGCAAGTTAATTCAGGTGTGGGAGGCTCGTAGTGCAATCAGAACACGGGCAAAGGAGGATGCCATGAGGAGAGGAGCAGTGGAAGGGGCTCCCTTGGAGTGCGACTCAGGATCACTGGGAAAGTGATCACACTGTACCCAAATGGGGTAATAATGTGGTGAGGCAAGAAACCACAGCCGTGACTACACAGTAAGATTGGGTAGGTGAGTGAAGAGAAAGAATATGAGGACAAAGAAGTTGTAGAATTTACTCTGGTTCCCTAAAGAGAAAAAGATGCGAGATAATCCTTTAAGTCGAGGAAAGCCATAGAAGATAGTCAGGTAAGACCTATTATTAGAGAGGAAAAGAAAGTAGGTGTGGTCATTCGTTTACTGCCCCACTCACCTCATTCATTCATTCTTTCCTTCACCTGCTCAGAAAGAATGTTTAAATACTTGCTGTAGACTCAGCATATCCCCAGATGCTTCATTTTGGGAGGAAAGGATGACACAGTCCCCATCTGCATGGGAGACATTACAAGCCCGCTCAGTGATTGGAGAGCACATAGACAGCAGCCTGTATATAAATTCAGTAAAACCTGGTGTCATCTGTGCTGAGGACCCATAAAGTCAAAGGAAGGATGACAGTCAGGGGAAGGTAAACTTCAAATATGCTTACAATTTGCCTAAGGTGTCCGTGTGTAGAACTCTCATAAATTTAATGTTCAGGAAAACACCTGGTCCACAACCTTGGGAAGGGAGTCTCGTTAGCATCCTTCAGTGATGCCTACATGAGAGAGTCAATTGAGTTTCGCCCTTGCCTGGACTCAGTGGTAACTTGTGATGGAATACATCTATGTGTAGACAGTTCTGGCAAACCTAACTTCACCAAAGGAAGAACCCTCATTCCTTGCTGAAAAGACCTGCTAACTATGACTTAATGATGTACCGCTAGCAGGAGGCCAGAAGTCTTTATGATACCTGGACTAGGCACTAGGAGCTCAGAACTTTGAGGGCCATAGGGAGCTCCCCATGTTTGACTTCAGCAGCAGAGGTAGTTATCTATGTTTCATCTGTAAGGTCCTTTGTCAACATGAGGTTATGGTGTGGCGGAGAAGTCAATATGCCCAGAACTGTGCATTGTTCAATTCAATAAACACCTAATGGATTGAATAGAGGCCGAATAGAAGAGCTTCCAGGTGTCTTTTCCTCTCCAAATGACTTTTTCTCTGCCTAGCAACTGAATACTTGAGTTGACATCACGCCAGTGTTTAACTGTTAGTCATATATTTTCTAGATAAGTGACACTAGCTCCCCCTTTGGATTTCAAAAATGGAAAAGGATCTTGAATTCAGGATGAGACCCTGAGGACCTTCTTAAGTAGTGCTGACAGGTCTCCGGATGGGTTAGGGATATTCTTGATATTAGGAACTGAGCAGTCTAGCCCCACAAGTGTGCGCACGCACTACCAAATCTTATGAGGCCATTTGGTAACAATATATTTTGTTACGTTTTTAAGATGTCTTCTTGGGTGGCCAGAATATTAGCCATCAGCCTGGGACTGGGTGGTTAAAAGCTCCATGGCTTTCATATTAAAACAGAAATTGAAGTCAGAACAGGATCTATTTCCTGTAGTCCTATTCCCTCCTCCTGTCTCCTGCTTACCTATTTCCATTGTACTCATAGCCACTAGTCCTACTTACATCATGTCTTAAAGGCCAGTGAGATTTGAAGGTCTGTGCCAGGAGCTTATGTTAGATTTGGATCTTCTTACAAATAAGGACACTATGTCTGGGTCTGCAATGCTTTTTTTAGGATTCTGGGGAAGAAAGAAACAATGCTGCTATGAAGATTATCCAGCTCCCTTCCCCACTTACCTACAAGTCCCTACATAGTGACCAAATGATTTGCAAGTGAGCTACGAAGAGACCTGCCCTGTTAGAGGTTTTAAATTATGTATAAGGATATTTTGCAAGAGCAGCAGAACAGAACAAGTTCAAAAGGACAGAGGAAACATGCTCCAAATCTGTGGCAAACAGGATTTCATTGAAACTTACAGGATTCCTTGGATGTGTCTTTGATTCATGCACTGATTTCCCAACACTTTGAAACTATTTCAAGCAATGTTTAAAGAAACAAAAACTTTTCTCTGTAATAAAAAATAAGTTACTCTATTTTATAGACAAACTGAAAATTGACTATTGTTTGAGTGCTTTTTTTTTTTCAAATGGGGGGAATGGTTAAAAGAAACTTCATCTTTTTCTCCCTCTCTTTCTCTCTCTGCCACTCCCCTCTATTTTAACTGAAAATGAAAAACACACCATGTGATTTAGCCAAAGGAAGTTTAGGATGAGTCTTTAGGGAGAGGAAGTAGTGCAACCGGTTATCATGTTAATCTTCCATTATATGAGTCAGGCTCAGAACCAGATTTGCTGCTTATACCAAAGAACAGAATGTGAATGGTTAAAAAAGGTCCCTCCATTCTTCAGATCTGGTGCCTATAGGTCAGCTTAATATGTTTTCTAGCATCCTTGTCCTGCACACATACTAAAAACCTAAAGTGACTGGAGATAAAAGTCAGATTATTAAATATGAAATGCCTCCTCCTTTTTTCTCCCTTCAGTAAATGTCTCTGTGTAGTTAATTATGAACATAAGCCACCTCAAAATTATACTTCTATGTCAATGTTTCTGGACAGTTCTCTCCTCTTGGTCTCTGGCTCAATTTTCCTATCTGTTAATGCGAACAATAAAAGGCCCTGAAGGGGCATTAAGAATACAATATAACGATGATTTTAGTGTGGCATGGAAGTCAGGATGTGGGTTAAGTTGGGGGAAAGGTGCTTCCCATTGTTCATTTGATTCTAGGCTTAGTTATTGGTTTTACTGTCTTTGAAATTCCTCTTTTCATCAGACCTCAGTTTCTGTATTTGAGTTGAGTTCAATAATTTAGCTTAGCGATGATAATGTAAGTGTACCTTATTTTATTGTTGACTTATCCTAACATGAAAGGGATGATTTTAAGAATAGAATGAATGTGGAACACCAGGAGAGGGTGTGGCATCTATTTTGTCTCTCCCAGTAGCCCGCTGTGAGTCTTTCAGTAGGTCCCTCAATGGTTCTAGGTCTGTTTCCTCAAATATGACACGATAAGGTTGTAGCAAATGACCTCTAAGGTCCCTGAAAGATGAAAATGAATCGCATTATTGTCTTCCAGCTTTTGATTCACTAGAGCTTCACTCTTTGATTCACTCAGTAGTTATTTACTAAATGTCTGCTATGTGTCAGGCCTGTTCTAGTTGGTGGGGATTCAGGAGTGAACACTAATGACAAAATTCCTCTCTTAGAGAGCTCATATAGACAGACAATGAGCGTATGAACAAATACATGTATTGTCAATGGTAAGAGATGTTATGAGGAAAAATAGAGCACAACACGTGAATAGAGACGGTACTCGTGGGGGGCAGTAGAGTTCTCTTATACAGGGTGGTCAGGGAAGTTCTCTTTTATAAGGTGACAGTTGGACAAGATCCTTAAGAAAGTGAGAGAGCATGGCTGGCAGAGATCGGGAGGAAGAACAATCTAGGTGGAAAGAACAGCAAATGCAAAAGCCCTAAGGTGGGAATGTGTTTTATTTGTTCAAGGATGAGCAGAGATGCCAGTGGTTGGGTCAGAGTGAGTAAGGAGAAGAGTGACAGACGATGAGCTTGGGGAAGCACGGTGAGCAGGGCAGATCAGGGCAGTTACTGAAAGACTTCTGACTTTTTCTCTGAGTGGCATGGGAAGCCATTGAAGGGTTTGGAGCAGAGGGGTGATATGATTCGATATACTTTTTTGGCTGCTATGTTGAGAACAGACTTAGGGGAGTAAGGGCAAAAGCAGTGAGACTAGTTATGAGGCTACAGCAACAATTCAGACCAGACATGATGGTGACTTGGGTTAGGGCAGTAGTGATGGAAACGGTGAGAAGTGGTCAGATTCTGGGTATTTTTAAAATGTAGTGTCAACAGAATTTACTGATGGATTAAAATACAGTGTGAGAAAAAGAGAGGTGTTGGGGATGGCTCTCATATTTTTGTGTTTGGCAACTGAAAGGTTGGGGTTGCTATTTTCTGAGATGCAGATGACTACAGAAGGAGCAAGAAAATCAAGAGTTTGGCTTTAGGCATATTAAGTTTGAGACGCCTAATAAACATCCAAGTGGAGATGTCAAGATGGTAGTTAGATATTTGAATCTGGAATTCAGGCTGGAGATAATAGATATATATAATATCTCTCTATATATATTTATATATCATATGTATATTATATATAAATATTTGGGAATTTCCATTGTATTGATATTATTTAAAGCCACGGGTCTGGATGAGATCACATAGGGCCCAGGCCAATCGTTTTTAACCTTGGCTGTACATTAGAATCACTGTGAGAGCTTGTACATGTATGGATGACGGGGCCTCATCCTAGACCAACTCTGGTCTAGAGTATAACGCTGGGGGTCTGCCCCAGCACTGGGAGTATTTAAAAGCTCTCCAAGTTATTCTAACATAAACCAGGGTTGAAAACCACTGACCTTGAGAGTGAGTGTGGATGCAGAAAGGAAGAGACCTGCTTCCTGCTCCCCTACAGTGTTCAGAGATCAGGAAGTTGGGAGGAACCAGCAAAAGAGACTGAGTAGGAGCTGACAGGGAGGTAAAGGATGTTGTGTCCTGGAAGTCAAATGAAGAAACTGGCTCAAGAAGGAGACAGTGATCAACTGTGGAATGTGCTGCTCAGAGATTAAGATAAAGAATGAGCAGGGATCACTAGATTAGGTAACGTGGAGGTCCCTGGTGACCAACTGGTGATGTGATAGGAGTGAGGCCTGATTCTCTTATTCTAGAGGGAATTGGAGGAGCGGAGTTGGAAGCAGTGAATAGGGGTACAGAGGAATGAGGTGGAAGCTGGAGGGGGGACTGAAGGGTAAAGGGAGAGTTTTTTAAGAAGAGGCACATTACAGCATGTTTGAAGGTGATCGTAGGAAGGAGAAAAGCTGATGATGCTGGACAGAGAGGCGACAGTTGTAAGAGTGAAGTCCCTGAGAAGTCCTGGGTGGGGGTGGGATCCAGGGCACAAGTGAAGGGGCCGGTCTTAGATCAGGTCATTCTTTTGGCAGCAAAGAAGGCAGAGTATGTGTATACAAACGTGGATACACTGGTAGATTTGGTACTGGGAGTGTGTAGAAGTTAATTTTATTCTCAGTGTTGGAAATTTTGTATTTGGAGATTTGGAACATACTAGATTAGTAAAGTACATAATCTTGAGACTATGCATGCTTGTAGCCTTCAGAGGCGTACAAATAGATGTCAGAGAAACAGAAAGTAAAAAGACACTATATTAATGTAGCCAACTATCTGATAGACATTTAAAATTGTTTTAGAAGAATATTCATTAAGTGGGAAATGTTTTTAGCATAGTGTTAAGTGAAAAACGTATGAATGGTATGCTCCAAATTAAAAAAAAATACTTATGTGTATTTATACATATAACAAGACAGCAAAATCTTATCAGTTCCATCTGGATGGTGAGACTATAGTTAACTTTTATTTGTACTTTTCAATACATTATTAACTTTATATAAAAATTACGTGTTTAGAAAAAACGAATAATACAAAGTAGAATGTACTTAAAATTAAAATAGAAAAAATACAAAAATAGGACTATATTTTCCATTTCACAGTTGTTTACAATGGAAGTATAAATTTATAGAATTTGATTCTGCAGATTGGATTAAGGTTTATAATAAACTCACACCTCAGAGGAAATATACTCATAGGTTCTGGTTTGGGTTATTCATGGAAAATATTTGATGACTAAATTAGTACACAGCTCAGTTATCTTGCATCTCAGAAAGGAATTGTAATTAAATCTACCATAAATCAAACTCTGGATTGTAATCGGGGATTCAATTTTTTAAAAGTTTTGTTTGTTGATATAAAATGTTCAGTGTAATTGTTACTTTTGCCAACCAAGGGCGTTTCTATTTCCTCCTCTTCCTAAGGTTTTGAGATTTTTCTGAGATTCTCTCTGCTGTCCTTATTTTAGCACTGACTATGGCATGACTTCTGGAGTAATTAGGTGATCACAATTAAGAGGCAGAACTTCTCAATGCCATAATCTTTGGTAGTAAAATGGCACTAGCACTCCAAACTGAGCTCCCATGTTTATACCATTGTAATGTATCCATCATTAGCTGGTTGTTGGATGTCACCAGCTTTTGGTGGCCTGATGCTTATAAGCAATGGACAGTCCTTCTACGCAGATAGCAGTCTAACTGAGTCTACAATCGAATCCCAATGAAGTTACAAGAATGTGCCATAGAGATGAGGACGACTATGTGGACAGAAAAGCCTTTGGAGAACTGACTGGAGATAAAACATGATGTTTGATTGGCATGGGATAAAGACAGAGAAGGAAGGATAATGGTGATCTCCAGTAAAATGAGTTATGTTCTTTATCCCTTCTAGATTCAAAAAGGGTTACAGACCTGCTATCACAAATGGAAAACTTTCAGGTAAACAGACAACAGTTATGATATGGTGCCATAGATCCTTCAAACATGGCACCTGTAATAACTCATAGACTGAGGGTCTAGAGACTGACTTGCCATCAGGCAGCTAGCATTTTATGGATGACATCAAACAGGACAGCAGGGCATTTCCAAAGCCTGAATCAAGAATCAGCATGCACCTCCGAGAGAGATAAGTTCTTCTTTGGGTTTTTCTCACAGAGATCACTTAGAAAAATCAGTGTGACTTTAATGTTGGCTACATGGGTACCATATAATACATTGTAATACATATGTATGTATTCTATTATATAATATAGTCTTACACAAGAATATAGAATATATTCTTACAGAATTCTGTAAGTTTAGAGGATTGAGCAGAAGTGTTGAGTCTTGGAGACATGCTATCAGAGGATAAATATTACTTGTGAATTAAAAGGCACTGGAGCAGTGAGCTCTGTCCTTAGTGCCGTCATCAAAGCTGATTGCAGTGTATTGCTGCCAGCAGGCCTCTCCACACCAGCAGGTGCCAGGCACAGAGCACACCGCTCCCTCAGACGTTGACCCCGTGTTAGGGAATACGCTGACGCGTTATGTTTACTCCAGGAATGAACAGGGAGGCTAATGCCCTACTCCCCGAGGAGCAGCCCACGTACCATAAAGGTTTTATAGCTGTTCAAGATAGACTTCAGGTTCATTCCTTCCAGATTCATTCACGGGGGGAGAAAGCAAGGGAGGGCATGGTAACAGTAGGGCAATGTTTAACTCAACAGATTCCAATGTCTCAGAGGTGAAGATGATCAAACCCCCAACTCCCCACCCTGTTGGCTCCACACACAGAAAACGTCAAGGGTGGGCACACTGCCAGATGTTCCAGCAAGCAGCTGAACTGAAACAGACCTGCCCTGGGAAGGGAGGGAGAGAAATAGAGCCAAGGAAACCTAAGAAGGAAAAACTGGCAAACTACCCCTATAGCTTTGCTACTGACCCATTTAAGTGTTTGTTACGGTGAGAATTAGAATATATCTGAAATGTTGTTGCTATTAGTATTATTATAGTTTTATCACTTAAAATTTATTATGTGCTAGACACCAGGTTAAGCATTTACATGCACTTTCTCAGCTGTTCTGCTCACCCTATGAGCTAGGTTCTATTATTATATCCCTTTTATAGAAGAGGAAACTGAGGTTGAATAATTTGCTATTTAGTGGAAGAATTTGAAAGTAGGTCTGTTAAATGTGATTAAAACTTGAGGTGTGTGGTATCAAGAATCAAAGAACTTAACTAAAGTTGCTTTAAGTTGTAGGTCCTTTGGATGGAAAGGAGTCAATCTTTTGGCTACTGAACACTTTACAAAAGTTACCTCATTGTTTCCCTATAGAGTAGATATTAATTTTCCTGTTTTAAGGTAGAATCACGAATTGAATTTAGGTTTGCCTAAGCCTAAAGCCTCCCTGTTTTCATAACACCTTACTGGGAAGAAAAGGGAATGGAAAGGAATCTCCATTTTCAGTGAAAATGGTGGAGAGATGCATGCCATGAGGAGCCACATTTATAGATAGTTCAGATCTCATTTTAAGCAGTTGATGCAACTCCTTCTCATGATTACTTATGAGAAATACTGCTTGATTTGAAGTTCACTTTCTTTGAAGCTGCTAATAAACAAAAAACTCTTAAGATACATAGAAGGAGAAAGAATACAAAGCCTAGTTTGAAATTGTAACTTGTTTTAGTTTACAAAGCACTTTCTTAAACTTTGCAATGGTTCTGCCAGTCCAGTTTTATGATTTCCCAGTCTCCGTTTTCTTTTTACAATGAGGAAGCCAACACCAATCCCTAAATATTTATTACATTGTGATCACAGCAGCCGCTACCATTTGTGCATCCGGGACTTTACAGGCATTATCTTGTTGGTTCTTCACAACCACACAGAGGGGCAGACAGCCTCTCTTGAGCAGCAAGGAAATTGGGCTTCACAGTGGTTCCCTGGCTTGCCCAAAGGCAGAAAGGTAATAACTGAAAAAGCCAGAATTTGTTAAGCTTGGCCAGTGTTCTTTTTCTTACATTATACCCGTTTTCAAAGCAAGAAAGTTGGATTATCAGCCTCTCAATACTTGAAAGTCGGCTGGGGAACGTGAAACACTTAGAGATAATGTTGATCTCTTTACCCGATTTTACATGCATTGAAACAAAGGCAGAGTGCAAATGATTTATTCATGTTAGATCAAACAAGTTCTTATTTGAAAATTGAAAATTTTCGTTTCAGTTTTCAGTGCTTTCGTCCTAATGACTGGTTTCCCTAAAGACGTGTTTCTGTAACAAAAGATGAAGAAAGTATGACAAATTAGAAAAAAGAGGGGAGATAAAAACAGAGAAATATATGGACAAGAGGGCAAAGGCAAAAAAGCAATTGCATCAACAACGAAGAGACTAGAGCAAGTAATTACCATGTGTACTCTTCACAGGGGAAAACCTGGACACAGAGAGATGAGAGAACTTCTCCCATGAATGAAATACAGGTGAGAGTTCTCTTGGGCCCTTTCCTTCCTGAATTGCCCTAAACCTAGCTTCAAAACAAGATTCCAAGTTTCCAGCATTTAAATGTGCATAGGGTAAGATTTATAAATTCCAATTAACTTTCGTGTCCTTGTCCCTCTCGAAAGGCATACATTTTAATGACCCGTCTACTTCGCTGCCCCTGAAGCCTTGCTCCCCCATGGCCTGTAAGCAGAAATACTTAGCCCCTTCCTGTAGGCTCAGTGCCATTCCAGATGCTTGAAACAGTTAGAGTTTTGATAAAAACAAATAAAAATCTCCTCAATCCATAGGTCCACATTGCCTTGTGGTTGATTCTTGTAGTGTTTGCTGTCATTTCTTTATACTAAAACCAAGCTTCTCCCCTAAGTGACCCTTGTTAAACAATAATTTCTCAAAAATAACACCAAAACAAAGCTGAGTTTACTCTTGTCTCAGTAAGGGAGAGCATGACATTGAGAGAGTCTTTAAGTGATGTCTCAGAGTGGAGTGCCCTCAGGGGGCAAATTTGGGATATTTATGGGCTTCCCTGGTGGCACAGTGGTTGAGAGTCCGCCTGCTGATGCAGGGGACACGGGTTCCTGCCCCGGTCTGGGAGGATCCCACATGCTGCAGAGTGGCTGGGCTCGTGAGCTATGGCGGCTGAGCCTGCGTGTCCAGAGCCTGTGCTCCGCAGCGGGAGAGGCCACAGCAGTGAGAGGCCCGCGTACCGCAAAAAAAAAAAAAAAAAAAAAAAGTTGGGATATTTATGAGGTTTTGGAGTCAAGTTCAGTGTAGGTCTTTCAGTCTCAGGGCTTGATTAGGGTTAGGTAAGGATCATGATATAAGAGTCTAGGACTGGAAAATGTAGTAAGGCAAGGATTTTATAGCTGGGGATTTGAAGAATCTTAGAGAGAAACTATCATTTGATGCTACATATTGAAGAACTGAACCATTTTATATTCATTTAAGTGGGTTTTGGGGACGTTCCTAAAATGAGCAATACAGTTTATTTGCAACTTTTATCTTCCTAGGCAAGAGTTTCTCAAAATATTAAAGCCATGTTAATGACTATTGGGGAACAGTAACATCATGTTGATGGAGATAGTAAGCTGTGTGGTTGTAAATGGTTTTGCTTCTCAGTGTCTCACTTTGTGATCATTGTTCAGCCTAAGCTAAAAGGTAGACCATTAACATCAAGACCAGTCTGGGGATGGTTATTTCACCCATCATGCCTGTGGGTTTTCTTGTTCTTTTTGATGGATCATGTAATGGACATCACAAAACACAAAGAAGGATCATTTGATAGTGGTTATATAGCAGCACTTAAAACTCTGGAGGTCATACCTCTAAACATTGCAATATGGACCAATACTATGATCAAGAGTTCATTGGCCACTTCTCAGCCAGGAACAAAGGGCACCCAATTTAAACCAAGAGAATAGAGCCTATCCCCAACCCGAAGTGCCCACAGATTCAGATAATTTACCAGATTACTTACATTTAGGATTTTTGCTTTCTAATTATTTTGAGTAATATTATAGACCCTAGAGAGGTCTATAGGGATCTAAGCACAACATTCTTCCCCTAAAATAGTACATGTTTACCCTCAAGAGGACAATATTATATCCAAAGTGACTCTATTCTGATTCTGCCAGATTTCATGATCCTTCCAGGCAAGGAGTTCTATGGCTGTGGTGGCATTATTGAACTCTTCTGCATTTTCTGAACCATGGCATGTAATATTTTTGCAAGTTTCCATTTGAGGTTGTCTGGTACTTCTATGAAGCCATTCTCAGAGTGCCAGAGATTATCTCTGTGCAGTTTATATCCGGATTTCTCCCAGTACCCTTTTCTGACTCTGGATGCAATGACTGGCATTCTATAAAAGCCTCTTGGAATGCCCCCCACCCCAAGATTTAATCTCTCAGTTTACCATTAGGGCTAGAATCTTAGTGAGTGCTGCCGTCTGGTATAAAGAGTAACAGGGATTTGCTCCATGTTATCCCTTTTTCTATGAGCCCCTACCTTTATATAGCCATCTCCTTAGGAAGCATTAGACCACCCAGAAGTTCTTTAATTTGTTGACCCCATTCTGAATTGGGGTTCCTGTTGGGGTTTAAGAACGCTTATTTACAAAGTATTCCAAAATTATGGAGTATCCAAAAGCATAGCTACTAACAGTGGAAATTTTCCTTCTACTTCTAGCTAGCTTTCAAGCTCTGGTGAGTGCACCATGTTTTTCCATCTGGGCAGACTTTGCTTCTGGTAAGGAGTGATAGTCTTACCTAGAATTTTTCTGAATCAATGTTCAGATATGACCTGTTAACAAACAATATTGAGTCTGGGTTTTCTAAAGGAGTTTATAATAAATCAACTTAGGGCATAGATGTTTTATTAACAGAGGTTAAACAGTTACAAATTTCCTATATTAAGTAATGGAAGAAAAATAACAGGATTTTAAAGTACTAATGACGACTAGAAATATATGACGGAGAAAATAGGATTTCATGTGCAGTAAGCCTGTTCGCTAAGAAATGTGTATTTTCAGTAAGTAGAAAGACTGTACAGTATGAAGGACCATCAAATTTAAAGGATACCCTAAAACCAAGTCAGCAGATATCTCTACTGGTTTAGCTGCTGTGATTATTGAGGAGATGGGTAGGCTTTTGCCACTGGGTCAGGAAGGGGCGGTTAGTAAGCTATTGATCTCTCGTAGTTTCCATAGAGTTGAGTCAGAATGCCAAGAACCCATCCAGTTAATTAGATTTATGATAATTAGATAGGCCCAGACTGGGATGTTGTTGGAGAGCTAATATTAATTAGACCTGTTCATGTTTAGATTCTAAGGGAAGAGGTTTGGTTACTGAGAATTTGGTTAAGCCCTATAATGGAATGGCAATTAGAAAACTTGAGAATCCATGACACTTGAATCAGTGAGATTGAAGAATCCTCTCAATTATCTCTGGCCCAGTAAAATTTTGAATGACTTGTAGTTGGTTAGGAGTAAAGGATTGACTCCCTTGGGATAAATCATATCCTAGATCAGGGCATGGCTTTTACTTTTTCTGTAAAGGACCAGGTAATATAGTCTCTGTCACAACTGTTAGAGTTGTGGTAGTGTTAAAGTAACCATAGACAATAAATAAATGAATGGGTGTGAATGTTTTCCCAAAAAAATTTGTTTACAAAAGTAGGCAGCAGGTTGGATTTGATTAGTGGCTATAGTTTGCCAATCCTTGTCCTATATAATGAAGTTACTTTGACAACATTTTGCCTTCTCTTTGGAAATATGCCTATCCTGAGGTAGAACAGTAAATAGATAGATGGAGACAGTCTTAGAGTTTACCTCATTTTAGAACACAGCAAAAGGTTTTCCACATACTGCAAAAGAGTAGGACAACAGGGAAAGTTAAGGTCCTTGTGGTCCTGGTTAAGGATTTATGAAAAGCAGCAGATGCCTCAGAAAACCCCTGGAGCATCACAGTCCAGGCATATTGTTGAAGGCAAACAAGTATTGACTATTTTGAGCTAAAAGGACACTAAAGAAAGCAGAACACAGATCTACAACTGTGTAGTATGTAGTCTCAGGAGGCACTTAACACAAAATGGCATTGGATTTAGTATCAATACTATAGGGAAGCCTTGAAAGATTATCTTACTCATGATCTGATGAATCTATACCTTGTCTATTGGGGTTTTTGCCTGGAAGGACAGGGGTGTTACAAGGGCCAGGATAAGGTATGTTGAGTCCTTTTTCTATTAGACTTTATACAATCAATTTTAGTCTTTCTTTAGCCTCTGATTTAAGAAAGTTTTGTGCAAATTTGGAGAGAACTGGGTTAAGATGGGTCTTGGACCATGGCAGTGAGAATGTCTTGTTTGGATTTTGATGGACCTGTAACATTTTCAAGTGCTGGATCCCTGAAAATATCACCAAGACAAATTATAAATAAGATAAAGTTGTTTTGTGGACTTCTCTGGCTGTCCATTGGTTAAGACTCCATGCTTCCACTGCAGGAGGTGCGGGTATGATCCCTGGTCAGGGAATTAAGATCCCACATGCCCTGTGATGTGACCAAAAAAAATAAAAAAACTTAAAAGGAAAAAAACAGATAAAGTTATTTTTCCCTAAGCTATTAAGGAGAGCACTACAATGACAAGGGTTTTAGCAGTGTCTCGGAGGGTGGGAGGGCCAAGTGGGCATATTTATGCATGTTCGGAATGTGGTTTAAGGTGGGTCTTAAATTATGAGGGCTTGGTTAGGATTGGCTAAGAATCCTGATATAGTAGTTTAGAACTAGGGTACATAGAGAGATGAGGGTTTTGAGGTGAGAGATTCAAAGAGTCTTCAAAAGTAAATTATCATTTGCTACTATTTATTGTAGAAATGAATAAGTTGATGTTCACTTAAATAATATAGTTGTTTGAATGCTTATCTTCCTGGGCAAGAGGTTCCTGGAATAGTGATGTCATGTTGATGAAGACAGTGTAAAAGTAAGGCCATGTTGATGTAATCAGTAAACTGTGTAGGTGTAGATGGTTTCCATTCTCACTTTTCATGCCAGGATTTCTGACTTGGATTCTGGTCCTTGAAGAACTTGGGTGCTGTCAGGTTGTTAGGACTACATCCTGTCTTTCACTCCATTCCTTGTAGTTGGCTCTCCACGGTTTTCCACAGCAACACCCTCCCTACCTTCCACCTGATCCAATCCATAATCTATTTATTTGCTGTACTTTGTCTATTCCTCTTGGGTACATTTCCTTGTCTTTAACCACCTGACTGACTATGAAAAATTCTGCCAAAACTTTTGCCTGTAACCTTTTTCCAGATTCCACAGCATGATATAATGGATGTGAGTCTGGGCTATATTATTTACCAGCTGCAATACATTTACCCTCTGCCTCATTTCCTTCTTTTTTTGTCTATAGTGGGACCTTTCATGGTTTCCTGACTCCCTTGTATAGGTCTGTCTAGTCTCTGACTCATCGCCATCCCTCACTTGGTCAGTCTTGCCCAGACAGAGCTTCTGTGCAGAAAATAATGTTGTGAGCAAAAGCTAAGCTCTAGAAAAACCAATCTTGATGTGAAATATATTGGAGTCAATGCTGTTTTTTGTGAGTAAGTTCTCCCAACTCTTAGATCTTAGTTTCAGATCTGTCATTATCTGTGTGACCTTGAATCAGTTACTGTTCCCTCTCTAAATCTCACTTAATTCCTCAGGTTTAAAATTTTAACTGCAATTTTGACCTGATAGGAGGATGTTTTTGTAATTCAGGTAAGTTTGACTAGAATGGTGGTAGGGAGATGGAGATAGACTCTGAAAATCAGCAATTTTAACAAGTTTCCCAAGTAATCTTTATACCTAATGAAGCTTGACAGCCTTTATATATTTTAAAGCTATGCTTTCTTTTCTTTTCTTTTTTTTTTTTTTGCGGTACGCGGGCCTCTCACTGTTGTGGCCTCTGCCGTTGCGGAGCACAGGCTCCGGACGCACAGGCTCAGCGGCCATGGCTCACGGGCCCAGCCACTCCGCGGCATGTGGGATCTTTCCGGACTGGGGCACGAACCCGTGTCCCCTGCATCCGCAGGCGGACTCTCAACCACTGCGCTACTAGGGAAGCCCCTAAAGCTATGTTTTTAGGTATTAAAAGGTTCAAACTTTCACATTTTCTTATTGGAGTAAGCCTTTTTTCTGTATGAAATACATTTCTTTCTTCACATTTAATACTATTTGCTTTAAATTCCCTATTGTATAATAGTAATATTTTTATACCTGTTTTCTCTTTGCTAACATTAGCTTGCTATCTTTTCTCTTTGTTTTTAATTTTTCTGATATTTGATTTGAAATTGAAAATTCAAATCTCGAAAAAAATTTCAAAAATTATTTTGTTTTATGTGTAACACATGTAACTGAAATAGAGTTGGATTTTATTCTCCCACAATCTGATTGAGAAATTTAACACAGCTGCATTTCTTGTGATTAATGACATATTTGGATACATGCCTGACATCTTGCTTTATAGTTTCATTTGCCACGCTGTCCTCCTCATTTCTCATGCTCCCTTCCCTTTCCCATTCATCTTCCCCTCTCTTATTCCTTCCCCATTTTTTGATACGTTGATCATATTTTCTTTATTCTATTTTTCTCTAGTGGTTTAGAAGTTCAGGATCCTATTCCTATTTTTCTAGTAGTTTTACTTAAAATTTAAAGGACATATTTAAATTTACCTCATTATCTAGATATCTCAAATTAATCAATATTTATATTGGCCCCTGCTTGCTCCCTTGCTGCATCAAGACAAGAAATTTAGCATGCTTTCAGTTCTCTCTGTCTTCTTTCAGTCTGCCCCTAACCTTTCATGATGAGACTATCCAGAACTTTTAGTTATTATTTTTTCATACTAATAATTATTTTATGTAACAATTTTATGTACTAATAATCATTTAGAAAATTGTAAAATATACTGATTCATTTGCTCATCACTTTTTAATTTCAAGTTTTGCATTTTTTTCTGAATAATTTTTCATTTTTATGGAGTATGTAATTAAATAATTCAGAGAATGTGTGGTCAGTTTATTGAATATTTGTATGCTTATCAAAAGTTTTTATCAGAACTTTTAGTTCTGATGCTAGTTTGGCTGGTTATAAGAATCTAGGTTCAAATTTTCTTTAAAGCTTCTGGAAAATGAATAACAGAAAGATGACAAAAAAACTTAACCATCTGGAATTTAAGAGATACTCTTCTAACTAACCCTTGGATCAAAGAATAAGAAAAATGGAAAATTCAAACTAATTAAAACATAATTTAGAGGAAAACACTTCCTACCAGAACTTACGTTACACAGATAAAGCTAAACTCAAAGGAAATTTTATAGCCCTAAGAATCTTAATTAAGGAAATAACATTGAAAACAGTGGAGACAGTTACAGTTGGATTGGAGTTGGGAAGGGAGGACAACAGGAATGCATTCAAGTCACCATCTTCCTTGTTGCTAGCACTTTTACTGTTTAATTTTTATTATTTAAAACTTTGAACAATTTGGAATTTATTTTGGTTCAAGATGTCAAGATGGATTTCACTTCATTTTCTCCCCCAAAATATCTAACCAGTTGCTTCAATAACTTTTATTACATAATCCATATTTTGCTCTTTGATATGAAATTCCATTTCAATCATAGAATGAAGTCTCAAATGAACTTTGGTCTATGCTTGCATCACCTAGTCTGTGCTATTTATCTGGATGTACATTTTGGCATAACTCCTGGCTATTTCAATTACTATACTTCTGTAAAACATTTTGATATTTGGTAGAACAGGATCTTTTTAATTCTTATTTTTTATATTTTAAAGGCTCTTTGTTGCATCTTTAATCTTTTAGATGAATTTAAAATATTTTTTCAAATCCTAAAAAAAAACCAAATGGGAATTTGAATGGAATTGATCATATAGATTAAATAAAGAGGAATTGACATCTACTGTATTACTCCCTCCCAAGAACAAATCATTTATTCCCACAAATTAAAAAAAAAAGGTTTAGACTTCCAGTTTTTGCTCCAACATATAAAGAACTTGAAAGTTGTCACTTTCATTCTCAAGCAAAAAAACTGAACAAACTGAAAATCAGTAATTCCTCTTAGATCCATCAGAGAATTGAGGTCATAGGGCAAACCAACACTCCCAAAATTGGGGAGACAGGCAAATACAGAGAATCACAGCTTACAGGGAGCAGAAGCCACTGGAGCCAGGAATTGTTAGGAAAACTGAAACTGTCATTGCTGAACTGCTGGAGACTGAGTACAGATTAACTTGAGAGTGAAAAACTTAGTGGGGTGGCGGCTTCCCCACGCTTTCATGAGTTATATCTTCAGAAGCCCCAAAAGGTTCTCTCTCACAGTGAAGACTGAAGACAAATTCCCCATGCTTCCAGCGAGGTGGAGAGGGGAGGCCACCACTTTGAAATATGCCCAGGGGAAAAGTAGCCATTTTGAAATAAGCCTGGGGCATTCTGTTCTCTGTTTGCTCTCAAAAGAATTTGCTTTACGAGTCAAACTGACGTTGAAGAAAGGGAATGTTCAACTGTAGGCCCTGCTAACCTTCCTGTCTCATCTGAGTGGAGGTGGGTACTGAGAAGCATTGTGAAGGTCACAGTCTAGGGATGCAGGCCCAGTAGAGATTGAGATCTAATCATAGGATTACAGAATGCTTGCCTCTACCACACACCTTATCAAGACATCAAAAGGGCTCCTGTATAATAACGGATTACAGCTGAAAGGACTGCAAGGCTCACACTCTATTTAAGAAGGAGTTTCTAGGGAAACTAAAGTACAACAGGGGAGACAAAAACAAGGACACTAGAGGAGACTGAAGCCTCAGACATCTATAACTACAGCAAACAATAAGCATAGTGTAACGTCTAGCCAGATAAACCCTCACACAAAGGCATATTTACCTCTGTTCCTATTACCCAGTACATTATATCTGACTTTCAACCACATTTAGAAGGTATGCTAAAAGACAACAAAAACAAAGAAGTCTGAAGAAACAAAGCAAGCAACAGAACCAGACTCAGATATGGCAGAGATTTTGGAATTATCACACAAGGAATTTAAAATAACTGTGATATGCTGAGGGCTATAATGAAAAAACTGGACAACATGCAAGAATGGATAGGTAGTATAAGCAGAGAGATGGAAACTCTAAGAAAGAATTAAAAGGAAATATAAAACACTGTAACAGAAGTAAAGAATGAACTCTGATGGGCTCATCAGGAGACTGCACTCAGCCAAGGAAAGAATTATTGTGCTTGAAGATATGTTGATAGAAACTTCTCAAACTGAAAGGCAAAGAGAAAAAAGAATTTAAAAAAAGCAACAGAATATTCAAGAAATGTGGGACAATTACAAAAGTAATACATGTAATAGAAGTACATGTATTCATGGGAATACCAGAAAAAGAATGAGAGAGAAGGAGAAGAAAAAATATTTGAAGTAATAATGGCTGAGGATTTTCCACAATCAATGACAGACACCAAACCACAGATCCAGGAACCTCAGAGAACACCAAGAAGGATAAAGAACGAAAAATTTACACCTAGACATATCATATGCAAACTGTAGAAAACCTAAGACAAAGAGAAAATCTTGAAAGAAGCCAGAGGGGGAAAAACACTTTACCTACAGAAGAACAAGGATAAAAATACATAGAAATTCTCTTCATACATCAGGTAAGTAAGAAGAGAGTAGAGGGAAATATTTAAAGCCTTGAAAGAAGCAAACCTAGAATTCTGTATCCAGTGAAATTGTTCTTCAAAAGTGAAGTAGAAATAAAGACTTTCTCAGACAAATAAAAATTGAGGGAATTTGTCACCAGTAAACCTTGCAAGAAATATTAAAAGAAGTACTTCAGAGAGTAGAAATATTAAATAGGTCAGAAACTTGGATTTATATAAAGAAAGGAAGCATGTTAGAGAAATTCTACCTGAAAGTAAAATGAAACCTTTCATTTTTTATTATTAATTTATCTAATATATAGCTGTTCAAAACAATATTATGTATTGGGTGATTATAGCTTATGGACAGGTGAGATGAATGACAGCAATGTTATAAGGGATGGAGAAAGCAGTTGGTCCAAATATATCAATTAAGAGACAGAGACTGACAGAGTGTGTTAAACAAACAAACAAAAAACAAAACAAACAAACCCCCCCAGCCCCTAGACCCAACTATATGTTGTCTGTAAGAAACTAACTTCAAATAAGAAAAAATTTTTAATTTGTCTATAGTCACTTAGATTTCTTCATTATAGCTCTGGCATCTATTTTATTTAGTTTTTTTTCCTACGTTTTTAGATCTTTTGCTGCTGTTATGAATGTATAATCGATAGGAGCCTTGATTGTGAATAACATAAGGCAGCTTAAACTAACTTTAGCAAAATATGAAATGTATTATTAGACTATAAGAGCATCTCATGGAATTTAAGGATGGGAAAACAGCTAGCCTCAGGAGTCAACTGGAAATAGCAACTTTATGCCCAAACTACCCTTCCTCCTTCTTTCATCTTTACTTCTCTTTGTACATCTGCTCATTATTCCTCTTCTCTCTGTGGACCCAATTCCTTTCATTCTCCAGTCCATAGGGTATAAAATTTGGCTTTTGAAAATGGCTGAATTTACATTTTCTCTCTCTCTCTGTCTCAGTTTTAGTTCCCAAGGGTGTGACTTGGATTGCCCAAGCTTGAATCAGCTGTCCACCCTCTGATTCAATACCTTTAACCAAGGGTACAAGGTCCCATGGCACAACATTATGACTAGAAGACTATTGTTTGACCCTATGGATGGTAGAGGCCATTTTTTTTTTGCCAAATTTTGAGAGACTGTGCAGACAACCAATAGGGGATCTACTATAGATCCCCTATAGAACGGAGTGTTTATTTCCATGAAATTTTCTTCCTGGCTACTGTGTGTGTAGGAGAGAACTTACTAAACACTATACTTGTGTTTTATTTTCATAGCTTTTGGCAAGAGGGATACCTGAGCGTTCCTTTGATAGCCATAAGAGGTAGTAATTCACACTTTGAGGATCAGAAGGTATTTTCTCCACCTAGGGATTAAGCCTTTGTGATTAGGGTGCTCTAGGCATGTGCAGCCTACCCTGAACACATCAATCTGTAGATAGCCCTGCAAGATTTGAAGGGTTCAGCCCATCTTCCTTTGTTCTTTGAGAAAGGAAAAACTGTTTTGTGTTTGGGGATTGAAAAGCAAAGTGACCCAACTCCTAGATGGGTCTCTGGGACTGAACAGTGGGCCAGTGGTCATGGATTCCACTGTAGAATGGACTGAGCCAGCTCTGCATAGTGCCTCTGGGAGAACTGGGGCTTTGGAGGGGAATGGAGAGCCTGGAAAAACCAGTGAAGGGCTACCAGGTTGTAGGATAGTGAAATTGCCTTTGAGTGACCTCTTTTAGAGGAGTGTGGTGAACTCTGAACAGCTGAGGGTCAGGAGCTTGTGAAAATCTTTTATAGGTAAGATGAGCAAGGCCAGACAGGAGAGGAGACCTGGTGTTGTGTAGCAGCATTAGCAGGTGGACACCAGGGTTCTCTCATTTCCCTCATTTTGGAGGGAAAGTTCTGCAGACCTCCTTTCCAGGACATGGTTCTGGGGTAGTTCAGGAGAGACAAGGAAGCACTGAAATGTGATAATGGACTTCTTGCCAATCTGGTGTGTGGACTTGGAGATAATTCTGAAATTAATATTGAGAAATAAAGAATACCCTGAGTATCAAAGATTATACCTGTTAAATTTGTATGGAATTAAGGTGTAGTTTTTTTGGTGTTTCTATGAATCTGGTGTCCTAGCTGCCCTCCATTTTCTTTCACATAAGATGAAGGCCTGTCACTATGTCTCTGCACAAAGCACTAAGAGACAGAACTGTTGTTTGAGCAAGTCTACCCTCTTGACCATGTGAGATGTCACCAGACAGGCAATATAGAAAAACCGTGCCTCAACTAAGACTCGATGCAGCCAAAAATAAAAAAAAAATAAATAAATAATAAATAAATCTTTTTTTAAAAAAAAGAAAGAAAGAAAAAACCATGCTTTAGAATAGTCCAGTAGATGAAGGAATGGAAAAGGAATTTATCTTCTGGTTTTCTCCCATTTCCTGTCTCTTGTTGATTTAAGCTCTCTCCTCGAAGAGTTAACTCTTTCACATTTCTAGGTTGTGTTAACTGACCTTTTCAACAGCTATTAGGGAAACCAATGTCCATGTCCTGAAATGTGGTCCTTCCTCTGAGTTTGAGAGTGGAGGAGGAGCCAGAGCCAGTGACTCTGGATGTGGGATTCAGGCAGTAGAACTTCACACAGTGTGGAGTTTGTCACCACAGCAACAGCTGAAATGGAGCAAGTGTCTGAGGGTCTAGGGGACAGGTGACACTGAAAGAATATGAGGAAACACACAAGATTATCTAATACAATATATTAGCAGACTTCTGATTACAACTTATTAGCCAGATCTGTGTCACGTGGACACACTTAGCTAAATGGGAGGTCGGAATATGAATAGCTTGCCTGGAGCTGAGCACCTGGCTGACCCTTCAAAAATCTGGATTTAAGTAGGAAGGATAATGGGGGAATCAATATTGGGGAAGTAATGGTAGGTGTGCCAGGCAGGGATTTTTTTTTATGGGCAATAGTAACCAATTTTCCTAAGTATAAGAAAAAAAGAAATTTGTTAGAAGAATGTCAGTAGTAGGTGTTGGATAAGTGTTTGTTGAATGGATGATTGTATTTGAGTGGGGCTGTATGTTTCCAGCTGGGATTTCTTGCTAATGCCAACACATTGTGTGAATATCCTATAAACCAAATTCAGACAGTCATTTACTCATAGAGAGATCATCAGTGGTCATAACCTGGGTTGGGGAAGCCATGACCTGAGAAGGCCCTTTGAAAGAGAGACGTGTGTTCTGGTACTTTTTAGGCTTCATTTGAAAACCAGTGATGTGTTACTGTAGAATCAGAGGAGTAGACAGTAAATGAGGAAACTGAGGCCTTTGGAGCTTAAGAGACATGTCCCAGGTCATATAGCTACTGAGCAGCAGAATTAGTGTACTTTCCATAAAGAAAGCATCAGTGTACTTCCTTTTGCTAAATCAAGATAAAAATAAAAATGATTTAAAAAATACAGTTGGTGAGCCCGACATGTGGGTGTGCATTTTAAAATTCCCCAAATGCATAATGTTCTTGTCTGCCTAGTTTCAGAAAGTGTTTTACATTTCTGTCATTCTGAGTGCTATGACAACATCAGGATGGCAGTGGCAGCTAAGAAAACACAGAAAACACGTAGCACGGAAAAAGAATCAGTCACAACAAAGGCTGGCTTTCCTTATCAGTGTGAACCCAAGGACCCAGTGAGCACCCCAAAATATACATTGACGATGACGCTGTGAGTCACCGTATGACTCACAGCTCACTGACCACTACAAAACAGAAACTTGAGGATAATTTACTGCCCAGGCCCAAAGGACTTGAAAGAACTTTCCCACCCACCATATGAGTGATATATCAAATTAGGGGTAAGGCGCCATTGCTTTCTTCTTCTTGGAGTGGATTAATTCTCCCTCTTTGTGCATCTCCCCCGAGACACAGAGCCAGATAAGCCTCTGGTTTCACTAATAATCTCTCAGTGAACCGTTCTATTCCTGTACCTGCCTACTTGGGCTCATTCTGCAAAGAAATCTAACCCATAAGAGTGCCTCAGCACACAAAAATGTACTTCATCACTCCTCAGAGCAAGATGGCTTCTTGGATCAGCGTTTTATGCTTTCCCTCCCTTGACTGTGACACTAAACAGACCTATAATAAACCGTCCTCGACTGCACAAGTAAGAAATGACTCTCAGGGCCAAGGGAGTTTGTTCTCCAAAACCATTTCCCTTACTTGTATGAATCAAGGGCCCAGCGATCACAATTTGGGGTTATAGACAAGATTAGAGGAAAGGCTTATTTTTCTAAAGGAATGAAGGTGTCTCCAGCACCTTCTCAGCAGGGCTGCAGTTGTACTCACGTGATCTTTGTGCTTGGGTTGGTGGTATTCCTGCCTTTCCCAGGAGGGTTCTGAGGAGGCCTGCGACCTAGGTTCACACGGGTTAGGTCCTCTCAGGAGCCGGGATGTACGCTAGGAAGCTCCCCTCTCTGGCCGGTACCTGACACCACCCAGGCCATCTTCCAGGGCTTTGCCGCACCAGTCTACGCAGCAATGGTGACACGGGCCTTCTGGTGTCAGGAGGCTGTCCGGCATCTGGGTTTTCTCTCATTTAGAAGACAGCCTGGTTAAAAATAGTCTTGTACAGCCATAACGTATCCCCTGCTTTTGGAGCAATGGATGCTCTTTAAGGAAACACTCCAGGGCGAGAGTGTTCTTCCCTCACCCCATTCATTCCTTCCACACTAATACAAACCTCTTTTTTTGCCAGCTTTTTATATTGACATATAAAATTGTAAGATATTTAAAGTGTCCTTTGTGATGATTTCATATACGTACACATTGTGAAAGGGTTCCTCCCATCTAGTTAACACACCCATCACCACACACACACACACACACACACACACATATTTTGGTGAGAACATTTACGTTCTACTTTCTTAACAAATTTCAATTGTATGATACAGTGTTATCAACAGTAGTCACCATGTTATACATTAGATCCTCAGACCTTATTTATCTTATAGCTTAAAGTTTCCCCCCCTATTTTTCCCTCCTCCCAACAACTTTTCTATACTCTGTTTCTATGAGTTTGACTTTAAAAAAAAAAAGAGTCCACATATAAGTGATACCACGAAGTGTTTAGTTTTCTCTGTCTGGCTTATTTCACTTAGCATTATGCCCTCAAGTTCCATCCATGTTGTCACAAATGTCAGGATTTCCTTCTTTTTTTAATGACTGAATAATGTTCCATTGTATTTATATACATATCACATCTCCCTTATCCACTCATCTATTGACAGACACTTAGGTTGTTTCCTAAAAAGCTCTTAATGGCACCAAGAAGGCGTTTTTCTATCTGAACTCTTGCACTGCTCAGGGATTATGAGAAATAAAGTATAATAAGGCAACCTGCAGGGTTGCCCTGATTCTGCCTGATGCAGGGGCCACGCTGGCTTGTTTGCACACTGAAGATTGTTTGAATGATCCTGCAGATGAGAAGTCACTGGGTATCAGTATTTTCCTAAACAGAAAAATATACTAAAAATTGAAAGGAAAACTGCTACTTTGGTGAGGTGAGCCCTGGAGCAGACGGCCAGTATATCTTCCTTCACTGAGATTTCTTTCCCATCCTCATCACTCTTTAAATCAGTATCAGTTGAATTCCTACTTAAGCTAGGCTTGGAGATGCAGAAATAACACTGTCTGAAATAGAAAAAGAAGAACCAAAGTGGTGAGGCAAGTCATCTGTTGAGAGTAGGTCAAATCAGTGAAATTAAATGAAGTTCAAGTCCAAAGAGCAGGAGTGCCTTGAGTTAAGAGCTTGGGCAATTGTCAGGGTTGAAGCTGAGTTTTCTGAGATTTATCTATCTTGGCTTAGATCAGTACATGTGGTACATTTTCCTGTTGAAATATCAAATAATATCTTCATATGGTCAGCTTGTTAGAACTCACTTCTAAGTGAAACGTTTTAATTCATAGTTTAAATGCAATCCTTGTCAAAATTTCAGCTGCTCTTCTTTTTTTTGGCAGAAATTGACAAGCTGATCTTAAAATTCATATGGAAATGCAAGGGAACTTGAATAGGCAAAACAATCTTAAAAATGAATAACAAAATAGGACTCACTCTTCCTGATTTCAAGACTTATTATAAGGCTACAGAAATCAAGACAGTATAGTACTGGCATGAAGATAGAAATATAGCTTATGGAACAGAATTGAGAGTCCAGGAATAAAGCTTTACATTTGCGATCAATCGATTTTTGACAAGGGTACCAAGGCCATTCAATGGGAAAAGAGCAGTCTTTTCAACAAGTGGTACTAGAACAACTGGATATCCACATGTGAAAGAAGAATGTTGGACCCCCAATGTTGGACCCCTATACTACACCACAAATGACAATTAACTTAAAATGAATTAAATACCTAAATATATGAAGTAAAACCACAACACTTTTAAAAGAAAACATATTAATAAGTCTTTATGACTTTGGATTAGGCAATGATTTTTTAGTTATGACACTAAAAGCACAAGTGGGAAAAGAAAAATAAAGCTTAGAATGTAAAATGTTACATTGTTACATAAAATGTAACATTCTAAGAATGTTACATCCTTAGAATGTAAAAACATTTGTGCTGCAAAGGACACCATCAAAAAAGTGAAAAGAATGCAGAGAACTGGAGAAAACATCTGCAGATCATATATATATAAAGGGACTTGTAACCAGGATATATAAAAAACTATTACAAATTATCAATAAAAGACAACCTAATTAAAAATGGGCAAATGATTTTGATATACATTTCTCTAGAGATATACTAATGGTCAATAAGCACATGAAAAGATATTCAACATAATTAGTCTCCAGAGAAATGGAAATAAAAGTATGAGATACCATTTTATATCCACTAGGATGGTTGTAATAAAAAAGACAAACAATAACTGTGTTGAAAAGAATGTAGAGGAATTGGAATCCTCATACATTGCTGTAAAATTTCCATAGTAGCTGCTGTGGTTAACAATTTGATGGTTCCTCAAAAGTTAAACATAGAGTAGCCATATGACCCAGCAATTCTATTCCTGGTTATCTGCCCAAAAGAAATGAAATCTACACACAAATGAACTCAAATGTTCATAACAGCATTATTCATAATGACCAAAAAGTGGAAACAACTCAAATGTTCATTAACTGACAAATGGATAAACAAAATGTGGTATATCCGTACAAAGAAAGATTATTCAGCCATAAAAAGGGATAAAGTACTGATACATGTTACAACATGGATGAACATTGAAAAAGTTATTCAAAGTGAAAAAAACCAGACACAAAAAACCCACATATTGTATGATTCCATTTATATGAAATGTACAGAATAGACAAATCCATAGAGACAGAAAGTGTATTAGTGGTGTCCTAGGTCAGTTGGGAACAGGGAGTGACTGCGAATGGGTATGAGGTTTTTTGAGGGGGTGACAAAATGTTCTTAAATTAGATTGAGGTGATTTTTGCTCAACTTCATAAATATACTGAAAGCCATTGGATGATATACTTTAAATGGGTAGATTTTATGGTATGGAAGTTATATCTCATAAAGCTATTAAAAATAAATAAGTAAAAAGTGAAGGGAAAGTATACTATAATTTTTGGCAAATATTTATTTAGACTTTTTATTTGCTTTATCAAAATATATACATATTTTATGATTATTATTTTTAAAAAGGGAACATACTACAGATACTAGTCTGACATTTTGAAAATTTTGTTATGCAATGAGCATTTTTCTTAGATCAAAATATTCAGATTTCAATATTTATAAATTCCAGAAATTAATCCATTCATTGATATTACATAGCTTATTTAAACATTTGTTTCTTGATGAACATTTAGGTGATTTCTTTTTTTTTTTTTTTTTTTTTTACGGGGCACGAACCCGTGTTCCCTGCATCAGCAGGCAGACTCTCAACCACTGCGCCACCAAGGAAGCCCAACATTTAGGTGATTTCTAATGGTTTTTAAACAAAGAACACACCAGTGAATATCTTTATACATTTATATTTGAGTAATTGTGTACTTCCATAGGATGTTTTCCTTAAACTAGGATTATCTTCAAAGTTATTTTTATGACAAACTGGGAAGGGCTTAATTAAGTGCTATGTACCATTTTAAATTGGAAGTTCTCCACATTTACATTTTAACTCTGAAACTTTGTCCATTACCTGAAGTTTTTCTTTAAATACATAAATTATCCTTTTGGAAAGGGAAGAGATTTTTCCATATCCATGAATACTCTTACTCTTATAGAATACAAATACATTCACCACATACTATCTGACTAATTTACATTTTGGAAATATCTCATAAAATAATTGCTAGTCCAAAGAGTTAAAATGCAAAGCTATGATATTAATCTTAAGCCACACAGTATTTACCTGTAGGTTTTATATTTTATGCTGCTGTATTGACAATATCCTTTAAACATTTTCTTTTAAATTACCTATGTTCATTTTTAGAGTTATTTCAACTCTGAGTATTTTAGTTCTAGTATAAAGAATTAAATCTAGAAGCAGAAAAGTTGTAAGACATGTTCTTCTGATAAGTTTCTAATCATGATCCAGAAAACCTCAACTTACTATATGAATAATCAATGATTATTTTATTGTATATAATTTTGTCATGAAATTCATGCAAAAGAGGAATGACCAGGAGAGAGATTTGAGCTGCTCCCTGGTCAGGTGTACTGTTCACCTGCTCTCTAGTCATGCTGCGTTCAACTAGAGCAAATGGTGACACACATTTTCTGTCTTCTCATTTTGTCCCTCTCCTAGTTTGTCTCAAGTAGGAAAAATTATTCTCACTTTTTAATAATTATGTGGAAGCTTGACTTTGGTGTAGATTAAAATTACCCCAGATGTCAGCTATGATAATTAGTATTGCACTAGTTGGAAGTTACAAAGTCCTGGCAAATAGCTCTAAAGCAGGATGTAGACTGTTTCTCTCTAGTCAACCTTAAAAGTAGTTGGATTTCATATAATCATGGATGTTCACTTTGGATGGAACCTTATATATAATCTGGTTTGATGTATGCATCTCATGTATAAAAACATTGAATTTGAGGAAGATGATGTGATGTGTTCCAGGTCAAATGGATTAGTGGCTGAGACAGGACTAGAATCCAGGTTTTTTAAATTTCCTTTTTCTTTATTCCCAGTTCTTTTGGTCTTTTCTTTTCTGAAGGCTTGAAAAGGAACTAGGTGTCCTTTCAAGGTTCTTTCCAGCATTGGGATTCTGTGGAGTAGATTACAGTTAAGGAATTTTGATAAACTTGGCCTTGTTTCATTTATGTTAACTTTCTGAAAGAATATAAATGGTTTTTTCCTTTTTGTAAAGTTTCTTTGCTTATTAAACCTGCCACCTGCCAATTTGGAGCGATCTGCCATTTCTCACCCTTTTTCTATGGGAGCCGCATTTAGATTTCACCCAGGAAGCTCTTGAGGTTGTGACCCAGCAGCAACAAGGGATCTTTTTACTGTCTTCATAGTTTTGCCTTTTTCAGAATGTCATATAATTGAATAAATAAAATATATAGCCTTTTTCAGACTGGCTTCTTTCACTTAGGAATGTGCACTTAAGGTTCATCAATGTCTTTTGCAGCTTGATAACTCATTTTTTTTATCAATTAATAATATTACATTGTATGGATGTACCAGCTTACTAACTCATTCACCTATTGAAGGATATCTTGGTGGCTTCCAGTTTGGACAACTATGAATAAAGTTACTATAAACATTCACATGCAGGATTTTGTGTGGACAAAAGTTTTAAAATAAGTTGAGTGAATACCTAGGACTGAGATTGCTGGATGATAAGACTATACCTACCTTTGTAATCGATAGCCAAATTGTCTTCCTAACTGGCTATGCCATTTCACATTTCCACTAGCAATGAATGAGTGTTCCTGTTGCTCTACATCTTCTCCAGAATTGGTATTGTCAGTTTTCTGGATTTTAGCCATTTTAATAGGTATATAGTGTGGTATTATTGTTTTAATTTGCAACTCTCCAATGACAAGTGATGTTGAACATCTGTTGATATGTTTACGTGCTATCTGTATATCTTCTTTGGTGAGTCATCTGTTCAGATTATTGCCTATTTTTAAAACAGACTTTAATTTTTAGAGTAGTTTTAGGTTTATAGAAAAATTGGGCACAATGTATAGAGGGTTCCTATATAGGTCCTCTCCTCCCCATCAATTCTCTCTCTCTTTTTTTTAATGTGTTGCGTTAGTGTGGTACATTTGTTACAATATGAATCAATATCGATACATTATTATTAGCTATTATGTTTGAATTCTGTAAAATACCAGAGAAATTATTCCACAATTAGTAATTTATTGTTGTCAATGAACTGAAGCATGCCATTGTAATGAAAATGTTAGTTTGCGGCTGCAAGCTCCACAGGATACATTTAGTCCTGTACTTTGTGAAAAGATACAAGGGAACTAATTATTGTAGATGAGTTTCTCTTTGGAGAGAATAGTTTATTCACAGGAAACAAAGAGGATTACTATTATTTGAGAACCTGGGAAAATAATATCAGTCTTTTGGGTCCTCCTAATTTTATGGGCGTGAGTGGACAATAGCTTTGGGTCCAGGCTCAGAGGAATGGCATGAATCATTAGGACATCACATCATGTCTTGCATTAATGGTGGTCACCTAATCAGTTCACGTCATTTTTTGTAGCACTGACATAATGGCCCTGGGTTATATTGATGGGACATGAAATTGCATGTTCTAATCCTTCCACTATTGGTTGGATCTATTCTTGATTTGAACACAGATGTTGATATTTAGAAGATAAATCTATCTTGTTAGCTACATACTGATCAGAATTGTGAATCTCAGGATTGGTGTTTAGGAAGCACTTGAGCCCCTGGAAGATAAAGTTTTCTGCTTGGATAGAGTGCCACTGAACTTGATATTAATTCTTATTATTGATTTCTATCAATGGAGACAGGGACTTCTGAGGGAGAAAAGAATTGTCTTGCTCAGAAAGTAGTGTGGGTAAGCAAGCAAGTCTGAGCATCTTAGTAGCTTTTCTCTTGGGTTCCATTCATTAACTCTTGAGAAAAACAACCCAAGAAAATCCACAGCACAAAAAATATGCAGCACTGTGCTTGTGATTTACTTGACATTCTTGCATCTTCTGTTCTGGCTCCTGTGTGCCATTTTTAAGACCCTGTTCTCCAAGAAACCAAGAGGTAAAAGAGGCACACAGGCACAAATCCTAGACGTCTCCATTATCTTTGAATAATAAGTCAATCCACTGGGTTTCCAAGAGCCTCCAGTGTTTTCCGCTGGGTGTAAAGGGATTCACTCTGGTTTCTGGCTGCCTTGGTCCTTTATAAGATCAGTTTTCTTAACAGTATCTCTTTCCCCAGTATGGGGCTATCCCTAAGCAATACAGTTTTCCTCTGCCTAAGGAACTGTTGCTATTTTGATATTCCCCAGAACTCTCTTTTCCCTGTCTCCTTCACTGTTGCTTGGGAAAGGAAAAGCAATTTCCTTCCTTGGGGAACCCTAATCTTTATTTGTATTTCTATTTTGAAGCAGAACTCTAAGTTTTGTTATGTTGTCACTCACTGTAACAAAGGCAGAGGGACCCCTCTCTATGTACCCTTGGAGAGGAGGGAAGTGTAGCCAGAGGAAATTAATTGCTTGACAGAGAGTGGAAGTACAAAAACCATCTCAATGTATTATTTGCTGTCAATACCTTTCTTCATTCCTTTTGTTGATTAGTTGTTTCCTTTATGTACCACAGCTGGAGATTTCTGCAGTTGGGGATTCTCTTTATGATTGTCTTGGTGTTCTTTTGGTCCTTTGGTAAAGGCATTTGACCTAATCATGATAAGCTGATGAGTTGGCTTCATCTATAGAGTGGAACAAGGACTGTTGGCTGAGAAAAGTATGAATGCTGAAGCTGAGGGCAGAGTTGGCTCATGGAACATTTTGTCTGTTCTCTGAGTTTCTTGTCCCAGTATGTCAACAAATTTGTTTTTGTTTAAAGACTTTCCCACACAAGTGTCTGCCAAGTTCAGAAGACTGCTTTTTGAGATTGATCTTGGTTTTCTTGGAACAAGAGCTCAGATCATATAATAAGCTCAGTTGGTCTTAGTGAGTGAAAGTTGGGAGATTTTATTTCCATATACATCAGCCAGATCTGGGCATAGAAGAAGAAAGAAAGGTCTGGACACTAGGTGGGTATGGGTGGGAGATGGAAGGAAAGAACTAGTGAAAGGAGGCTTTCACTTGTGTCTACTTTTCTCACTTGTTTGTTTGTTTTTTTATTTAACATCTTTATTGGAGTATAATTGCTTTATAATGTTGTGTTAGTTTCTGCTGTATAACAAAGTGAATCAGCTATATGCATACATATATCCCCATATCCCCTCCCTCTTGTGTCTCCCTCCCATCCTCCCTATCCCACCCCTCTAGGTGGGCACAAAGCACTGAGCTGATCTCCCTGGGCTATTCCCACTTGTTTTTAAGGCTCTCTAGGTCACTTGGAAGTAAGGCTCTGAGGTTGTAATGGTCCATGCTGAGATTGACTCTGGTCATACTCTTATTGGATTTAAATTAGTCAGGTTTATTAGAAAAGAGTCTTTAGGTTTCTGATCTCTAGATTGGTAGAAACATTGTCAGTATGTAGAGAAGTTCCAAAGCATCCATTTATAGACTAGACTAGAAGACTCCTTTCCTTTGAGGCATAAAAAGCACTCCCCTGTGATAATCCCACTTGCTGGGACCTCCTTAAAAGAAAGAGGCTACAAAAATGTAATTTAATGGGCATAACTTAGAATGTTCTTAGTGAAAGTAGGAGATAAGTATCATGGTAGGATCACAATGTCTGCTGGGTTGTTATTCAAAAAGGGATTATAGAATCAGGCAGGCTGGGAAATGGCTCTGCCCTGATGAAGGAAGGCATTGATTGATCATTGTGGGATGCCATGTGTTCCTTGAGATTGGTTTGTGGCTTTAGGCCACATGGCAGTTGAATGAGAGGAACTTGGAAGTTTATCAGAGACAGAAGTGTAGGGGATCACAGTGGCCATTGTGAATACTAACTCTAGCATAGGCTTTCAGGGAGGAAATAGATGTCTGCCATGCCCACAATCAAAGAGAGCAGCGTTGCCTTGGGATCTTACTAACTTCTGCCAGTACCAGCCAAATGTCTGATAGCGCTTTGAGGTTGTAGGGGGACCCAATATACACACTCTTTTCCTGACTAATCTTATGACAAAGAACAAGATTATAAACCAAGAGTTTATAATGGAAACCAAGAGTTTCTGATGGAAACCAAGACTCTAGATGTTAGAAGCTTAGGTATGCAGCAACAATGGGCAGCTTAATGCTAGTACTTAATACTTGGAATGAGACTGACCTACCCAGCCTCAGGCACTGCTGCTCCTCTGTAGGCAGTCCTCTATGGTATCTGCCCTCTAAAACATCTGGCATAGAGGAGCCTTGCTGACTCCCAAGAGGAAAAGAATGATAAAACGATGCTGAGCTGTACATGTCTAATTCCTCTCCCAGACTCATCAAATTGTGTAACTCACTGTATATCCATAATGAAAAGTAAGGGGTATGCCAAGAAACCAGAAGCACTTGGAGAAAATCCTTCCTCAAAGAAACAAGGAGTGGGGAAGATGTGTTCCTTCCTTTTAACAAGTTCTCTTGGCATAGACACCAGCATTTTCATGATTGACGCCATCAGCAATAAGAAAATTATGCCTTTTTCAGGAAGCTTTGGGGACTATAGCATAACAACAGAGAAGATAAATGTTTAAAAAGTAATAATTTCCTCAGCATTGTTAGTGATTTCCAGTGTTTTCAGAATTCCAGGAGATGTTCTGATTACATTAGCCCGTTGAAGGTGATACAAGAGAATAAAGTTATGAAGAACAAGATAAATTCATATACAGTCCTATGAAATTCATATGTTGTCAAAGAATAGGAGTTGGTCAGTTATGAGACATTTTTTGAACACTTACAGCTCATGAAGAGTTTATAACACTCACAGCTCATAAAGAGTTTATAAAGAGAACACAGAAACTAACCAGGTCAAAAGAAACAGACATTTGCAAGTACAAAATTTTATTCTAGCGAGAGTTAAGTCAATGATTTTGCTAGCAGGCAGGGTTAACCATGCAAAGTTTCTGAAGAAAGTAAATCTTGATCTGTGATGATGAAGAGATGGGGAATGTGGGAACAGTGGCCCTGAGTTTCCAGGCATATGGTGAAAATCCACAGGAACAGGCTGGAGAATTTCTGATGTCATCCAAGGTTGGACATGAAGTATTATGATGCTTCTGCCACTTCTGCTGTTGATGGAAGGAAGGCAAACGCTGTGACAGACGCCCCCAATGTTTTTGGCAAGAAGTAAAATTCCCTTTAGTGTGACGCATTTCAAGGGAAATGATCTTTAAATGCAGATATGGCATATTTTTGGCTTATTGCTGAACTTTGGGGTTTGGGATCTATACAAATATGGAAGGCATCAAGTGAAATGCAACACACTATCTCTTGGCCAATGTAATTGACAAAGTGAAAATTGCAACAGTTACCCACATACGTGTCTGAAATAACAAAAATAACACCCAAAATACCAGCAAGGGCTTTCTCCAAAAAGAGAAAAATCACTAAAACATATGCTAAAGGCTACCTATATTGTTACTTCTAATTCTCATCTCAGCCTGAAATCAAATGCATAGTTTTGTTTTGTTTTTTTAATGTAATAAGAGAAATACTTCTGTTTTTCTTCACTAAAGTCAAAGTGACCGTGAGGGTCAGTGAGATATCCCCAGGCAGGTTCTCCCATAGATCTTCTAATTTCCACTACTATCACCCCAATAAAGACCTAGTACACATCCATGGTTTCTTGCTTTTAACTTATTTTCCTTTCATTTTACCCAGCTCAAGGCTACTGATAAATATTCCTACAATACTTATTCTTTGTTTGCCAATCTAAAATTTTTAAAATAATTCTCTATTCTCTATAAGATAATATTGAATTCATTAACTTAATATTCAAAATGATATATAAGATGGGCCTACTTTTTTCTTTTTCTTTCTTTTTTTAAGGAAGCTTGGGGCCCTTTTTATTGACAATTCTCCATATACACAGACACCCTTTTAGTTCTTCTCCAGTGTAAATAAAGCATGAGCACTTAACTCTCATTTCTCAACAGGATGAGATGGGCCTATTTTTTTCAACTTTAATTCTCTTATTTCATCACACAAATTCTTCTGTATGATTTACTTATACTAATTTACTCATTGTTTCTCCAAACATCTCTTTGAACTTTCTATCCATTAAGTCTTTGCTCACCCTAGTTTTTCTTATCCTTCCCCTCCCTCTATCTATATCCCTCCCATAAATACAGGTTCAGCTGAAATCCATATTCTACATGAAATTCTTTCCAAATAGTGCACAGGTTTTTTTTTTTTTAGTTGTCTGTACTACTCATGCGTCATTTACCATATTTCAAGTGTATTCATTATTTTATATTCATCTTTATACATCTTAACTTTTCAAAAGATTCTTGAGGATAGGAATCTTTTTTTTTTTTTGCAGTATGCGGACCTCTCACTGTTGTGTCCTCTCCCGTTGCGGAGCACAGGCTCCGAACGCGCAGGCTCAGCGGCCATGGCTCACGGGCCCAGCTGCTCCGCAGCATGTGGGATCTTCCCGGACCGGGGCACTAACCCGTGTCCCCTGTATCCGCAGGCAGACTCTCAACCACTGCGCCACCAGGGAAGCCCAAGGATAGGAATCTTTTTGTGTCCTTATTAAGTCCTAGCAAAACTCTTTCACATTATAGGTTCCAGTGATTAAGAAAAAATTGTCAGAAAAGCGAAAAGGTGAAGGAAAATGCCACAGAAGTGAGTACAGTAGGCTTCTGAGGCAGTAAAGCACTTTTGAACTAAATGGTAATGAAAACGTGACATCAGATATTGAGAGTTGCGGGTAAGTTCACATAGGGGGAACATTCGAAATGAATACATTAGAAAATAAGAAAGGCTGAAAACCAGTGCTTAGGAATCTATTTCTAAAAGTTAGTAAAAGAACCATAAATTAAAACCAAATAATGTAAAAAGAATAAAATAACAAATATAAGAAAATGAGTTAGCGAAAGAGAAAGCAAACATAAACTAAAGAACTTCTAAACAGTATAAATTTCTCTATTTGAAAGACTAGTAAAGTTGATAAAGCCATAGCAAGAATGATCAGATAAAATAGAGAAGGCAAAATAGCTGGTATCAGAAATGAAAAAAATGACATCACTACAGATCCAATAACCAGTAAATAGATAATAAAATATTACAGAAATCTTTATGCCAACAACTTTATTGGAATTGGTTATTGGAATATCTCACATGACTATGGGAAAGACAATGATGCAGTGAGGTGCAGTGTCCACTGGAACCAAGACTCAAGGCTACCAAGCCTCTCTTTCTCACACGTCTGTTTTTGCCTATCTCTACACTGGAGCCTTAATTTTTGCCTATTGCAAATAAGCTTTCTCCACATAGTGGGAACCATGGCAACCAAAAGTTCCTGGGTTTCACATTCTATGTTTCCCACTCCAGAGAGAGGCTGCCTCTCTTTTAACTTCTGCGACAAGAATTTGGGGGTAAGGACTAATTAATCCAGATTAGGTCAGCTACCAACCCATACCTATGGCTAAAGGAGCAGAGTCTTATAAATAGACATGATCTGTGTATGGGGTCATTCCCAGAGAAGGAGGAAACCATCACCAGTTACAGGGTCACTGTTGGGAAAGTCAGCCTCATGCATGCAGTCTTTTGACCCCTACTTAGCCACATAAAAATGGGCCTCAGGCCTGGAACACTTCTTTACCAAGAGATTAGGAATCCTCACAGCCTGTGCTGGGCTTGGTTCCTTGTGTGGGAATATTGTTCCCTGTTTTGGACTTTTATTCTGTTTAAGCATGTGTCAAATGGTAACACTACGATATCTGTCCCTGTGGAGTGGGGGATGGGGTCCTTCATTCTGAGGCACAGGAGGAATGCCTGTAGGCTAATCACTCTATGGCAGCTGCCTGGAGGGGCCCTCTGGCTATAGGGGACAAGCACCCATTACCGAAGCTGATCTTGCTCTGCGTCTTCTCTATGTGAGCAATGAGGTGTTCCATCCAGTTCATGACTGCGTTGGGTTTTCCTTGGCAACTCTGATACCAAGATGCAGTGGGCAGAAGTGTTTGAACTTGTACTCCTGATGATAGGCAACAAGTATCACTTGCTTGACAGTTACAAAGAATGATGTCTAATGTGAATGATATGGAAAATAAAGCCAAATAACAAAATGCATGGGTAGCTCCATTGTAAAGCCTATACCTGCGGAAAGAGTGTTATTCATTCTTTATCTGAGTTCCAGGACTTTCATTTTAACAATCACATTTCCTGGTACTTGAAGATCTGAGGATGAACCAGATCAGGGGTGAAAGACAGAGTGCAGCTGCATTACTTTGCTGAGTCATATTCTAATGCAGGATATCTAATAAGCAAAGAAAAAGAACAGATACCAAGGAGTCAACAAACATTCTGGAAAATAGGTTTTGAAAACAGACGTGCCTACTGCAGGAAGTCTGTCTTTCCAGTTATTCACACTCTACAGCATCTCTCAAAACTAAGGCAGGTAGGATAATGATCTACAACCATTCTCAGACATTTGCCAAGTGATTTTGCAATAACATTTAAGGAATTTATGAAAATTAGCCTTTAATTTGAAGGCTCTTTTGTGTGGTTAAAATACCATTTTGGGGGGAAAATTTAAGTTCCAATGGGAAAAGAATGTAGTTTGGGTTATGGGTCAAGTTGGGAATATTGGGTGAAGGAAGAAGGAATGATGTCACAGTGAAGCACACTTAGTTCAGGAAAAAAAAGTGCCTCATTTCCCAGAATACTTGCTAGGGAAAGGTGGAAAGAAAAGGGGGAGCTACCCACACAAATTCTGCTGGCTTACGCTTGATATTCTATTAGCATGCCTAAAGGATGAGTTACAACATTTAGTATCAGAAATGTAGCTGTAATCAATTTTGATGATTCAAGGAAAAAAGAAAGAAACATATAATTTAAAAATTATTCCTACTTGGCTTTGTAAACTGGTCTGTAAATTAACACTAATGTTAGCATAACATATTCTGTATTATTTTAAAGTTAAGATTTGTCTGGGTGATCAATTTATAGCAAAACATTGAAGCTACCTCAATCTTTTTGATGGCTGAAGAGTATTTGAATATATGGATTATCATAATTAACCAGAGGCCTATTAGTGGACATTTTGTTTATGTCCAACATTTTGCTGTAACAGAAAATACTGAATGAATATCCCTGTACACGAGACAGGCTTGCCTCTGTATTGTGTTATAATTTCTCCCTCCTCTTCATGACATCCCTTCTACCATTCCTTTCCCACCTTAAAACAAAACAAAAAGCGAAACAAGACAAAGCAAAACCCAAGGATATGAATAGCTAGAAATAAACGAAATTGGTCATTGTTATTACAGGAAAACTTCATACCAAATACAAGCAATAATCTGCTTATACACATTACATTCTCTTACACAATCCCTTTTGTTTCATCACTCTTCTCCTCTGCTTGGTTCTCTGTATCTGTGAGTTTTGTTTTGTTTGTTTGTTGAGATTCTATGTATAAGTGAGATGATGCAGTATTTATTTTTCTCAGTCTGACTTACTTAGCATAATGCCCTCAAGGTCCATCCATTGTTGTCACAAATGGCAAAATTTCCTTCATTTCTATGGCTGAATAATATTCCATTGTGTATGTATATACCACATTTTCTTTATCCATTCATCAGTTCATGTACACTTAGGTCATTTCCATATTTTGGCTATTATAAATAATGATGCAATGAACATGGGGGTCATATATTTCTTTGAGCTAGTGTTTTCATTTTCATTGGATAAATATCCAGAAGTGGAATTGTTGGATCATATGCAAGTTCTATTTTTAATTTTTTGAGGAACCTCCATGATGGCTGCACCAGTTTACATTCCCACCAGTAGTACACAAGGGTTCCCTTTTCTCCACATCTGCTCTAATATTTGTTATTTCTTGTCTTGTTGATAATAGCCATTCTAACAGGTGTGAGGTGATATCTCCTTGTGGTCTTGATTTACATTTCCCTGATGATTAGTGTTGTTGAGCATCTTTTCATGTACCTGTTGGCTGTCTGTATGTCTTCTGTGGAAAAATGTCTATACAGATCTTCTGTCCATTTTTAAATCAAATTGTTTTATATATTTATTTTTTTGCTATTGAGTTGTATGAATTCTTTATATATTTTGGATATTAATACCTTATTAGATATATGATTGGAATATTTTCTCCCATTCAGTAGGTTGAATTTTCATTTTGGTGATGATTTCCTTTGCTGTGCAAAAGCTTGTTTATTTTTTCCCACTTGTTTGTTTATTTATGTATTGCCTTTGATTTTGGTGTCAGATCCAAAAAATCGTTGCCAAGGCCAATGTCAAGGAACTTTCCAACAATGTTTTCTTCTAGGAGTTTTATGTTTTCAGGTCTTACATTCAGGTCTTTAATCCATTTTGAGTTAATTTTTGTGTATGGTGTAAGATAGTGGTCCAGTTTCATTCTTTTGCATATGGCTGTCCAGTTTTCCCAACACTATTTATTGAAGAGACTGTTCTTTCCCCATTGCATATTCTTGGCTTCTTTGCCATAAATTAATTGGCCATGTATGTGTGGGTTTATTTCTGGGCTGTCTATCCTGTTCCATTGATCTATTTGTCTGTTTTTATGCCAATACCACACTGTTTTGATTACTACAGTTTTGTAATATAGTTTGAAACCAGGGAGCATGATGCCTCTAGCTTTGTTCTTTCTCAAGGTTGTTTGGCTTTTTGGGGTCTTTTGTCATTCCACACAAAGTTTAGGATTGTTTGTTCCATTTCTGTGAAAAATGCCTTTGGAGTTTTGATAGGAATTGCATTGAATCTTTAGATTGCTTTGAGTAGTATGGACATTTTATCAATATTAATTCCTCCAATCCATGAGTGTGCAATATCTTTCCACTTATGAGTGTCTTCAATTTTTTCATTAATTGCTCATAGTTTTTAGTGTACAGGCCTTTTACATCCTTGGCTAAATTTATTCCTAGGTATTTTATTCTCTTTGATGGAATTGTAAAAGAGAAGGTTTTTCTTAATTTCTCTTTCTGACAGTTTGTTATTAGTGTATAAAAGCATAACAGATTTTTGTTTATTAATTTTGTAAACTGCAACTTTACTGAATTTGTGTATTAGTTCTCACAATAACTAATAACTGCTCATAACTTACTTTTTCCTCTGTATTAGTCACGGTGTGGAGAAGCAGATCAAGAATATCCATCACATGCTATTATTTACATAAATTATAAGTAAGATTTTATTTTAATATAGCCATTATCATTTGGATACATTTGTTATAGCAATTTAGCCTACACTAATTACTAAACCTTGTATTTCTATTTTGTTGAGCAGTTTGTTTCCATCAACAACAGGTTGTTGTTATATGAAACAACAACAGATGTTGAGTTATATGAAATTCCTTTTCAGTATGTATAAAATAATCCAATTGTTTATTCTTTATTGTATTAGTATGGTGGTTTTTATTGATATACTTTCTAATATGAAATCTTACTTGAATTTCTGGAATACTCCTCAGTTGGCCATGGTATATTATTCTTCTAATAAGCTTTGGATTCTGTCTACTAATATTTTGGAGTTTTGCATTGGTATTCATAAGTGAGCTTAGTCAGTAATCTTCCTTTGTTGTTCTTTTCAGGTTTTGGTATCACTGATTTCATAAATTGAATTTAAAGTGTTGCCTTCTATGATAGGCACCCTCTAAAATGGCCCTACTTTCTGGTATTCTTGCTCCTGTGCAATCTCCATTTCTTGAATGTGGGTTGAATTTATTGACTCATTTCTATTGAGTCAGACATGGCAGTAGCCATGGAATGTCACTTCCAAAATTAGGTTCTTAAAATACTGTATCTTCCATCTTGTATGCTCTCTCTCAGGTTGCTTATACTGGGGGAAGCCAGCTGCTATGTCATACGGCAGCCCCGTGGAGAAGCCACCATGAGTGAGCTTGGAAGTAGATCTTCTGGGGTCCACCAAAAGCCATGTGAATGAGCTTGGCAGTAGAGCCACCTCCAGTTGAACCTCAAGGTGACTGCAGCCTTTGCCAACATCTTGATTGTAGCCTGGTGAGAAATCCTGAGCCAGAACCATCCAGGTAAGCCACTCCTAGATTTCTGACCAACAGAAACTGTGAGATAATAAATTTTGTTGTTTGCAATCACTAAGTTTTGAGGCAATGTCTTAAGCGGCAGTGGATAACTCATGCACCTTCTTTGTGTATATTTTGGATAAGTTTAACTAACACAAGAGTTATCTGTTTCTTAAAGCTTTGGTTCAAATCTCCTATGAAAACTTCTTACTGTGGTGCTTTCTTGCGGTTTTAGTTTTAGAGTAGTAAGGTTTACCAATTTTTTTGGTTTATTATTTGTAATAGTATGTTCTGATAGAGTCAGAATTAAGAGGTATCTTTTGAGTTATCTCTATTTAAAACAAATCCTTTAGTGCAATTTAACTTTCTCCTTCCCACCTTACTATTCTTGGCCTTTGTTAATATTATCTTAGGTTTTAGATAGGATAGGATGTATTAAATTTATGTGTTGTACATTTATTTAAAATAATGCAATGTCTACATTCAGTTTTTAAAAACTTTTTTCCAAGTGCTTTTACTATTTAATAATAATAATAATGGAGACTTTGAACACTTACAAAAATAGACAGACAATATAATGAACCCACACATACCCATTTCTAGTCCCAACAACTGTGAATCCATGGTGAATCCTATACTTTTCCCTCTCCCATCCACTCCCTAAATTGTTTTGAAGCAAATCCCAGATATATTTCATTCATAAATATTTCAGTATGTATCCCTAAATATCATAACTTTAAAAAATAACCATAGAGATATTATCGCAACTAAAAAATTAATTTCTTAATTTTTTCTATCACTCAGTGTTTAAATTTCTGTTTATCTCATAAAACTCGTGTATTTTTTGCCATTTCTATAGTTTTTTCAATTTAAGAATGTTATATAAATGAAATTATACAGTATGTAATCTTTGGGGATTGACTTTTTTCACTCAGTATAATTCCCTTGAGATTCATCCAAGTTGTCATGTGTGTCAATAGTTTGTTTCTTTTATTTGCTGAGTAGTATTCCATAGTATGGATGTACTACAGTTTGTTGGACTATTCAATCCCATTGAAGTTCTTCTGAGTTGTTTTTAGTTTTTGGCTATTATAAATAAAGCTACTATGAACATTTGTGTACAGGTTTTTGTATGAACACAAGTTTTCACTTTTCTGGAATAAATGCCCATGAGTGTAGTTGCTGGGTCCTCTGGTAACTGCATGTTTAGTTATATTCACTCTTTACCTTTTAATTGGTGTATTTAGACCATTTACATTTAAGGTAATTATTGGTACGTTAAGACTTAAGTCTGCCATTTGTTACCTGTTTTCTGTTTGTTTCCTTGTTTCTTGATCCTCTGTTCTCTTTTTTTGCCTTTCTATGTGTTACCTGCACATATTTTTAGGGTACCATTTTAATTTATTTATAATGTTTCCCTCGCTCTGTTCAGACACAGCCTTGGGTCCAAGTTCCCTCTGTGCCTCATAGCTGATCACTCCTCACAGGCTCCACTGCCCCCTGCTCTGTTGTGCAGCCACACCACAGGGCAGGTGGGCCCACATGGACTCTTGGCATGTATTGGGGAGTGAGCTGTGTTGAACCAGCCACCTTCAGAGTTCTGGGCTGCTTCTGATGCGCTGCTTGAGTAAACGCCAACTATGGCTGCTGCCCCACCCAGACACTGCCCTAGGATGGAGTAGCATCTGTGGCCCATGGTGGAGCTTTCACCTGGTTGCAGCCCCTAGGTCCAGTGCCACATTGTGACGTGGAATAAACTGGGCTTGCACGAACCCAGGTGATTGCAGGAAACCTGCAGCCACTGGAGCATTCCTCACTCCACCCTCTGCCCTGCCTTGGGGGCAAGCTAGTGCTGGAGTTGCATTTCTTAACCCCCTTTGAGTTGGGTGAGGCCATGTGACTAGTTCTAGCCAGTGAGTTGTGAATGGACTTGCCAGTGGGAATTGTCCAGAGCTCTCTTTCCCTCTGGAGAAGTTCAAGATGAAACTTCTCCATCAGCCTGGACCTCTGAGTAACAGTAATCAGCAGATGATCCCAACTCCCTCCCCTGCACCATAGGTACTAAGTGTGATCAAAGAATAACCTGTGCTATTTTCAGTCACTGAGGTTTTGGGGTTGTTAGTAACTATAGCTTCATTTAGCTTATACCATCTGATATAATATTAAATAACATTTTTCAAGAGGGGTATATAGTTTATATATATATGAAAGCCTTGCACATTTGAAAATGTCTTTCCCATATGAAAGACAAGTTAACTGGGGAAGAAAATGCTTGGAGGTTACTCTTTTCCCTTCAAAATTTTTTATATGTTCCTCCACTCTCTTCTGATGTTTACTATTGCATAGAAAAAATATTAAGCTACCCTTTGTAAACTTTTTTTCTTTTCTCTGAATTTGTGTAGCAATTCTTCTTTAATATAATATTTAAAAAAATGGGAATATCTAGGTTTGGTCTTCATAAGTTGTTTTTGCTTGGAATATAATGAATCTTTTCAACATGTATGCACAGGTCTTCATGTAAGTCATAAAACTGGTTTTTATCCTAACCCTTTGATTATTACTTCATTCACTTATTCATACACTTATTTAGTAAACATGTACTAAACACCTACTATGTGCCAGGAACTGTGCTGAGTGCTGAGGATGCAGCAGTGAACATGTCATATGAGTCCAGAAACTTTAAAATATTTTAACAGCTTTATTTAGTCGTAACTTACATACTGTAAAATTCACTCATTTTAAATGTACAACTCAACGATTTTCAATGAATCTACAGAGTTCTGCAGCCATTACCACAATTCAGTGATAGAACATTTGCATCATCCCAGAAATATCTCTTGTGCCCGTTTGCAGTTACTTCCCATTCCCATCCATTCCTAGTCATAGGAAGCCGTGATTCTAATTTCTGCCCATAGATTTACCTTTTCTAAATATTTGGTATAAGTGGGATAATACAGTATGTGGTTTTTGCTTCTGGTTTCTTTCACTTAGCATAATGTTTCCAACATTCATCCATTTTGTAGTGTGTGTCAGTATTTCATTCCTTCTTATGACTGAATAATTTTTCGTTCTATGGCTATGCCACGTAAAATGTGTAGATTTTCCTGTTTTCGACCCCTTTGCATCATGTGATAGTCACGTTCCTTTATTTGATCTACAGCCCAGAGGGCAGCTTTTCAGTGGGCTACTGTCCAGTTACCAGATTCCAGCTGGCATTCTCCTATGCAACGTTGCTTTATTAAGGCGGTATCTTTTCCTACTCTTGTTTCCTCAATACTCAGAAGTGATGGAGTACATGAAAACCCATAGTTTCCACACAGCAAAAAGCTAGAGAAAGTTTTCCTATCTTTGCCCCTGGTTGGAAGCACAAAAATGCCAACACTAATCTTCTACCTACTTATTGCACATTTTTTCCCTGGAAGTTGTGTTCTCTGAATGCATGTAAGAATATGGGCAAGAGAAAAAGATGTAGAATATTTCTCTGGCTGCCTCAGAAATCTAGGTGTATGTAATGAAATTGTAGAATGTTTCAAATTCATGTTGAATTTGGGCCCTGAATCACAGGGCAGGAAGTGGAAGGAGTATGGCATGTATTTTTACCTTTTTTTTTCAGGTTGGACTTTTATTTCATAAGGTGTCTGGGTATGCCTTCATTTAATAAATGATGATGGACTTTTATTTCATAAGGTGTCTAGGTATGCCTTCATTTAATAAATGATGATTCCCAGGTCAGTACTCTCGTGTTCCCCAATGCTGTTTTCATGGTAGGGGTACCAAACCTTTTTGTCATCAGGGAACTTATATAATTTTTCTTTTTTAAGTCCACGTTTTCAAATATTTTCTCATATCAAACTACAGTTTAAGGAATAATTAATTTCCCTCAATAATTGATTCATCAGAATCATGTTTGATGCTAACCAGAGCTTCTGTTAAGTATGAGACAATCAGGATTATTTAAGGACTTGGTAAAACTCAAAACCAAAGAAGGCAGACCATTTGCCTATTGTAGTCTTTGTAGGAGATGTAAATTTTCCATTAGAATTTTTGAAACATGGACACTGTATCAGAACACCCCAATTTCTAACTCCGTGAAGGCCTAGCCGTCTGGGGGCGTCATGGTTGGGAATTGCTACATCTTCAGGGATCTGAAGTGGCAGAAATTGGGCAGAGGCTGAGTTTGTCAGCATGGAGAGACAGCAAGCTCCCACTGGGCTGGTTTGTACTTAAGAGAATAGGGTTGCCACTTTAAGGTTTAAACTAGATTAAACACAGGGTGTACTGGTCTGACAGATTAATGCAGATTATTAGCTAACTAACTGTGAAGAGTAACGTTATGACTTTTCTTTTTTCATTTCAGCATTTATCTTTAAAATATACATATATATTCTTTAATACATATGTATATATGAATGTGTACACATATGCATGTACACACACACACACACACACACAGAGTCTCTGAATTAGTTTCAATAAAACCTGCATCAGTGCAGAGGTACTCACGGAGTGCCTTCAATAAAAAAGTCACTGCGTGTTATGCGATAACATTGAACAGACTCCAGACAGCCTCTTATCTTAGATATACAACGACGTAGCATAACTCAAGCCTAAAGGAGAAGTTAAAGTATTAGGTAACGGTAGCAACAGTAGCATGTTAGTGGAGTAATAACTCTCCTGGCGGATAACCCAGGATGGGTTTTATTGAATTCAGTTTATTTAGCTGGGATAAACCCAGATAGGCATCTCATTTACAAGAAGGTGCTAGCAAGAGGGCAGGTTATTACAAGCACATTTAGAAGATAAGCAAGAGAAAATTGAACAAAATCAGAGATCAGGAAGGGAGCAGAAGTGGTTCCTGGTTCAACTTCTTGCCTTGGGCAGGTCTATATTTACTCCAACTGAGAAAAATAATAATTGCCTTCTTAGCTGTCTGTAGGGATGGATGGTGTGTGAACTCTGTTGGGAACCTGTGAGTTACCCTCATTGACAAGCTTACTTTGTGGCTAATTGAAGTTTCTTTTTCTTGCAATTTAAGTGCATTTTCTTTGTTCCTCTGCTCTTTGGAGAATTAGAATAATTATTTAATGTTTCTTCATAATAATTCTTTTAAAAATGTGACAGTAATTGTCATCTTTAGCTTCCCCAGCTTCCCACACAAATTAACTGTAAAATTGAATTGATGCTATTTTTCTACCCCTTTACTTATTTTTCTGTTTTCATAGGTTGTTGTCCCCCTTCCTTCCTTCCTTCTTCCCTCCCTCCCTTCCTTCCTTCCTTCCTCCCTCCTTCCCTCCCTCCCTCCCTCCTTTCCTTCCTCCCTTTCCTTTTCAAATTTAAATATGACAGATGTTTATTTGGTTATTTCTATGTGTGAATCTTTGTTCTAAGCACTGCTGCTGACTTTGGTAGCTGCATGGACTCTGTCCCTTGGAGTAACTCCTGAATCTTAAGGTGTTAACGAAGCTTTGTCCAAGAGGTCAGACCAAACATATGACTAGGAACCAATGTTTAGTTGACCGTTCTAGTTGGTGGCTTTGGTTCCAGAGGTATCCTTTGTGACACAGAAGAGCATGTTCCAGCTGAGTTATCATTGCAGTAAAGTGTCATGCACAGAGGACTGGATTTTATACATTGATAAATACTGATTAATTGAAGATGTATCCTTCCACTCACCATTGCCTTCTACTCCTGTGTGTGGTTTCTGACGTGTGTGTGTGTGTGTTTGTGTGTGTGTGTGTGTGTGTTAAGTGGTGGCGGTACTCAGGAAAAATATGTGCATAAATGGAGGGATTATATTGTGGTGTATTTACAGATAAATTTTTGTTTCTGGTATTTCATTTTTACCTAGACTTCTTGTTGTTCCCTCAAGGACCTGTGTTCTCTTTAAAGTTGTTTTCTCTTGAAGAGACCTTTATTTGGAAGTTGGTTTTCTAGAGAAAACAAGTCTATCTGCATGCTATCTAACTCCTTTGAATGCTTCATCTTTTCTCTTGCCCCATTTAAGCTCTTTCTTCTTTCCTAAAGATCCTGTTTTCAAATCAGAAAATATTCATTATGTGTCTACTCTGTGAAAGCTAATGTGCATTACACTGAGGATGGTAGAAAATAAATATAAAAGAGGTCCTCTCTTCTAAGATCTCACAGTCTAGGGGATGAGAGATACGTACACAAATAGCTCCAGTATGGGGTGGACCATGTGAAGTACTTTAGTTCAGAAAAAAAGTGTTATTATTAGTTTGATTAGGTGTAGACCTATCCGAGGAAGTTTAAGGGGTAGTCATATATTTTCATTTTTTTTAAATCTTCTTTCTTTTCCTAAAATCTTACAAAATCAAATTAGTGACTGCTTCTACCAAATTGTTCATTTACTTAAAAAAAAACTTTATTAAGCTGTAATTTACATACCATAAAATTCACCCACATAAAGTATACAACTCATGATTTTTAGTAAATTTATGAAGCTGGGCATCCATCACCATCGTTCAGTCTCAGAACATTCCCATCACTCCAATAAGGTCCCACATTCCCATTTTCAGATAATCCCCACTCCCAGCCTTAGTCCCAGGCAAATAATATTTTACCTTCTGTCTCTATAGTTTTACCTTTGCAGGATATTTCATGTAAATGGAATCATACAATATGGGGGTTTTTTGCATTGGCTTCTCTCACTTGACATAGTGTTTTAAAAATCCATCTGTGTTGTAGTGTGTATCAGTATTTTATTCCTGTTTAGATTGCTGAATAGCGTCCAACTCTATGGCTGTACAAGATTTTATTCAGCTATTCAACTGTCATCTCTTCACGTTTTAACCTTTTAATTTTCTTTTTCCCTCCTTCCTCTGTCTCTCCCAATAAAGAGTACTATAGAAGATTACACTGTCAAACATATTCCAGAATCCCATCTCTGTCCATGCCCAACTGTTACTTTTCTAGGCGAATCTGACTGAAGTTTTTAAGCACTGTTAGCACTTCAGATTTTCTCTGTGTAGGTGGGGAGCAGGTGTGGGGGTGGACAGAAAGTTCTCACCCACTTTTCATTTTGGACCTGAAGGTTAAAAAAAGTCTGATTATATTAATATATTCACTTTTAAATAGAGGAATACACTTTGATGTCTGGGAAAGGGGCATAAATTCAAGTCACCAGAACATGGTACCCATACGAATTCTTCTGCTGAGCTGGTTACCTTTCAGTGACCGCTGTGCCCATTATCAGCCATATTCGAGCTTTGTGGTATGCGGTATGCACTCAACATTTTAAGGTGTTAGAGACATTTCCTTCTCTCAGTATAAGGCAGGGTGACCCAGCGTTTCTGAAAGGTAAATACGAACACTCTCTCTCATTTGAAAGAGTTATTGAGCCATGTTTATAGTGGGTCCCCTCTGTCTGCAATGCACATACTTCACATTTTCTTAAAGGGAATGGGCTACCTGCCAATGACATTTCACAGTTCTCAAGCTGCACGGTTTCTTCAGGAATATAATTCCTCATCTGCTTCGCCCTTTCCCTTTGAGTTTTACGTTTCATCCTTGCTCTGCGCAATGCACCAATCAACACAAATTCAGGCAACTCCTCATTTCTCCTTCCTTTGATGACCTTGAAGCTCTTCATCTGGCCAGTCGATCATGCCCAGAGGAATGTGGTGGGATGTGCCTCTGCAGTGGTGCTGGGAAGCCCGGCTTGCCTCTGTATTGTGTTATAATTTCTCCCTCCTCTTCATGACATCCCTTCTACCATTCCTTTCCCACCTTAAAACAAAACAAAAAGCGAAACAAGACAAAGCAAAACCCAAGGATATGAATAGCTAGAAATAAACGAAATTGGTCATTGTTATTACAGGAAAACTTCATACCAAATACAAGCAATAATCTGCTTATACACATTACATTCTCTTACACAACCCCTTTTCTTTCATCACTCTTCGCCTCTGCTTGACAGATGGAGTAGTTCTACCTTCTCATTCCCACCCTATTTTGTACTCATGAAAAGAAGCCAAGAGAGCTTCCTTTTGTTTTTATTTTGTTTGTGGCCTTCTATCTGGGTCCCAGCATAGGGCAACCAGCTGGAGGGCACTTTTGCTGGTAACCACTGTAGAGGGAGCTCTCGTGTTTTATATGTAGAGCTTGTAGCTTTCTCACAGCACTCCACTGAGAGTGATTCTGTAAAAAGCAAATCTGCTTTCCTCTGAGGCATCAAAATAGTACTGGAGACACTATCAAAGTTTAGGGAGTTTTTATGGCGGATTGATTGGCATCCCTTTATTGAAAATGTATTAGATGAAAAACCAGCCACTAGAACCCTACAGTCAATATACTGAGTTAAGCCTCCTCATAGGCAACCTGGAAATATTGAACAAGCTGTGTATCTTCTGTGGGCATCGCTTTACTTATTTTCAGGGAAAATTACACCTTTCATATTTTCCTATATCTTCTATTTCAGAAGTGTCAAAAATTCCCAAGTCAAAACTTTATTAAGAATGAGCCTATGTTATTAAAAGTGATTTTGGAAAAAATATTTACAAATACAAATACGAATGAACAACTTATCTGGATATTTTGAATTTGCAAAATGATTCTGATTCTTTGCAGTGGAAGCCTTTCTTATGCAAATTTGAAGTTGCAGATGAACTCCAAATGGGATCCCTGATTCATGACGGAAACAGACAAAGAATTGGAACATTTTACAGTACTCTAATGGACATTTTAATATTTCTCATCTGTTCTTAATTTGAGATAGACATAATCTCTTCTGGACTAGAAGATACTTTTAGTATTATTTTTAGTTGTTAGTAAAACCTTCTCAATGCTTTGGCTCCCAACTAGAACTAAGAAATATTGAGCAAAAGCTAAAGAGTCAGCTGAATAATGAAGTCAGGTCAATTCAGTTGAACCGTTTTTATGTCTCTGCTGCAGGCGAGGCACTGAGTTGAGTATCATGGAGGATAGAAGGACGAGTAAGGAACAGATGCTTATATCAGGGAGCTAGGAGGCTAGTTAGGAATCTAAGATAGCATAGCACTTTAATCCAACATGTGAAGAGGGTATACATAAAAGTGTTTTCATGGGTTCAGCTTATGGTAACCTAGGAAACATAAAAGCAAAGGAGTTTTAAAAATCTGCACTTAGAAGTGAAAGTTTCTCTAAGATCAATGACCAGTCTTCTTTTTCTATTAGTCACAAGGCAGCAAGCTTTCATCTTCTGTGCCTCACCCACAGTGGGTGCTTGCGTTACTTTTTTAGGATGAGCAACAGTTTATGACAGCCAGACAGAAAGACTGTGACTTACTTCACTTCTCTCCCAAACATCACTGCAAAATCAGGTTGGACTGTTAGAAAATTTTTAGGCACATTTTTGTGGTTTGGGTTTGAATTAATCTACACAATTATTTTAGAGTTAAATGCTTTGATGAAAGGGCTGTAGATCTTAAGAAATAAAAGGACTCTATGCAAATTGATCTAATTCCTTGCTTTCAAATAGAGAATGTGTTTTTATTCCTCATTTGATGAGCACTATCAAGAGGTCATATGTGTCACCTAAAGTTGCAAACACAGGAAGCCTAGATCCCTGGTCCTTTGCCTCCCAAGAGAGCGTGATTCCACCTTACCACCTCTTGTAGATGAGAGAAGAAAACCACAACATTGCCGGGAGTTGGTAAAAAAAAAAAAAGAAAAAAAAAAACCTCTCATTTTTGTTTGTATTTTTGTGCCTATCACTTCAAACCTTTATCTATTTATATAAAATAATACTATTCTTAGAGACCTTTGTTGCCCTCTGTTATCACTATTTAAGACTTATACCACATCAATTTCCAAAACAAATTAAAAAATATGTTGCAACTGTATACACATTACAGAATAAAACAACTTTTTGTTTTTTCCTAAATCATACAAATAGTTAACAGGCTTCTAGGTGGCAAGCACTTATTATCCCAGAAGATGAAATTTAGTTTTCAGTTTGCTGGTAGATGAGATAAATTATAAACATGTGGGGCTATATTATTCCCATTATCTTACCTGTTGGCTTTATGTTAGGTTCCCAAATTTAATAGAACAAAAGAAAGGAGAAGAAAGTATTTTTAAATAGATCTTGTCGAGTATCCGTCAAGTTTTGACTTATATAAAGCAGTAGAGTAAAAAAAATGTAGAAGAACAATTATTTTCCAATACTTTCATGTTTTAGAAGGATGATAATAGAGAGCATTTTTCTGAACCTGTAGCACTAGTGGGAAAGTTTCTCTTTGGTGGGAAGGGTGGTCCAAAGTGTTTCCCTAATTGTTTTTAGACTACCTTTTCAGCAGCCTTTCAGCCACAAAACAGTGAGAAATGGGGCTAATCCTATTTAGATCGTGATGAGGAATCAATCAAAATATAGAGTGTTTATGAAGTTGCTTTGAACACTATGAATTCATGCTATAGAAGTGTAAGGTATTATGACTACACCAACTCTTGGCTCCCTTCTCTATTTATTTAAGGGTTACACAGGCCTTGTTTAATACCTCAACATCCTTTCAGTTGAATCAAGCACAGACATAACTTCAGCCACTTGAGATTAAATACTAAGCCCTGCAGCAGAGCAGTGTCTCCAGCCTCCCTTCTGCCTCTTACCTTTCAGGCTCTGTTCTGGAAATGGACCCAGTAGTGATGTGTGAGAATTCAGCCCTTTGTATTTGTTTTGGTGTTTTACCTGGCAGCCTTGGTCACTGATTGGCTTCCTTCTTTTGGGATGAACCTTTTCTATTCCTTTATGATTGGGTGACAAAAACTAGACAAAAGTGCCAAAATGAACAGCCCAGAAAACTCATTAAGGTTCCTGAATCAGCTTTAAAAAAACAAAACCAAACCAAACCCTACCAATAACCCAGAGTTCTGAACATAATCAGTTGGTTCCCAGAAGTACAATAAAAGGAAACCAGAAGTATTTTTGTCCCTGGTTGTTTATGAATCAACCCAATTTTCTTTTTCAGACTTTGAAGGTCACAGAATCAAATCATGTGGAGCACAGAAGGGAGATTCTCCCCTTCCATTGGCCTTCCTGCCCACTCTTTCTCCCCAGTTCTGCTAGAAGTGAGGGTTTGCTAGATTTAAGTAGAACATTGCTTAAAATTTCCAGGGGGTTCCAATCAAAGCAGGTCACAATGAAAGCTGTCTTGGAGGTTACTAGAAAGGAAGCCACAGTGACAAGTAAAGCAGATCTCTGGATACCTTCAGTGTATAGCAGCAGTGCTGCTCTCTTGGTGCACAGGCTTGGGAATTCTGCTGGTCTCAGGTGGGCACCCAAGGAAGAGCAGCCCACACTCATCTCTCCAAGTAAGCCAGGGTACTTTACGCCTGGAGTAAAGACAGTGAGGTGTGGAACCGTGGGACATGGAATTGGATTTATGTAGAAAGTGGATAATGAAGCCTGAGTTTTAGACACACAGAGGAAGGTGAAAGAAGAAGAAAGAATGACATTTATTATTTTCTAGGGATCTAATCTAGAGAGCCTCAGTGTCCTCAATTATAATGTGACCATTAGATAATACAGCAAAAAAGTTGGCATATTTCTTGGCACATACAGTTACATGAATAATGTAAATTTTCTTCCCTGGCCTTTTCTTTTTATTATATATTATTATCAAATGGTATAACTTTAATTTTACTCTGCAGATTAGTCAGTAATATATATTTTGTTATTTCATACTATAAACAATTTCCTACTGCTTGTATTTCCTTTTTTAGGACTTAGTGAATAGCAAAGAAATATTTTTCTAATTAATAAGCTTGTTGTGCAATTCCAGAAACCTCCCCTCAATGTATCTCACATCCAACTGGTACACCTAAGCATAATTTTAAAAAGTAATATTCAAAATAAGAATTAAGATGTATCAGTCGCCAACTATGTGCAAGGCATTGTACTAGGTGCTATATATTAGGTATTCCATTTAATCCTCAAAACAACCCTCAAAGCAAGTATGACCACTTCCCACATCCATATAAGAAAGTGGGCTCAGAGAGATCTTACCCAAGTCTCACAGTTAGTAACTGTCAAAACTGCTGCTGGAGGGCTTCCTTGGTGGTGCAGTGGTTAAGAATCTGCCTGCCAATGCAGGGGACACAGGTTCGAGCCCTGGTCCAGGAAGATCCCACGTGCCGCGGAGCAACTAAGCCCGTGCGCCACAGCTACTGAGCCTGCGCTCTAGAGTCCGAGAGCCACAACTACTGAGCCCACGAGCCACAGCTACTGAAGACCGCGTGCCTAGAGCCCGTGCTCCGCAACAAGAGAAGCCACCACTGTGAGGAGCCCATGCGCCACAACGAAGAGTAGCCCCCTCTCACCACAACTAGAGAAAGCCTGCATGCAGCAACGAAGACCCAACGCAGCCAAAAATAAATAAATAAATAAATAAAATTATTAAAAAAACAAAACAAAACAAAACTGCTGCTGGAGCTGAGCACACTCTAACCCCAAAGTCCAAGTTCTTTCCACTTCATCATAATACCAAGATTGTACTGGAAGCCCAGAATGCTAGAACAAGAGACCTCTCACCGGCTTACACAGCTTAGTTTCCTTAAGAGTATCTACAGAAGGAGACCAATTCTAATGAACGTAGATGGATCTGGGGTGTGGAGTTAGGGTAATCTTTTCCCCTCTACCCTCCAGTCAACTGTGTCTTGGATTTTTCTGGGGTCTGAGGAGGTACCCAGAAGAAGTTGAAACAGGTCCTTAAAAGGGGTCTTGATGTTCGCAGGTTTGTCTGGAGAACAAAATAGGGAGGGCAGGGCAGGACAGCCGAGGTCAGATTCAAGGGAGTATCTTTGAATCCTTCTAAGAGAGGATTCAGCAGAAGGAAAGGGGTGTCAGGCATGGTGAATCTGATTCAGCGAAGGCACAGTAAGCTGAGGTTGGAAAGAAGGTGCAGTTCTAAGCACGGCCAGCTTGTTCTGTCCTGAACCTGTCCCTACCCCACCGCTCTGGAGGGCTATGCACATTCTGGAGTTGGAAGGGCTATCTGTGGAAGAGAAGGTGTTGCTCCGTGAGCCAGCCTCCCAGCATCTCTGAGCCCAGGCTGCCCGCCATGGTGCCCTCTAGCAAAGGGAGCTTGCGGGCGGGGGTGCTGCTCTTTTCAGCCAACTATGAGTAGCCAAGTGCCCAGGGGATTGAGACGTGTGCCCAAGAGTCAATCCTCAGTCAGGGGAGGCAGAGATCAGCAAGAGTATGTGTGGTGGCATGGGGCAGCAAAGTCAGCAGTAAAGAGAGGCCTGGATCCCTGTTTCGGGCTGCACCCTACACCGATTCGCAAGAGTGTCTGAAACATCCCGCAAGACAAATAGTTATGTCTGGATAGAGAAAAGGATCTTGAAAAAGGGTTGCTTCCTTCTATGCACGTGGGGGCCGTGAAGCCATGAGAGGTGGACATTAATGTTACTATGTCTGCATCGACCAGGGAGGCCTAGAGTTACTCTAGTACTTGAGCTATGAGAATACAGAATAGCATGGCTGGTGTATAGTGAATAGGTATTAGTGCCTTGTAGAATCACACCACCTTAGCCAGGTAGGTTGTGCAAAAATCCCTAATAGCTGTGCATACCCACTAGTGCCGACGACACATATTCCTCCAAACCTGGCTTGACTGTTTCCCAGTTGAGGTCCACGGAGAGGTGCTCAAGTTGGCTGCTGTGTAGAGTGGTGTACAGTTGCCACTTAAATGTGCTGTGAAATCAGGCTTGATGACTATCCACAGAGCAGCTCATCCTGACCCTGCTCTCTCTCAAGTTAACGAGACAGCCAGAGGCAAAGCCTTGGAGTGAGTAGTGTGGCTATGGAGCGTTGGTGTGGCTGGGGAGCGTTGGTGTGAGGCTATAGAGAAGGGACACTAGTGCACATGCTGACGGGCCGTGCAGTTCCTGAGGAAAGTATAAAGGTGTGAATCAGCCTAGACAGCAGCCCCGCAAGGTGTCCCTGAGCCCAGCTTCCCAGGTCTCCTCAGTTCCTCACCAGACATGGCCTTGGCTTGTTGACCTTCATGCTCTGCCTAAGCAGAGTGAAGTTCTAGCAGGTGGCGGGAAGACCCAGTTCAGGTGACCAAGCCTTTATCCCCTCAACTCTTCAACCCCAGCAACATGGCAGCTGGGCTCTTAACTTTCATTGGTGCATGGACCCCTTCAGCAGCCTGGTGAAGCCTAGGGACTCTTTAGCCGAATAATGTTTTTAAATGAATAAAATATTAGACTTAGGATTACAAAGGAAGCCAATTACATGGAAATATAGTCTGAAATATCCTAGGGACTTCAAGAAATAATTAGGGCCAGATGGAAATAAGAATCCTGAAAGGAGGCTAGGTTCCTTCTCTGCAGATAGGAGCCTGCATGATCAAACTGTCTAAAAATTAAACTTGTGATATTACAATATAGTTGCTTTATCAATAACGCAATAAGTAACAAAACTTAGCAGCAGGCCTAATATTTACCATAATTCCAAGTAGTGATGAACATAAATGGTATTTTGAGATATCTGTTACAACTGAAATGTGATTTGAAAAATTTGTGATTTCTACTGGTGACAAAGTTACAGATACTGTAATACTAATGTAGTATGTTGCCTACATTCATAATTGGGGGAAATGCTAAATTTCAACGAAAGGGAATGAAAACAAAGATGTGATTTTTCCCCATCCTGTTTCAACAGACCCCCTAAATTCTGTCTATGGACCTCAATTAAGACTTCATACCTTATGTGTTTGGAAAATGGCAAATGCCTTTAGAAAGTCATGTTCCTGGTTCTGGGTAAACTTTTTTACCTCAATACCAGTATCACAGAGCTACAGTGTCCCCAGTTTACACAATAATGACAAGGCAATGCCCAGCCCCATTGCAAGGGCCAGTCTGCAGACATGTGAAATTAGTTACCTCCAAAGTCTTGGAGGGTTGAGCATACGCAGACAGGCAAAGGCACCAGGGCCAGGCACAAACTCTGTGTCATTTATGGGGGCAAAGGAAAGTTCTAGTAGTTCTGTAAGATAGAGCAGTACTACAAACTAGATAGCTGGACAAACACTAATTTGGGGTGATTTCTATGAAGACTAGGAATGAGGAAAGGAAACTAGGACCCCAGTTCGAACACAGAGTGGAGGACTTGGAAGTACATGGGATTTGGATTTGAGTCCCAGTTCCACCCTTGATAGCTGGTGACCTTGAGTAAGTAAAAAAGTTCTCCGCTTTTTGCTTTTGATCCCCATTGGTAAAATGGGGCTCATACCTCACAAGGCTTCTGTGATGGACTCATACAGGAATATATATGAAGGCCTACTGCAGAAACTGTAAAGCCCTGTATACATTTTTGTTATTATCCTGTTACAAACTGCCTCCTGGTCGCTCTACTCCAAATCACAGGGCAGCACTCTCACTGCCATTTACAAGTTGAGGCTAGTTCCTCACTTTGCCCTCTCTGGGGACATTGCCATGACTGGCAGCACTGCTAACCTGACTGACTCTATCACCCAAAGGTCGGTAAAGGTGACCTCTGGTTCTCCTGAGAGTCCTGTGTCCCCGTTTTTCTGAGGAAGCTCCCTTTGACCTCCTATTCCTCTGGCTTCCCTTTGCTCCTCTGGTGATGGCTTCTGTCCAAGGCCCTGGGATGGAGGTGAGGGGTTGGGTTGAGGGGGCGGGGAGGGGGATAATGGACCGGTGGGTGGAGAGGAGAGAGGCTTTAATCCTATGGCTGCCTCCCCCAGGTCTGCGGGGTGTGGTTTCCATAGCAAGCCAGCAGCCAGAGTCCACGGAATAAAGTATATTGAAGTCATTCGGCTTTGAAGACTTCCCGTATACTTTTAAGCTGCCCATGACATCATTTTGCTGGCCAGCTCAGAACAATAGGCGGGGGAGGGCTGAGACGAACCAAATCCACAAAGCGCCAGAACAGAGAAAGAGGTTGAAACAGAAACTGCCACGGTCCATGTGGACATTCCTGAACGAACTGGGAAAGAACTGGCCCCCGAGCTTTCAAAGATGGCCCCGTGGCCTAGCAGCCCCCATACGCCCACGCGGAGCCCTGACCTCTTTCTGGGGAACAACAGCAGCAGACACACAGGGAAAGTCATGTGACTTCCAAACAGTTCATCCATCCAAGTTCAATAAATTAGCAGCCAAAAATTTTAATCAGATATTTAATCTTTCCTCCCTGTAAGGGAGATTGGGTGTTTACCATGGCTCTAGGCCAGCTTAATCTCAGAGAAGAAAGATTGCGTGCGGTGTGTCTTTGGTGCCGGGGGGCCCTAAAGCAATCACTTTTGCCTGTTGAGCCCTCCTCAGCCAGTAACAAGGTTAGCCCTCGTCTCCTGTAAGTCTCTGCAGTTTGTGTCAGGGCTGAACAGTGACCAGACCAGGGATTTCCACATCTTATAAACACACTCAGATAGAACAAACCAAATGAAGGCCTGCAAAAGTCAATACAGTGACAGTCTTGTGTGGTGACTGTTCGCTAACTCCTCTCTTCTCCCCTCCTCTCTGACCTCTTCTTCTCACCTTTTTTGTACCCTCCCACCTCCTGGAGCCCAGAGTTCTCCCCAGGGAGAAGGCCTTGACCAAATCCTGCCAGGGAGCTCCTAACTTTGGTAGCAGGACTTACCTAGTTCATGAATAATTAGCTGATATCTACATTGCTAACTATGGTTGAAATGTATTAATTCCTTCAACCAATAGTGATTGATTGCCACGTACTCTTCTAGGTTCTTGAGACAAACGAAAGAACAAAAGACACAAAAATCTGTGTCTTCACGTAGCTTATACTCTAATGGTGGGAGACAGATACTGAACATAACAAACAAATTATATAAAGTTGGAAGATGATAAGTGCTATGAAGAAAAGAAATGCACCAGGTAAGGTGGGCTGGACGTGTGTGTGTGTGAATATAATTTTGGAAAAAATTCATTGGAGTATTCCCATGGTGGGGCCCTGAGAATGCTACTTCAGTGAGATGTTAATATATGCCATGGAAGTGGGGTGAGGAATTGACTCCATGGTCAAGGTGTGTAAACTGAGTCAGGGAGAAAGGTGAGAAGCAGAGACATTTTGGAGGCTATTACAGTAGCTATGAAAAACTGTGAAACCTGGAAGCAGCTGTGAGTAGAAATGGAATTGAGAAGACATGCAGCAGAGACACTGAAGGAGATGAGAAGAAACAGCCTGGTCTTGGCTGGAGAGGGCAGAGCAGCAGAAAGAGGAATCAAACTCTAAGTGTTTAGACTTTTCTATGTGTCCAGATTTGAGCCTAGGTGACTATGAGAATGAAGAGATTTTTTAATCCAAATGTGGAAGTCAAGAGAGGCACATTTGGGGAACTTGTCAAGTTTTCAGATACAGATACATGTTTGTAATTATGGGTGAAACTACCAAAATGATAGAAAAAGTAGCCAGTGATGAATACGAAGAAGTGATTGAGAAGTAGGAGAATATATAGAATAGTGCTGTATCTCAGGAGTATGGCAAGCAATGGTTTTAAACTAGTGCTTCTTAAGCTTTGCTCCCATTAGGATCATCTAGGGAGATGTGGATCTTCCAGTTCTCAGGCTGCACCCCATACTAATTACTTCAGAATCTCTGGGGGTAGGACCAAAAACCAGTAGTTTTAAAACCTCTTCAGGTGACAGCGATTTGTAGTCAAAGCTGAGAACTAGTGTTTTAAAGCAGGAAGAATGAATAACAGCTGCAGAGAGATGAAGATGGATGAGGGTTGAAAAAGGATAGTTGAACCTGGGGATGAGGAGAGCATTAATGGCCCTTTCTGGAATGGATTGCTACTTAACATGTGATCCCCAGACCATAACAACAGCATCACCTCAGAGCTTTCTAGAAATGCCCAACCTCAGACCTACTCAATCCAAATCTGCACTTTAATGAGACTCCCAGGGATTTAAAAATACTGATGTTTGGGGCCCTACCCCAGTCCAACCAAGTCAGAATCTCAGCGGTGGGGTCCAGGAATTAGTATTTAGAAAATACTTCCCAGCGGTTTTAACATTTATACAAGGACCATTGATCTGGAGCAGGGCTTCTCAAACTTTAATGTGCATATGAGTCACATGGGTCTTGTTAAAATGCAGATTTTGGGTCAGTAGGTGTGGGTGGGGACTAGATCCCACATCTGTGACAACTCCCAGGTGAGCTGTGGCTGGTTCACAGGCCACACCTCAAGCAGCAAGAGTCTGGAGCCATGGTTCTTGACTGTTCTGCACAAGGACGTCAACATCACCTGGGAAGTCGTCAGAAATAAAATTCTCAGCCCTAATCCAAACTTAATCAGAAATTTGGGATTGAGACCCAGAAACCTTTGCTTTAACAAGCCATCTAAGTGTTAAAGAGTGAATAAGTAATCATAAAATGGCCTATGAAGGTTTATTACCCACCCCTACTTTTTTCCCCCAGAAATTGGTGGTAACTGGAATAAGGAAGCTAGAACTTTTCTATTCAATAAGGTGAAATATCTCCAATGTGGATAGAAGAAAGCATATCAAAATTCCCTTGAAGAGTTGTCAAATATACATCATGCTCAGAACTGTCGCTTACTTTCTCCCTGATCCCCAGCTGTAACCACTCTCCTGCGACCTCTCCCCTGAGGATGTTTTCAAGGCCAGGGGAGTCCTGTGCAGGTGAGAAGCCAGCTGGAAGGGAGTCCCCAGAGAAAGAGGAGTATAAGATGCTGGAGAGAACAGACAGCTAATGGCTCAGAGCCCAGAGCAAGGGGAAGAAAACAGACTCATAATCTAAGGAAGAGGGATTCATTTTGAAAAGGATGAAAACCACATCTTTTGAGGGAAGAAGGTTGGAAGGAGGAGGATGTGGGTGAAAATAAGGACAACTTTGGAAGCAGAAAGAAGAGTATGCTAAAAGAGAGATAAAGTGAAAATAACTATCATTGACCAATTCCTTGTCATACATTATACTTGTTTTACACACATGAACCCTAACCATCACAGAAACCTTACAGGGTAGATTTCCAGTCTGTTGTTGCTGTTTAACAGGTGAAGACATTATGGCCAAATGGGGTTAGTAACTTCCCCACTGTCACATGGACAGTAAATGACAGACCTGAGATTGGATCCTGCTCTTTCTGGCACCAGGCCCATATTCTTTTCATTCCACCATGTTGGGGGTAGAGATTGGGAAAGTTAAGAGAGATTTTACTGGATGATTCTTTATTGTGTGCTTTTTTTTAAAACATCTTTATTGGAGTATAATTGCTTTACAATGGTGTGTTAGTTTCTGCTGTATAACAAAGTGAATCAGCTATACATATACATATATCGCCATATCCCCTCCCTCTTGCGTCTCCCTCCCACCTTCCCTATCCCACCCCTCTAGGTGGTCACAGGCACCAAGCTGATCTCCCTGTGTTATGCAGCTGCTTCCCACTGCCACTCTCTCACTTTGTCCCAGTTTACCCTTCCCCCTCCCCGTGTACTCAAGTCCATTCTCTACGTCTGCGTGTTTATTCCTGTCCTGCCCCTAGGTTCTTCAGAACCATGTTTTTTAGATTCCATATATATGTGTTAGTATATGGTATTTGTTTTTCTCTTTCTGACTTACTTCTCTCTGTATGACAGTCTCTAGGTCCATCCACCTCACTACAAATAACTCAATTTTGTTTCTTTTTATGGCTGAGTAATATTCCATTATATATATATGCCACATCATCTGTCTTCATTCATCTGTTGATGGACACTTAGGTTGCTTCCCTGTCCTGGCTATTGTAAATAGAGCTTCAATGAACATTGTGGTACATGACTCTTCTTTTTTTTTTTTATACTTCTAGAGATAGAAGACTATACACCTAGAGATAGAAGAGGATACTCCTAGAGATAGAAGACTGTACACCTAGAGATAGAAGAGTATACTCCTAGAGATAGAAGACTTTACACCTAGAGATAGAAGATTATACTTCTAGAGATAGAAATCTAGAGATAGAAGACTTTACACCTAGAGATAGAAGAGGATACTCCTAGAGATAGAAGACTGTACACCTAGACATAGAAGAGTATACTCCTAGAGATAGAAGACTTTACACCTAGAGATAGAAGATTATACTTCTAGAAATAGAAGACTATTCTCCTCAAGATAGAAGAATGTACTCCTAGAGATAGAAGACTTTACAAGTAGAGATAGAAGATTATACTTCTTTTTTTTTTAACATCTTTATTGGGGTATAATTGCTTTACAATGGTGTGTTAGTTTCTGCTTTATAACAAAGTGAATCAGTTATACATATACATATGTTCCCGTATCTCTTCCCTCTTGCCTCTCCCCCCCTCTCCCCCTCCCTACCCCCCCCCTCCAGTCAGTCACAAAGCCCCGAGCCGATATCCCTGTGCCATGCAGCTGCTTCCCACTAGCTATCTACCTTACGTTTGTTAGTGTATATATGTCCATGCCTCTCTCTCGCCCTGTCACAGCTCACCCTTCCCCCTCCCCATATCCCCAAGTCCGTTCTCCCGTAGGTCTGTGACATGACTCTTCTTGAATTATGGTTTTCTCAGGGTATATGCCCAGTAGTGGGATTACTGGGTCATATGGTAGTTCTAGTTTTAGATTTTAAGGAACCTCCATCCTGTTCTCCATAGTGGCTGTATCAATTTACATTCCCACCAACAGTACAAGAGGGTTCCCTTTTCAACCCTCTCCAGCATTTATTGTTTGTAGATTTTTTGATGATGGCCATTCTGACTGAGGTGAGGTGATACCTCATTGTAGTTTTGGTTTGCATTTCTCTAATGATTAGTGATGTTGAGCATCCTTTCATGTGTTTGTTGGCAATCTGTATATCTTCTTTGGAGAAATGTCTATTTAGGTCTTCTGCCCATTTTTGGATTGGGTTGTTTGTTTTTTTGATATTAAGCTGCATGAGCTGCTTGTATGTTTTGGACATTAATCCTTTGTCCGTTGCTTCGTTTGCAAATATTTTCTCCCATTCTGAGGGTTGTCTTTTCGTCTTCTTTATGGTCCTTTGCATGCAAAAGCTTTTAAGTTTCATTAGGTCCCATTTGTTTATTTTTGTTTTTATTTCCATTATTCTAGGAGGTGGGTCAAAAGGGATCTTGCTGTGATTTATGTCATAGAGTGTTCTGCCTATGTTTTCCTCTAAGAGTTTTATAGTGTCTGTCCTTACATTTAGGTCTTTAATCCATTTTGAGTTTATTTTTGTGTATGGTGTTTGGGAGTGTTCTAATGTCATTCTTTTACGTGTAGCTGTCCAATTTTCCCAGCATCACTTATTGAAGAGGCTGTCTTTCCTCCATTGTATATTCTTGCCTCCTTTATCAAAATGTATGATCCTTTTAGTGTGCTGTTGGGTTCTGTTTGCTAGTATTTTGTTGAGGATTTTTACATCTATGTTCATCAGTGATATTGACCTGTAGTTTTCTTTCTTGGTGACATCTTTTTCTAGTTTTGGTATCAAGATGATGGTGGCCTTGTAGAATGAGTTTGGGAGTGTTTCTCCCTCTGTTATATTTTGGAAGAGTTTGAGAAGGATAGATGTTAGCCCTTCTCTAAATGTTTGATAGAATTCGCCTGTGAAACCATCTGGTCCTGGGCTTTTGTTTGTTGGAAGAGTTTTAATCACAGTCTCAATTTCAGTGCTTGTGATTGGTCTGTTTATATCTTCTACTTCTTCCTGGTTCAGTCTTGAAAGGTTGTGCTTTTCTAAGAATTTGTCCATTTCTTCCAGGTTGTCCATTTTATTGGCATATAGTTGCTTGTAGTAATCTCTCATGATCTTTGTATTACTACAATGTTAATTGTTACTTCTTCTTTTTCATTTCTAATTCTATTGATTTTCTCCCTTTTTTTCTTGATGAGTCTGGCTAATGGTTTATCAATTTTGTTTATCTTCTCAAAGTACCAGCTTTTAGGTTTATTGATCTTTGCTATTGTTTCCTTTATATCTTTTTCATTTATTTCTGATCTGATCTTTATGATTTCTTTCGTTCTGCTAACTTTGGGGGTTTTTTGTTCTTTCTCTAATTGCTTTAGGTGTAAGGTTAGATTGTTTATTTGACATGTTTCTTGTTTCTTCCCTCTTAGAACCACTTTAGCTGCATCCCATAGGTTTTGGGTGGCCATGTTTTCATTGTGATTTGTTTCTAGGTATGTTTTAATTTCCTCTTTGATTTCTTCAGTGATCTCTTGGTTATTTAGTAGTGTATTGTTTAGCCTCCATGTGTTTTTTTCCTGTAATTGATATCTAGCCTCATAGCGTTGTGGACAGAACAGATACTTGATATGATTTCAATTTTCTTAAATTTACCAAGGCTTGATTTGTGACCCAAGATATGATCTATCCTGGAGAATGGTCCATGAGCACTTGAAGAACATGTATTCTGTTGTTTTTGGATGGAATGTACTATAAATATCAATTAAATCCATCTTCTTTAATGTAAAATTTAAAGCTTGTGTTTCCTTATTTATTTTCATTTTGGATGATCTGTCCATTGGTGAAAGTGGGGTTTTAAGGTCTCCTACTATGATTGTGTTACTGTCAATTTCCCTTTTATGGCTATTAGCATTTGCCTTATGTATTGAGGAGCTCCTATGTTGTGCATAAATATTTACAATTGTTTTATCTTCTTCTTGGATTGATCCCTTGATCATAATGTAGTGTCCTTCTTTGTCTCTTGTAATAGTCTTTATTTTAAAGTCTATTTTGTCTGATATGAGAATTGCTTCTCCAGCTTTCTTTTGATTTCCATTTGCATGGAATATCTTTTTCCATCCCCTCACTTTCACTCTGTATGTGTCCCTAGGTCTGAAGTGAGTCTCTTGTAGACAGCATATATACGGGTCTTGTTTTTGTATCCATTCAGCCACTCTATATCTTTTGGTTGGAGCATTTAACTGATTTATATTTAAGGTAGTCATCAATATGTATGTTCTTATTACCATTTTCTTAATTGTTTTGGGTTTGTTATTGTAAGTCTTTTACTTCTCTCGTGTTTCCTGCCTGGAGAAGTTCCTTTAGAATTTATTGAAGGCTGGTTTGGTGGTGCTGAATTCTCTTAGCTTTTGCTTGTCTGTAAAGGTTTTAATTTCTGCATCAAATCTGAGTGAGCCCCTTGATGGGTAGAGTAATCTTGGTTGTAGGTTTTTCCCTTTCATCACTTTAAATATGTCCTGCCACTGCCTTCTGGCTTGCAGAGTTTCTGCTGAAAAATCAGCTGTTAACCTCATGGGGATTCCCTTGTATGTTAATTGTTGCTTTTCCCTTGATGCTTTTAATATTTTTTCTTTGTATTTAATTTTTGATAGTTTGATTAATATGTGTCTTGGCGTGTTTCTCCTTGGTTTTATCCTGTATGGGGCTCTCTGTGCTTCCTGGACTTGATTATTTGCTTATTCATATTAGGGAAATTTTCAACTATAATCTCTTCAAATATTTTCTCAGTCCCTTTATTTTTCTCCTCTTCTTCCGGGACCCCTATAATTAGAATATTGTTGCATTTAATGTTGTCCCAGAGGTCTCTGAGATTGTCCTCAATTCTTTTCATTCTTTTTTCTTTATTTTGCTTTGCAGTAGTTATTTCCACTATTTTATTTTCCAGGTCACTTATCCGTTCTTCTACTTCAGTGATTCTGCTATTGATTCCTTCTAGAGAATTTTAAATTTCATTTATTGTGTTATTCATTACTGTTTGTTTGCTCTTTAGTTCTTCTAGGTCCTTGTCAAATGTTTTGTGTATTTTCTCCATTCTGTTTCCAAGATTTTGGATCATCTTTACTATTATTACTCTGAATTCTTTTTCAGGTAGACTGCCTATTTCCTCTTCATTTGTTTGGTCTGATGGGTTTTTACTGTGCTTCTTCATCTGATGTGTATTTCTCTATCTTCTCATTTTGCTTAATTTACTGTGTTTGGGGTCTCCTTTTCACAGGCTGCAGGTTCATAGTTCCTGTTGTTTGTGGTGTCTGCCCCCAGTGGCTAAGGTTGTTTCAGTGGTTGTGTAGGCTTCCTGGTGGAGGGGACTAGTGCCTTTGTTCTTGTGATGAGGCTGGATTGTCTTTCTGGTGGGCAGGACCACATCCAGTGACGTGTTTTGGGGTGGCTGTGAACTTATTATGATTTTAGGCAACCTCTCTGCTGATGGGTGGTGTTGTGATCCTGTCTTGCTAGTTGTTTGGCATAGGTTGTCCAAAACTGTAGATTCCTGGTCGTTGAGTGGAGCTGGGTCTTAGCGATGAGATGGAGATCTCTGGGAGAGCTTTCGCCTTTTGATATTATTTGGAGCCGGGAGGTCTCTGGTGGATCAATGTCCTGAACTCAGCTTTCTCACCTCAGGGGCTCAGGCCTGAAACCCAGCCAGAACACCAAGACTCTGTCAACCACATGGCTCAGAAGAAAAGGGAGAAAAAAGAAAGAATAAAATAAAGTTATTAAAATAAAAAAGTAAAAAAAAAAACAGAAATAGAGAAAGAAAGAAGAGAGCAACCAAACCAAAAACCAAATCCACCAATTATAACAAGAGCTAAAAACTATACTAAAAAAAATCAAAAAGTGGACAGTCAGAACCCTAGCACAAATGGCAAAAGCAAAGCTATACAGACAAATATCACACAAAGTTGCATACATATACACACAAAAAGAGAAAAAGGAAAAATTAAAAAAAAATATATATATAAAAAGGAAGAGAGCAACTGAATCAGTAAACAAATGTACCAATGATAATAAGCTCTAAATACTAAACCAAGATAAACATAAAACCAGAAACAAATTAGATGCAGAAAGCAAACTGAAGTCTACAGTTGTTCCCAAAGTCCACCACCTCAATTTTGGGATGATTCATTGTCTCTTCAGGTATTCCACAGATGCAGGGTACATCAAGTTGATTGCGGAGATTTAATCCTCCGCTTCTGAGGCTGCTGGCAGAGATTTCCCTTTCTCTTCTTTGTTTGCACAGCTCCTGGGGTTCAGCTTTGGATTTGGCCCCGCCTCTGCTTGTAGGTCGCCTGAGGATGTCTGTTCCCCGCCCAGTCAGGACAGGGTTAAAGGAGCAGGTGATTAGGGGGCTCTGGCTCACTCAGGCCGGGGGGAGGGAGGGGTATGGAATGCGGAGCGAGCCTGTGACAACAGAGGCCAGCATGATGTTGCAACAGCCTGAGGCGCACTGTGTGTTCTCCTGAGGAAGTTATCCCTGGATCACGGGACCCTGGCAGTGGCGGGCTGCACAGGCTCCCACGACGGGAGGTGTGGATAGTGACCTGTGCTTGCACACAGGCTTCTTGGTGGCTGCAGTAGCAGCCTTAGTGTTTCATGCTTGTCTCTGCGGTCTGCGCTGATAGCGGCGGCTTGTGCCCATCTCTGGAGCTGGTTTAAGCAGTGCTCTTAATCCCCTCTCCTTCCACACACTGAAACAACGGTCTCTTGCCTCTTAGGCAGGTACAGAGTTTTTCCCAGACTCCCTCCCGGCTAGCTGTGGTGCACTAGCCCCCTTCAGGCTGTGTTCAGGCAGCCAACCCCAGTCCTCTTCTGACCTCTGAAGCCCGAGCCTCAGCTCCCAGCCCACACCTGCCCCAGCGGGTGAGTAAACAAGCCTCTCAGGCTGTTGAGTGCTGGTTGGCACTGATCCTCTGTGTGGGAATCTCTCTGCTTTTTGCTCTGCACCCCTATTGCTGTGCTCCTCTCCATGGCTCCAAAACTTCCCCCCCACCCCACCCCCCGTCTCAGTGAAGGGGCTTCCTAGTGTGTGGAAACTTTTCCTCCTTCACAGCTCCCTCCCAGAGGTGCAGGTCCCATCCCTATTCGTTTGTCTCTGTTTTTCCTTTTTTCTTTTGCCCTACCCAGGTATGTGGGGAGTTTATTGCCTTTTGGGAAGTCTGAGATCTTCTGCCAGTGTTCAGTAGGTGTTCTGTAGGAGTTGTTTCACATGCAGATGTCATTTTGATGTATTTGTGGGGAGGAATTTGATCTCCACGTCTTATTACTCTGCCATCTTGAAGGCGCCTCGATTCTTTTTTGTTGATGCAATAGTTGTTGAAATGAAAACCCATGACTTGAAGGGTCAGGGCACAGGTGAATTAAAGTGGAATAGAGTTTGGTTTTCCCCTTTCTGGATTACAGTCAGACCTTTATCATTAACTGTGTGACTACCATTAACTGTGTGACTTCCTATGTTGGACTTTCTTCCTTTTCCTTATTTGTCAAATAAAGGCTTTGGAGTTTCTGTACTCTAGGATTCTAGGTACTTACAAAATCCCATGACTTGAGGATGCTGTGAGTGTGGAGTGTAACGGAGCATCAGTATGAGATGAGTTTAAGAACCAGTGATCAGCACTGGGAGCCCCCTGAAGTCAGAGAGCATGGCTCTGGAGTGCATTGGGTGACTTGCTGCTGTGAATCAGTGAAAGGGTCATCGTGAAGAAGTGAGCTGGAGAGGAGATGATTGCCAGAGAAATGTCCAAAAGGACTTTGAGGACATGAGCCTGGCCCAAAGTTGTGGGGTGGGAATGGTGGATAGGGCAGGTCAGGAATATTAGTTGACCTAGTTTGCTAGATAGAGCTGTGATGAAATGCCTGCTGGGAGAGTTTGGGCTACCAATGAGAGTGAATGAGACACAGAGGAGTTGATGGAGGAGAAAGAAGAAAAGCATGAATGGTCCAGAGGTCAAACAGCAGAGGGAGAAATGATATTCAAGGAACCAGTGGATGCTGTTGAAACCACTTTCTGATTCTAAAATAGGAGATTTTACCAAATGGTCTGTAAGAATACTTTTAGCTATATCTAGTATTTTATGATGCCACTGAATCTTTGGTGAATTAATGACTTCCTTATCACCCAAAGAAAGTTTCATAAGGGAATCTTAGCTTTAGTTTGGAAATGCCTCTCTTTTATGAGCATTCTAAACATGACACTAAAGCATGTCACTTTACAAGGAAACATTTTATGTTCTTTCATTTTACTTTTTGATAAAGTGATAAATGATAAGGACTGAATGATGACAAATGAGCTGGCCACTTCTACATTGTAGGCAATGGATCCACAACTTTTGAATTAAAATGTTACAACCTCTGCACCGTTGCTTTGTATGAAACATGAAATCTCTCAATTCTTCTAAACATTCTTTCCCAGATCTTTGATTGCCACAACCTAATTTTGTTTGTTCACATGACTTAATTAAGATGATGAATATCATATCAGGTCTGTGGACACTCATTTACCTTGACACTAAAACAACAGTGGTGACAAAGAACAGGTCGAGGCATAATGGATCTCCCTCTTCCATGGAATTACCCAAGACAGCCTAATAGAATCATCAGATACTGCACTCATTATTGTGAAACTTTGTTCATCATGATTGCTTCTGAAAACTCCATTACGGAAAAGCATTTGCTCTGAGTCTTCTTGGTTCTCAGAGAGAAAGGTATCGAATGTACCATTTTTATTTTTAGTGCCTCTGTGGACAAAGGCAAAACAAAAGTGAGGAATTAAATGACATCTGGAAAATTTGACCCATGGTGTCAACGAAATGTAAAAGTGCTGTCCTTAAGGTCCTTCTGGTTTCTTAAACATTAGGGTTCGCTTATTTGTTTGTTTCCTTCCTCCCTTTATCTCTCTCCCTCCCTCTATCAGTTCTTTGGTTAATTACCTTATGTTTTCATTAATTTATTCATCAAATATTTGTTGAGATCTACTCTGCCAGCTGCTGTGCAAGGCACTGGAGCTTTAGCAGATTTAGTGAGAGAAATGTTGAACTTTCATTTGGATTTAACAGTCTAATGGAGAAGATAGATATTAAATAATTATAATGAAATGTTGAGGGCTATTGTTAAGTCAAATCCAGGCAGGTATAAAACCAACTCTAAGTTTTGTGGGAGATCGCTCTGAAAAAGGGACATATAAATTAGTTATAAAAGACAACTAGATATTAGTCAGGGATAATGAATATGTGAGGTACAGGGCAAATATCCTAAATCAAGAGAAGAATATTTGCAGTGGTCCGGATGTGAGAGAGAGCACAGCGTGTTTGAAGAACACTGGAAGTAATTTAATAATGCTGGAGCATAAAGTGGAATTTGGGGAATGGTGAAAAATGGTGCCGTAGGGGTAGGTAGGGATGAAACCATGTAGAGTCAGCAGCCATCATTGCAGTTTGGGGCTAATATGATCAGATTTGTTTTGAGAGAATCACTCTGGCTACAGTGTAAAGGATGGATGGCAAATGTCAGACGTGGAGGGAAGAGACTTATGTTTTCAGCCTTGAGGAATAAATAGGGTTTAGACTTATCCTTCCCATGTAAACAATGAGAAAACTGGACAAAATATAGGAAACAACTATTTTCAGATATTATACAGCAGGCAGCACAGGATTGCAATCACTGAGAAAAGGAAAACATGATATAAGGCCTGTCATCATTAAACATTCTGTCTGGAGGTTATTTCCAGTCTTCGGTGTAGGAAGTATGAACTCAAATAGAACTCAGCGATCTTTCAAAATTCCAGGAAGCTGAAGCATTTAGAATTTGGGGGGCAGAGTACCCAAGAGGAGAGAAATATTCAGAAGGGTTCCAGAAATATGCACGGAAATTCCCTTGAGGCTTTGACTGAATATCAATACACACACGCATAGGGTAAAACCCATGAGGCCAAGCAAGAGTAAATCTCAAGGAAAGAGTTATTACTGGAAAGCTGTGATACAAATAATTTCCACACCTCAAACAGAGCTATGAATTGTTCTAATTCACTTCAGCCAAGAGGAGAGACCTTATTAAATATTTGAGGCATTTAACAGAGACCCCAGAATAGTGATACCTTGGAAATGGGGCTAAATTACTTCCAGATAAAGTACTTTGCATCTACTGTAAAAGAAATTAAAAATAAGCCTCAAAAGGTTAAACCACTTTACAAATAACCCTCTACCAGAAAAAGTCGAGCAAACCTAAAAACAATGCAAAATTCAATATTCAACATATACAATTCAAAATGTCCAGCAATCATTAAGCAATTACTAGACATACAAAACAGTGAAAAATGTAACCCATAGCCAGGAATAAAAAACTAAATAGAAACAGACATAGAAATAACAGAGAAAATAGAATTAGCAGAAAAAAGACATTAAAATAATTATTATAAATGTGCTCCAGAGTGTAAGGGAAAACATAAGATATAATGTTATAAAATTAATGTTATAAATTACAAAAAAGATCATACCAAAGCATATGCTTCTATCATAAGAAATTAGAAGAAAAAAGCAAATTAAACCTGAAGTTAATAGAAGAAAGGAAATAGAAAGCAATAGAATTTAAAAATAGAAAAACAATAGAGAAAAAAGAATGAAACCCAAAGCTGGTATTTTGAAAAACCAATAAAATTAAAATGCTAAGTACACTGACTATGAGAAAAAAGGACATCTCTAGAGATCTTATAGATATTAAAAGAATAAGGAAATATTTTGAAAAATATGTCAATAAATTGGAAAACTTAGATGAAAAGGAAAAATTCTTTGAAAGACAGTTTATCAAAACTGACTCAAGAAGAAAGAGAAAATTGGAAGAACCCTACATGTATTAAGGAAACTGAATTAATAATCGAGGACTTTCACACACACACACACAACCTCAATCCAGATGTCTTTACTGGTGTATTATATTGAAATTTAAGGAAGAAAGAATACCAATTCTATACAAACTAATTCAGAAAAGAAAAGAGATGGGAACATTTTACAAATTATTTTTGAGACCAGATTTACTCTTCTACCAAAACCAGATAAAGATATTACAAAAAAGGGAAAATTAAGACCAGTATACTGCATAGACATGAATGCAAAAATCCTTACAATATATTGGCAATATAGAATCCAATAATATATAAAATGATGCCATGCCCATTTGGGATAAAAACTCTCAGCAAACTAGGAATAGAAGGGAACATTCTCAACCTGATACTGACAGAATATCTGTGAAGAACCTACACTTAACATCATGATAAATTCTGAAAAACGAAATGATCTCTTAGTAGTATTGGGCAAGGATGCCCACTCTCACTATTTATACTCAATATTATGCTAGAGGTTCTAGTCACTGCAAAAAGGCAGAAAAAAACAAACTAACAACAAACAAAATGCATGTAAATTGGGAAGAAAGAATTCTGTTTTTATTTGCAAATAATATGATTATGTTTGAAAAAAATCTTACAGTCTACAAAAAGCTACTAGAACCAATAAATGAATTTATCAAGTTTCCAGAATACAAAGTCAACACACAAAAATCAGTTGTACTTTTATATACCAGCAATGAATAATTGTAAATAAAATTAAAAATATCATTTGCAAGAGCATCAAAAAGTATGAAATACTTAGGAATAAATTTAACAAAATAAGTACAGAGTCTTTACAACAAAAACCATAAAACACTGCTGGGAGAAATTAAAGAAGATCTAAATAAGTTAAGAGATAGACCATGTTCATGGATAGGAAGATTCAATATTTTTAGGATATCTCTTCTCTGCAATGTGATCTAATTAACACAATCCCAGTTAAATTCTAGCAGGACTTTTTGGGTGGAGCAAAAATTTCTAACCTCATTCTAAAACTTTTATGGAAATACAAAAACTATAAAACTTCTGGAAAAAAATAGATGAAACTCTTTACATCCTTGGGGTGGCCAAAGATTTCTTAGGACACAAAAAGCATGAACCATTAAAGAAAAATTTGATAAACAGAAAGTCATCAAAGTTAAAAACTTCTGCTTTTTGACAAACATTGTAAAGAATATAAAAGTTTATACTAAAAACTGTGAGAAAATATTCACTATATATATTTAGCTGCCAAAGGAATTCTATCCAGACTACATAAAAAACTTACAATCCAATAGTAAGTATACAAACAACCCAATTTTTAAAATGAGCAATATATTTAAAGAGACACAACCAAAAAATGATATACAAATAGCTAATAATCACATAAAATGATGTTCAACATTATTAACTATCAGGTAAATGCAAATTTAAACTACAATAAAATATCAATATACACCCTTCAGAAAAGCTAAAATTAGAAAGATTGATGATACCTAGCACTGGCAAGGATGCTGGCAACTGGAATTCTTATACATTGTTGATGGGAATGCAACATGGTACACCCAGTTTGGAAAAAATTTGGCAGTTTCTTATGAAGTTAAATATATGTGTAGCATACAATTCAGCAATCCTCCTAGATAGTTACCCAAGAGAAATTAAAACACATGTCTAAATAAAGACTAATACATGAATATTAATAGCATATTTATTCATAATAGCCAAAAACTAGAAACAACTCTAGTGTCCAGCAAGAAGTAAATAAAACAAGGTTGTGGTATTTCCATACAATGGATTTACTAAGATGGGGCATAAGGGAAATTTTGGGATAATAAAAATGTTCTATATCTTTATAGTGGTGGTGCTTGCACTGAGGTGTAATTTGTCAAAACTCATTGATATGTACAATTAAGTAGCTGCAGTCTATTATTTTTTTAAACATCTTTATTGCAGTATAATTGCTTTATAATGTTGTGTTAGTTTCTGCTTTATAACAAGGTGAATCAGCTATACATATACATATATCCCCATATCTCCTCTCTCTTGCATCTCCCTCCCACCATCCCTATTCCAACCCTCTAGGTGGTCACAAAGCACTGAGCTGATATCCCTGTGCTATGTAGCTGCTTCCCACTAGCTATCTATTTTACATTTGGTAGTATATATAAGTCCATGCCACTCTCTCACTTCGTCCCAGCTTACCCTTCCCCCTCCCCGTGTCCTCAAGTCCATTCTCTACGTCTGCATCTTTATTCCTGTCCTGCCTCTAGGTTATTCATAACCTTTTTTTTTTTTTAGATTCCATATACATGTGTTAGCATATGGTATTTGTTTTTCTCTTTTTGACTTACTTCATTCTGTATGACAGACTCCAGGTCCATAGACCTCACTGCAAATAACTCAATTTTGTTTCCTTTTATGGCTGAGTAATATTCCATTGTATACATGTGGCACATCTTCTTTATCCATTCATCTGTTGATGGGCACTTAGGTTGCTTCCATGTCCTGGCTATTGTAAATAGAACTTCAATGAACATTGTGGTACATGACTCTTCTTGAATTATGGTTTTCTCAGGTATATGCCCAAGTAGTGGGCTTGCTGGAACATATGGTAGTTCTATTTTTAGTCTTTTAAGGAACCTCCATACTGTTCTCCATAGTGGCTGTATCAATTTACATTCCCACCAACAGTGCAAGAGAGCTCCCTTTTCTCCACACCCTCTCCAGCATTTATTGTTTGTAGATTTTTTGATGATGGCCATTCTGACTGGTGTGAGGTGATACCTCATTGTAGTTTTGATTTACATTTCTTTAATGATTAGTGATGTTGAGCATCCTTTCATGTGCTTGTTGGCAATCTGTGTATCTTCTTTGGAGAAATGTCTATTTATGTCTTCTGCCCATTTTGGGATTGGGTTATTTGTTTTTTTCATATTGAGCTGCATGAGTTGCTTGTAAATTTTGGAGATTAATCCTTTATCATTTGTTTCAGTAGCAAATATTTTCTCCCATTCTGAGGGTTGTCTTTTCATCTTGTTTATGTTTTCCTTTGCTGTGCAAAAGCTTTTAAGTTTCATTAGGTCCCATTTGTTTATTTTTGTTTTTATTTCCATCACTCTAGGAGGTGGGTCAAAAAGGATCTTGCTGTGATTTATGTCATAGAGTGTTCTGCCTATGTTTTCCTCTAAAAGTTTTATAGTGTCTTTCCTTACGTTTAGGTCTTTAATCCATTTTGAGTTTATTTTTGTGTATGGTGTTAGGGAGTGTACTAATTTCATTCTTTTACATGTAGCTGTCCAGTTTTCCCAGCACCACTTATTAAAGAGGCTGTTGTTTCTCCATTGTATATTCTTGCCTCCTTTATCAAAAATAAGGTGACCATATGTGTGTGGGTTTATCTCTGGACTTTCTATCCTGTTCCATTGATCTATATTTCTGTTTTTGTGGCAGTACCATCCTGCCTTGATTACTGTAGCTTTGTAGTATAGTCTGAAGTCAGGGGTCTGATTCCTTCAGCTCCGTTTTTCTTTCTCAAGACTGCTTAGGATCTTCGGGGTCTTTTGTGTTTCATACAAATTGTGAAGTTTTTTGTTCAAGTTCTGTGAATAATGCCATTGGTAGTTTGATAGGGGTTGCCTTGAATCTGTAGATTGCTTTGCGTTGTATAGTCATTCTCACAATGTTGATTCTTCCAGTCCAAGAACATTGTATATCTCTCCATCTTTTGTATCATCTTTAATTCCTTTCATCAGTGTCTTACAGTTTTCTGCACAGAGCTCTTTTACCTCCTTACGTAGGTTTATTCCTAGGTATTTTATTCTTTTGTTGCAATGGTGAATGGGAGTGTTTCCTTAATTTCTCTTTCAGATTTTTCATCATTAGTGTATAGGAATGCAAGAGATTTCTGTGCATTAATTATATTTTTTGATTTCCTGTTTGGTTTCTTCAGTGATATCTTGGTTATTTAGTAGTGTATTGTTTAGCCTCCTTGTGTTTGTACTTTTTACAGATATTTTCCTGTAATTGATATCTAGTCTCATAGTGTTGTGGTTGGCAAAGATACTTGATACGATTTCAATCTTCTTAAATTTACCAAGGCTTCATTTGTGACCCAAGCTATGATCTATCCTGGAGAATGTTCCAGGAGCAATTGAGAAGAAAGTGTATTCTGTTATTTTTGGATGGAATATCCTATAAATATCAATTAAGTCCATATTGTTTAATGTATCATTTAAAGTTTGTATTTCCTTATTTATTTTCATTTTGGATGAGCTGTTCATTGGTGAAAGTGGGGTGTTAAGGTCCCCTACTATGACTGTGTTACTGTCGATTTCCCCCTTTATGGCTGTTAGCATCTGACTTGTGTATTGAGGTACTCCTATGTTGGGTGCATAAATATTTACAATTGTTATATCTTCTCCTTGGATTGATCCCTTGATCATAATGTAGTGTCCTTCTTTGTCTCTTGTAATAGTCTTTATTTTAAAGTCTATTTTATCTGATATGAGAATTGCTACTCCAGCTTTCTTTTGATTTCCATTTGCATGGAATATCTTTTTCCATCCCCTCACTTTCAGTCTGTGTGTGCCCCTACGTCTGAAGTGAGTCTCTTGTAGACAGCATATATCTGGGTCTTCTTTTTGCATCCATTCAGCCAGTCTATGTTTTTGGTTGGAGCATTTAATCCATTTACCTTTAAGGTAGTTATCAATATGTATGTTCTTATTACCATTTTCTTAATTGTTTTGGGTTTGTTATTGTATGTCTTTCCCTCCTCTTCTGTTTCCTGCCTGGAGTAATTCTTTAACATTTATTCTAAAGCTGGTTTGGTGGTGCTGAATTCTCTTAGCTTTTGCTTGTCTGTAAAGGTTTTAATTTCTCCATCGAATCTGAGTGAGCCCCTGGATGGGTAGAGTAATCTTGGTTGTAGGTTTTCCCCTTTCATCACTTTAAATATGTCCTGCCACTCCCTTCTGGCTTGCAGAGTTTCTGCTGAAAGATCAGCTGTTAACCTTTTGGGGATTCCCTTGTATGTTATTTGTTGTTTTTCCCTTGCTGGTTTTAATTTTTTTTTTGTTTGAACTTAATTTTGGATAGTTTGATTAATATGTGTCTTGACATGTTTCTCCTTGGGTTTATCCTGTATGGGACTCTGTTTGCTTCCTGGACTTGATTGACTATTTCCTTTCCCATATTAGAGAAGTTTTCCACTATAATCCCTTCAAATATTTTCTAAGTCCCTTTTTTATCTCTTCTTCCTTTGGGACTCCTATAATTTGAATGTTGGTGCATTAATGTTGTCCCAGAGGTCTGTAAGACTGTCCTCAATTCTTTTCGTTCTTTTTTCTTTATTCTGCTCTGTGGTAGTTATTTCCACCATTTTATCTTCCATCTCAGTTATCTGTTCTTCTGCCTCAGTTATTCTGCTAACGATTCCTTCTAGAGAATTTTTAATTTCATTTATTGTGTTGTTCATCCTTGTTTGTTTGCTGTTTACTTCTTCTAGGTCCTTGTTAAACGTTTCTTTTATTTTCTCAATTCTATTTCCAAGATTTTGGATCATCTTTACTATCATTACTCTGAATTCTTTTTCCGGTAAACTGCCTATTTCCTCTTCATTTGTTTGGTCTGGTGGGTTTTTACCTTGCTCCTTCATCTGCTGTGTGTTTCTCTGTCTTCTCATTTTGATTAGCTTACTGTGTTTGGGGTCTCCTTTTTGCAGGCTGCTGGTTCGTAGTTCCCATTGTTTTGGTGTCTGCCCACAGTGGCTAAGGTTGGTTCAGCGGGTTGTGTAGGCTTCCTGGTGGAGGGAACTGGTGCCTATGTTCTGGTGGATGAGGCTGGATCTTGTCTTTCTGGTGGGCAGGACTGTGTCCGGTGGTGTGTTTTGGGTTGTCTGTGACCTTATTATGATTTTAGGCAGCCTCTCTGCTAATGGGTGGGGTTGTGTTCCTGTCTTGCTAGTTGGCGTAGAGTGTCCAGCACTGTAGCTTGCTGGTTGTTGAGTGGAGGTGGGTCTTAGCATTGAGACGGTGATCTCTGGGAGAGCTTTTGCCATTTGATATTACATGGAGCTGGGAGGTCTCTGGTGGACCAATGTACTGAACTCGGCTCTCCCACCTCAGAGGCACAGGCCTGACACACGACTGGAGCACCAAGACCCTGTCAGCCACACAGCCAGGTACATGGGCAGTTTCTTGCCTTTTGGGAAGTCTGAGGTCTTCTGCCAGTGTTCAGTAGGTGTTCTGTAGGAGTTGTTCCACATGTAGATGTATTTCTGATATATTTGTGGGGAGGAAGGTGATCTCCATGTCTTACTCCTCCACCATCTTGGAGGTCTCCTCTGCACTCTTTTGTATGAACTGTATCCTAATAAAGGTCTTTAAAAAAGTTGGAGGGACCATTTAGGGGATTGTAGCTGTGTCCATGTTGGAGACGATAGTGGTCTTGATTAGGGGATTGGCACTGGGGTTGGAGAGAAGTGACAAGAAGTAGATGGATTTGAAAGATGTTTGAAAGTGAAAGAATCTTGCACTCTATTTCCTTTTCATCTGATATTTTTTAAATGGAGAAGTCAGAGTGGAGAGAAAGTTTCTGCAATATTTGGTGTGGATGAATAGATAGATAATTTTTTCAGAAAATAGGAAGTAATCTTTACTGATGATTACATTGAGTTCTGAAGGTCCTCTGAAGTTTCAGAGCCCTTTGTAGGCATGATTTGCTAGGAAATGCCAAGTAATACTAACTTATATGGAAAATGCATTAATATTCCATGTCTATAATAAACAGTGGCATGTAGATTTTTAGGTAATTGAGTTACTTTTCTCCACCCTCTGGAACCAGAAATTAGTGAGTATCTTCTCACCTATTCATATAGAGCAAGGATTTATTTAGAAACTCCTTATGTACTCTTCAAATTGTATATGCCAGAAAGAGGTCAATTGACTATATATCCTCAAAAAATTTAGATGGAAACATTTTGTAATAAATATTTGGAGATCAAAAATTTATTTTATTTTGTTAAGTAAGGAGGATAATGATATAGGAAGTAAAGATTGTTCTCAGCATTTACAAGTATATAATTTTCTAGTTTTATATTCTCATTGAGGAAAATTTGAAAATCCAGAAGAGCAAAAAGAAAAAATTCAAATTACGCCTAGTCCCATCACCTAAACAACTACTGTTAACATTGTTTTATTTCCTTCTAAGCTTTTCTTTCTTTAAAGATTGGTCTAACAAAATGGTTATAATGATAATATCCACACCATTTTCTAACCTATTTTTTTATCGACAATTTAACCTAGAATATTGATTTACTTGTTTATTCATAAATAATCATTCAACAAATATTTATTGAAACTTTACTCTGTACACAGTATTGATGAAAAGAAACAAATAAAAAGAAATGATTTCTGTCCTCAGGTATCTTCCAATCTAGGAGGAAGAGAGGTGGTAAGCAAATATACAACAACAAAATAAATGTGTAATTACAAATTGTTTCCAGAAAGGAAATAAACAGTATTATGAAAGAGAATAATGGGGGAAATTAAATTAGATTGGGAAATAAGGAAAGGCAGGTTTGAGGAAGTAAACTGAAATGGAAAGATGAAGGATGTGTGGGACTGGTCAGTTGGAGTGAGGAGAAGATCATTCCAGGCAGAGGGCATGGCAGGAAGGAAGATACAGAAGAGTGACAAGAGTTCAGTGAAGCTGGAGCACAGAGTGGTATGGGGAGAGTGTCCTGGGGGGAAACCAGAGTTGTAGGCAAGAGTCTGACGATGCAGGGCTTTCTCATTTAGGCTAGAAATTTGCGATGTATTTTAAGAGCAATAGGGAACCATTGATCAGCTTTAAACTAGGGAGAAGAAATAAAAGTAGAAATAAGGAGATTGGTTAGGATGGCATAGAAGTTGTCTAGGTGAAGGATGAGGTTGCTTCCACCAGGAAGCAGAGAATAAGAAAAATGAGAGGATTTGAGAAATATTTTGCAGATAGAAATATATGTTGAATCATGTGAAATTGTCATTTTTGTTAAGTCAAAGGGATCACATTGACAATTTCACACAGTTCTGCCTAATAATAGGATTTAGTGTTGCACTGGATGTGGGGGACAAGGAAAAGGGACTAGGAGGAATGATTCTACAGTTTTGGCTTGAGTAAGCTGGTAGACACAGGAGCCACTGAGATGGGGGAAATTAGAGGACCAGGGCTGTCAGGTCCTATCACATGTTCAACCCCCTCCCACTGTGTAGCAGGGACAAAGTTTTAGGAATTGACTCTAGCCCTGGGGGTCATCAATGATTACTCTTGGTTTTCCCATTTTTCTTCCAATGGCTGGTTTGGAACAGGCTTTATATGTTCTTATATGTTGAATTATAACCAAAATACTGATAATTTCTACTGCCTTGATTTCTTAGCATAAGGGATAGTTTATATGACTGTATAAACCAAATCAATACATAAGTCAAAGTTCCAAAACTGCCTAACTTTATTCACAGCATTTAGGAACTGAAATCACATTTTTTTTCCTGATAGAAAGTTCTAAGCCAGATTTACAAGAATGATACAAGACTTCCCAGTATTTCCCACCTGTTCATTTGCTCAACTCAGAAATGTTTTCTTTGCACTGTATTTAACCTACCAAGTGATAGTGCTTTTTGTAATCTGAATTATTATTCTTTAGGAACAAAGAAATGAGATACTCTGATTGGGCTATCTTTCTGTCTTTAATCCTCAAAGTTTTCGTTTGTTTAATTTATTTTTCCTCTTCCTATAAATTTAATAAAAAGAAACAATCATTCATTCATTAATTTTAATATTTTTATTTCTCACAATGAGGGGCCTATCCTCTGAGTTTACTGTATTCTGAGACATCTATATTCCACATTATTAAGAGAATTTTTCTGGAAGAGCTATAGAAATCTATTTTCTATGATATATCTTGCTCCCAAAATGAAAGGTATCAGAAGAAGCAGCAAGAACTGACCCTTCCTCCCCAGCTTCCATGGGTTCAAGGTAGAATTTTACATGGAATGAGATAATGGCTCACGTTTCTTTTGTCTTCTTGCTCCCAAAATGAAAGGTATCAGAAGAAGCAGCAAGAACTGACCCTTCCTCCCCAGCTTCCATGGGTTCAAGGTAGAATTTTACATGGAATGAGATAATGGCTCACGTTTCTTTTGTCTTTTTGCTCCAAATGACGCACAAGTTTACATACTATGGTAATCTACTTATTTACACTATTCATGTGCTCTTATTTTATATTATCTTGTAATGTTATTTGATTCTATATATTTTACAACATTACATGTTCTGTGTGAGCAGCGACTTGTTTTATTCTTCTGTATAACTCCCCTAACATTAGTGCCTGGAGCAGAGTAGGCACTATAAAAATCACCATTTTCACATACAGATGCAGTTGAAAACACCAGTGGTTTCCCATGAAATCTGTTTTGCCTGGAACTCTTTGCACTTCTGCAGAGTCCTGCAGAAACTCTTTCTAGGTATTTATTATACAGAATCATAAAAAATATTGAGGAAAATTATTATCATCAAAGAGTTGCAGACATCTCCTCAGTTTGGTTTTTCTCTAACATCCTAATGCTGTTGATTACTATCCCAGTCAATAAAAGTCTCTTCCTCTGCCTCTTCTAAAAGTTGTTCTAACAGACAAAGTTTTCTGAGAAAAAGCTAGAACTGGGATCCAACTTGTCAGGCTCTGAGGTTTACATCACTCTTTGGTGTGGTGCCCAGAAAAATACAGCTCGCTTCAAAGAACTGACACAGCTTCCAGAACAGCAAAGGGGCACATGCTGAGAGACTTCTGGTGGTTTCCGACAGCTTGACCAGACACATCCCTTCCTTGAAGAGACGATGCTGTTCTATAAGCGTATGGTCTTTGTTTTGCATGTATATCTTCTAGATTAAAAATTCATGAACATGTAAATATTCCCCCCTCCAAAAAGGGGAAAGAAATAACAGGTGGATAGAACTCCTCATGCCACCTCTACTACCTCAGGCTCTCGTCTTCATCTGTATCTCATTTCTTTCTTACATATTAAACCACCCACTTTCTTACAGGCTCCTGAGGAAGAACAAGAGAGAAACCATTTCCTGCCCTCCCACCGTGTCTTGATGTCATCTTCTCTGGTTCTCTCATCCTCCCCCATTTCTCCCACAGAGATTCAAAATCTGAACCGCTGTGATGTCATACCACTCTAAGTTTCTCACTAAATGTGTGGCCAGTTTAAAAAACACAACAAATCCTTCAATCTAGTTAAAAGCCACTATTTGAAATTTGCCCTTGCATCCCAGATATATTAATGCATGAGTACATATAAGTCTTACTTATTTATAGTCATGGAGCGACAAGTAGAATGTTCATTATTCAAATCTACCAGTATTTTGTTGAATACATGGATCTTTCTCCCCTTCAGTTTTTTACTGTGTTTGCTCAGAAGTGAAAAAACAGATTCAAAAGCATGGTTTGCAGTTTCTTTTCTTCTTAATAGGTAGCATTGTATAATAAGAATTGGTCAACTGTACTGGCTTCCACTGCTGGTCCCGCATGGACTAGTTGGAATGACCTTTGGCAACTTATTTCTGAATGATCCTACCTTATGAAAAATGGAGGTGATAATCAGGTTCTCATAGGATTGTACAAGAACAAGGTGGGTGGTATATGTCTTATGCCTAGCATAGTGCTCTAGGCTTTCAATAAATATGAGCTCCCTTTCCCCCCTTTCTCTTCTCCATTTATTTCCTCTGCATCAATAGTGGAACATCTCAAATCTGGACAATCTTGGAATAGAGCAAACACAGTGAACATATATCCTGCAAATGGATAACAACAAGTTGACTGTAGCCAGACAGTTCTTGGCAGGCATCACGCTCTGCCTCAGTTTGCTTTACACTCAAACCTGCTTTATAAACACTCCCAGTGAGATGCAAACTTCAGGTTGATCCTCAAAGTTTGCCATTACTTAGACTCACACTGCCTATCCAGTGCTGCCTCTTCTCACATGGATCCCTCCCAACAAGGCAGGCAGTCTCTTCACTGTAGCATGAACTTGAGTGTTGCACGGGATCTTCCTGTGTGTTTGCATATGTTGCTGGTAATGCCTGAAATTCTTCACTCGTCTTCTCTGTCCTTCCAAGCCCTAGTCACTCATGAAGTTTGTCCAGTGCTGTCCTATAGGATATAATGCAAGCTGCATATGTAACTTTAAACTTTCTGCTAGGCATATTTAAAAAATCAAGTACAATTAATTTCAGAGATGTTTTATTTAATCCACTATATCAAAAATATTATTTCAACTTATGATCAATGAAATATTGTACATTTTTTTAAATTAGGTATTCAAAATCCAGTGTCTATTATACTTACAGTACATTTCAGTTCGGACTTCCAACATTTCAAGAGCTAATAGCCACATGTGGCAAGTGGCTACCATACTGGACAGTGCACATCTAGTTTGTCAGATCTAGCCCATCTTTGTAATACTGTGTCACTCAGAGACTTTTAACTCGATAAACATGACACCTTACAGTTTTGAAGACTATAGTTTACGAAGAAACACTTTCAATATACTGTCTTCAGCAGTCCTCACAGCAATGCCTGTGAGAATGGAAGGGATTTTTATTACCATTTCAGAGAAATAGTAAAGAAACCAAGACATGGTTACCAAGACTCTAAGACATTTGGTAACTTACACATAACTGTACAGAAAGTAGAATTTGTTCTTGAATCCAGGACCTTATGTTCCACCCAGTAACAAACTGCTTCTTGAAATTGTATTTGCATAGACTTTAAAGTTTACAGACTTTCCTATAAATCATCTCACAAAAATGAATCTTCACAAAACCATCTGAAGGCAGTTTAATTTCAGTTATTTATGAAGAGTTAACTTATGCTCAAGCTACAAAATCCAAAAGGCAATCACATTTACCAGTTTCTTGTAACCTTTTTATTTCCTCCTTTTTACTAAATGACTGCACACTATCTGCAGTATTCTACACTTGACTTTTTTTCCCATGACAGTATGTTTAGTATATTAAGTATATGAGACGATCCTTGCATAGGGTCCAGAAAGGCCTGCCTCATTCTTTGTAGCTGGTGTCGTATTCCATTGTCTGGGTCTACCACACTTTATTAACCAGTCCTGCTGAGGAGCATTCAGGGTGTTTTCAGTCTTTTGCTATGACAAGTAACGTTGTAGTAAATAAACTTGTGCATATGCCATTTCAATATTGCATATAGCTACAGTATACATTCTACACCAACATTTCTGGGTCAAAGTGTATACGCATTTTAAAATTTGGAAATACTTCCAAATTTCCCTTAAAAAAGGTTTAATGATTTTCACTCACACTCAGAAAATGTAAGCACCTGTGTCCTCACACCCGTGAAAACTCTGTGTGCTGTGAACTCACACTGGTGAGCTTGAGCATCTTTTCACATGTTTAAGTGTCATTTGCATTAATTTTTCTGCAGCCTGACCATTTGTGTCTATATCCTATCCTGTGTTCCTATTGCATTGTTATTCTTTTCTTTTTTATTGTAAGAGCTCTTTAAATTTTAAGGAAATTGTGAGGTGAGGTGTGATATTTTGACTTTGGCTTTTTTTTTTTTTTTTTAACGATTTTGGTTTTGCTTTGTTGTGTTTGCTATTTATACAAGCTAATTTATAAATCTTTTCTTTCATGGCTTTTGAGTTTTGTATCATGTTTAGAATTTTAGTGGTATATGTCCAAGTTTAATATTTTTTTTCAGATGATTATCCGGTAATACAATGCCATTATTGAATAATCCACCTTTTCTTTACAGATTTAACATGCCACCCATATTCTATGCAATATTACCTTGTATTTTTAATTTATTAAAATTTTTTTTTCTTTCACTGATCTGTCTGTTCTTGCACCAGTATCACAATATTTAATATCTACTAGGGCTTATCCCCTCACCATTATCCTTCCTCCCCTGATTTTTTTGGGTGTCTTGTATACTTATTTGTTGTCATATGAAGCTTATCTGGCTTAAAAAGAACACTTCTGTATTTTATTTGGATTGCCTTTTATTCTTAGACTACCTTTTGGAGAAGAGTTAGGAAAATCACCTATATGTAATGAGGCTTACCACCCAATGGTATGCTTTTTCATTTGTTAAAGTCTTCTACTGTGTCTTTCAGTAATGTTTTAAAGTTTTATTTTCATATGCTTACTATCCATTTTTCTAGGTGTTTTATATTTTTGTTCCTATTGTAAAGAGAATCTTTTCTTCCATTATAACTATTTAAGACATTTTATGATAGAAAATTTCAAACACATCAAAAGTAGAGAGACTAGGATAATGAAGCTCCTTGTACCCATCACTCAGCTTCAATAATTTTCAACTTAAGACCAGTTTTATTCCATCCATCCCCCACTTCTCTTTCCTCCCCCACCCAGATTATTGTGAAGTAAATCCGAGACTTCATACCATTTCACCTGTAAATATTTCAGTATGTATCTCTAAAAGATAGTAACTTGAAAAAAATACAACCATATAAGTTTTATACCTTAAAATATTTTACAATAATTTCTTAATATCTTCAAGATTCAGTGAATGTACATATTTCTTTATCTTTAAAGTCTTTTCTGGGTCATTTGTTTGAATTGGGATCCAAATAAAATCCATATATCACAATTGTTTGATATGTCTCTTAAGTTTATTTTAATCTATAGGGTCATCCTCTAGTTCTTTTTTACCTTGCAAATTTTTGTTGAAGAATTTGGATCATTTATCCTGTAGAGTTTCCCGTAATTTGGGTTTTGCTGATTGGCTCCCCATGGAGTTATCATATTCCTTTATTCCTCTGTATTTCCTATAAATTGGTAATTGGATCTAGAGATGTGATGAAATTCAAGTTGGGTTTTTCTGAAGGAAGACTACGTAATATCTGATTGTTTTTCTTTTTGTGGTATTAGAAGTCAGTGATAATTATTTCCTATGTCTATTGATTCATTAGGGCTTGCAAATGGTAATATTCTAATTTTATCAGTTTTCTTCATTTATTAGATTGGGCTACTTCTAAATAGAGATATTTGTATGTATACTGAGGTACAATAACTTGAGGTGCATTCTTACAGGAAAGGCAGAATAAATACTTCATTCTTTCCCTTTGTTTATTAGTTTTCAAAACAAGTTGGTTCTTAACATTTATCAAAGGTGACCAGCAAGATCTGTTCTGTTTTGTCTTGCATCATGATGAATACATGGATTTTAAACATGTTTGATGTGTTTTAGTCCATTGAAGTTATTATGCGTATTGATGCTCAAATCATTCTATCTTTGGCCAGTGGTAGCCTATTGACATTGGCTCTTGAGTTCTTTAGACATGATAAAAATCACTGATGGCTTTTTACTTTCTTGTACAAAAAGATGTTCCAGGCTTATCTTGCACATTTCCTGTCCCAGATCCAAAAATGGATATTTTTCCAAGAAGCCTTGGTTACTTTTAGTGGGAAATTATTTTTAGAGACTACAGTCTGGACATTAGGGGTGCTTACTGCTATTGTGTTGGCCATTCACAAGCCTTTTCAGTTGATAGAGATGGGAAATGTATGCATGTGGGTGTTTCAAAGATTAATTATATCATGAGTTTATACCAGTACTTCCAGCTCAAATTCAGGTCTACAGGGTTTTTACTCAACCTAATTGATATTGAATCTATATCTCCTTTCTTCTTTGGTAAATATTCTAGTTTCAGTAGGGAGGTTAATACCTCAAAGTGAGAGAAGGGCAAGAGAGTCTAGCTATATGTAAAAGAGTGGTTATACTTAATTATTAATTAATTAATTATTATTGATCATAGAATTTAAGCTAGGTAAGGAAGGAAGAAGATGAGGAAGATGATGAGATGGAGGTGTTAGCTAATGCTATGGTGGTAATCATTTTGCAGTATATAAATGTATCAAATCAACAAATTGTACAACTTAATATTACACAATATTATATGTCAATTATTACTCAATAAAGCTGGAAAGAAAATATGAGAGAGATGAAGAGCCATGACTCTGACGGTATTGTGTGGGTCTCAGTGGAAAGGGATGAAAAAGTGTTGAAGTCAAAGGAATAGAGAGAGAACCGGAAAGGTTGGAGGTGGTAGTCAGAGGGCAGCCATCCTTGAAATCGAGATGATGGAGGAGGTGCAGTTGAGGTAATTGTAAAGCCCGGGGTGTTAGCATGGGGGTGAGGGGCTGAGGACAGGAGTAGGAGATCCCTGGATAAAGGAAGATGGAAAAACAGATTGGCCAAGGTCCCAGAAGGCTCATCCCCGTGGATCTTGAAACATGAAAAATTATGGCAGGAGCATTGCAGAGAGTGACAGTGAGGCAAAAGCAAAAACATCGTGATGTAAGAGCAGTGACCTGGGAGTGGTAGGTGAATGCAACAATGAGGAGGATGGGTGTTAGAGCCTGAAAAAGTGAAATTCTAGGCTGCGAGTTTTAAGAAAGACAGACGAAGGGTGGTTAGAAAATGGCAACTCAGAGCAGGGGTAACCATTCCCCCACCACAGGCCCCATGGGAGAAGGTTGCAGGGGAAAGCTGTCCTCCTGAGAGGGCTGCAGGGGCATTGTGTCCTCAGGAGGAGAGCCAGTTCTGTGAGAGTGAGAAGCTAAAGGGACTTTCAGAGAAGAGGCTGAAGACTTGAGGATTTTGCTGAAAACTATCTTTCAGTTCCAGAGGGGAGCAGTGAAAAAGTTTCAAAGTTTGGAGAGGGATATGGGATCAGAAGAAAAGACAGATGGAGGGTTAAAGTACAGGGGTTGAGTGATGGTGCAGGGGACTTGGGTTTCTTGTGATGAATGTAAACACAGATAAAAGCATAATAGGGGCTTCCCTGGTGGTGCGGTGGTTGAGAGTCTGCCTGTCGATGCAGGGGATGGGGGTTCGTGCCCTGGACCAGGAAGATCCCATATGCTAGGAGCGGCTGGGCCCGTGAGCCATGGCCGCTGAGCCTGCGAGTCCGGAGCCTGTGCTCCACAACGGGAGAGGCCACAACAGTGAGAGGCCTGCATACCGCAAAAAAAAAAAAAAAAAAAAAAAAAAAAAAGCATAATAAAATGTTTCCCATTGGTCCCTTGCCACATCGCGGTGGCAAGGCTATGAGAATAGTAGACAGGGTGGGCACAGACGTGTGGAGGCCTTGCCACAAGCAGGCAGTCCTGGACCTTCTCAACTCCTGCCTGTGGTGGTGGTGGAGTTGGTATGGAGCAGGTAGCAAGGAGGAAAGGGGTGGCCTTATCCAGAGCACCAGGGGTTCAGGGGTGCCCTTTTTTTTAAAAAAAAGTAAACTTTATCTTGAAGAATAAAATACCTGCAGCAAAGTGCACAAGTGTTTGGTGTTTTGGCACATAAATGAACTCAGGTTCATTCACCAATAACCAGGTGGAAAAACAGAGCATTACCAGTATCCCCTGCCCAAAGTTGGTTAATTTTTCTAATAAATAATTGAGTCTAGGAAGAAGGAGTTAGTGGTACAGAAGAATTAGCTTTGTTGCCAAATAAAGCTTATGTTGCCTGCACACTATTTTACAGGTGGAGTAAAACAAGATACAGAGAGCAAAGTTGATTTGCACCTTTACCGAGTTATTGATAGGTCAGGAAAATTTCAAAGCTAAAGAGCAAGGATTCACATTTCTGCATAATAAAACACATTATATAGATCGAATAATTTGAAGAGTGTCACAATGAGTCAAAACTAGTGAGTCTTGAAAAGTCTTGAAACAGATCCTAGTATTTACAAATCTTAGCATTTGATTTATTTTTTTAAAAAGCCTTCCAAATTTGTATGAAGAAAGTGACATTAGCATGCAAAAATGAATCTGGGAGAACTGTTAAATGCTTAGGAAAAAGAAAACAAAACCAAAATTATATACCTACTTTCACCCCATCACACATATTAAACTGGATTGTAATATTAAATTTTTAAAAAATCTTTAAAAAAGTAGAAAATACATAGGTGATTTTCTTACCTGATATTGGAGTGGGAATGGCTTTCCTAAACACAAATGGAAAAGAACCAAATACTGGAAAATATTTGACTTTTGACAGTTTTAATTTATACATTAAATAAACTAATATTGACAAAAAACAAATAATAAACTGAAAGTAAATATTTGAAACATATATGACTAACAGTTATTATATCCTTAACATACATAAAGTACAAATCAGAAAAAAGAAAGATGTACACCCTAATAGAAAAATTGGCAAAAGATGTAGGCAAACAATTCACAAAAGAAAAAATATAACCCCCCAAATATGTAAAAATACTTATTTCAACTTTACTTGTATTCAAAGAAATGTAAATTAAAACATTTTCCCCACCTAATTGGCAGAATTTAATACTCAATGTTGGTGACGTAAGAGTGAATGAACAAGCTTGTATTTTACTGGTGGGAACTTATCCCAGCACCTCTGAAGGGCAATTTGGCAATATATATCCAAATCTTGAAAAATTCATATATTTGTGTCTAGTCATTTCACTTCTAGAAATTTATCCAAAAGAACTAACTAGAAGTCTGTACAAATATTTATATACATGAATTTTTAGTGTTGTAATATTTATAACACAAAAAATTAGATAAATCTAAATAACCCCAAAAGAACATTGGTTAAATAACTTATGATATATTACCATGATAGAATACTATGTATTTTAAATTTTATTTTAGAAAACATTTAAAGGTGTGAGAAAATGTTCAAAATATAATGTGAAGTACATATAATGAAAAGTACATTATGAAACATTGCATATAATATAACCATAATTTTATAAGTACCATTTATAACACTTAAATGTACTTATATTTATTTACCTTGTACATTGTACATATGGAAGACTAAAACATAAAACAAAATGTATATATGTACATATTAATCAACCATATTTTATATTTTATAATAAAATTTAGACTAAAAAGAGACCAAAATGTTAGCCATTATTATAACTGGGTGGTGCTATTATATCTAATTAAAAACTAAAAAGCATTAAATGAAAGAACACTTATTAATAAATAAAAATGTCACAATTAAATACAGTAATTATTATCTTTTAGTGAGTTTTGTCTCTATATAGACAGAAGCTCTTGGCAGAAGAAAAATGATCAGAAGCACAATTGTCATGGGAGCTTTCTAAATCTTTGTCAAGTCAAACGAGGACAAGGAATTTGAATCATATTACAAGGTCAGGTTTGATCTATATTAAACTTTATACTGTACAGGTAATCTTCAAATTCAAGAAGTTGGATATATAAGAAAGTACATCTTAAGAAACAAGGAGGTACATAACAATGATGCTGAGATCAGGAATTACCGAATTAAAAAAAAACTCAGTAGAATAAATGTAGAAGATGGTTCTGTAAAGAAAATAGCACTATGGGAAAAAAAGAAAACCCTAAAAAAATTGATTCAAAGAACAACCACAAGAAAGGCATTGGATTTAAGATAGAATATATAATAGCAGATACAGAAGAGGTGATAAAATTATAAGAGAATTTTATGTAAAATTCTTTGATATTAAATTTGAAGAATATAATTTCAAGTAAAGTAAACGTGTCCAAAATTAACTCAATAATAAATAGAGTAACAACCATAGGAAAAAATGAGAAACGTATTAAAGAAATAATTCAAAAGGCTTTATGCCAGATAATTCTGGTGAATTTTCTCCAAACTTTCAAGGAACAGATAATTTCTATGCTATTCTACTTCAGAATATTATAAATCTTCAGTTCACTTTATGAAACTCACATATGCCAAAACCAAACATTAAAAAAGAAAGTTTAAAAAGAATTGCATTTGATTATAAATATAAAAATCCCCAATGAAATTCAACTCTATACTATTGTACACTGTATCCCCAACATGCAACTTTTTTAATATTAGGAAGACAATGGATTCAATGAGTAAAATAGAAACGTAAAAAAAAAAAGACGTATGATGAAATATAGCATGTACTTCTAAAAAAACAAAACTCTTGGAAGATTTGGATTAAACTGATCCTACCTTAATGTGGTTAAGAATATTTGTCTGAAACCTGAGTTTGCCAGTGGACTGAATATGGACCATTGTTTTAAATGTTTTTGTTCTGGCCTATATATTTTGGGGAAATGATTTTAGTTATAAACATTTTATAATTGAGAGATTTCATAAAAAATCAGAAAATTTCTCTTATGCAAAAACAAACAAACAAAAAAAATTAGGGGTTAGGGTTAGGGTTTCCAGTGTGAAAAAATGGCAGATCTGTTAGCAGTAGGTCCACATTTTCATAGGGTATAATAGGCTTAAGCTGAGCATCTCCTGTGTGCTCCATTCAGAAAGAGCCCTCTCCAGTTTGTCACAGTTTGCACCAAGCTCGCTATTCTAGTATTAAATTGAACAGCAAAGATCATATTCAGCAGTATAATATATAAGAGGTCATTGTCATTCTTATTAGGAACACATCAAAAATGTCATCTATCACCTTTACTACTTAACTTTTCTGAAAGCTGTGGCCAATGGAAGAGACAAGAACTCAAAAAAAGGGTATAACTGGGCTTCCCTGGTGGCGCAGTGGTTGAGAGTCTGCCTGCCGATGCAGGGGACACGGGTTCATGCCGCGGTCCAGGAGGATCCCACATGCCGCGGAGCGGCTGGGCCCATGATCCATGGCCGTTGATCCTGCGCGTCCGGAGCCTGTGCTCCGCAACGGGAGAGGCCACAACAGTGAGAGACCCACATACCGCCAAAAAAAAACTATTCGAAAGAAAAAGTCAAAATATAATAATTTCGGCTGGAATGATTATATGTTAACATACACATCAACTATAAGCTTGTTGTAAATAATAAGATAGTTAAATAAATTGGTTAGAGGATAAATATTTCTAAAATTAGTAACTATTTTTTGTATCCCAGCAACCTCCAGTTAAACAATAAGATTATATTTATAACAGCAACAAAAATTTTAAAATACAAGGAATGTGTGGGAACAATATGAAAAAACTACAAAAGTTTATTGAGGTATAAAAGATTTGAATAAATGGACATACATACCAAGTTTCTGAAAATTGTAAAAATGTCAGTTCTTCCCATTTGAATTTATGGTTTTAACATTATCCCAATAAAAATTCTAAAGAATGTTTTCTAGAATGTGAAAAATTTAAATAAAGTGCATCTGGGAATGTAAACAAGTAAGAATAGAGAAAACTTTGGAAGAGGCTGTTTAAAGTGGGAGAACCTTAAAAGTGTTCATAACCTTTTTCCTAATAATTTCATTTCTAGTAATGTATTTTAATAAAATAACAGGAAATATGGATAAAGATTTATTTATAAGATGTTCATCACTGCATTACTCATGATATTGAAAAATTAGGTTTATTAAAAAACATCCTTCCACAATATGAAAATGGTATATAAATTATGGTTCATTCATATGATAGACTATTAGGCATTCACTAAATGTCATGTTTGTGAACCATTTTTTTATGACATAGGATAAAGCTCATGATGTATTAATGCTTTGTAAAAAAAAGAAAAGCAAGATATAAAACTATGTTCAGCATGACTCCAGTTTAAAAAAAATCTCAGGGTGGGAGAGATATAGGTGATTTTTGTTTTCTATAGGTCATATATTTCTAATTTTTAGAAAATAAGAATGTATTTTATAATTAGAAAAGAATACAACAGTTTTTATCTTATCCAGGGAAAAATATTTCTTAACCAAGAAATACCCTTAGTAGTGGGGTGATGTTTTTGGACAAAGGCACAGAACACACTTCAGTGGGGACCGTCTGTACTTGCTCTTCCCTCTCTTTACAACATTTTCTGTTGGTAGGGGTTTGTGTAAGAACTAATTAAGGAAGACCAGCATTAATCTATATTGGTTTTCACCATCAGGGCCTATTCTTTATGAGGCCAAATGAGAAAGGACTGTTTATATATAAATGCAAATCCCCTTGTCAATACATCTCCATATTCTGGTATGTTAGCTCCAGCTTTTGTATTTTTAATAAGATCTTATCTCCCTTGTAGTCCAGCAACTGCTGGATCATTTAAAGACCATCCTGTAGTGTTTATGACAGCACAGATGGTTGCTATGGAAAAAATTGAGCTGTCCCTGATCCCATAACAAAAATGGGTTCGAAGCAGTTGATTTGGCCAAATTCAGAGCCTCTGTGAACCCTGGGAGTTCTGAATTTCCAATTTTCTTGAGCTCTTAGAAGTTTGTTTGTTTACTGTTAGCAACATAAAACTCTGTTTTGTTTCTTTTTCTTTGTTTTCTTAAAGAAATGTTTATTTTTTAAAAGACTCAAAATTCTACTTGTATACCATGCTACTGTATCACAGTAAGCTTTCAGTGTGTTTTAAAACCATATACACAGTTTGTTATATATACATACATATATGTAATATTCTATTTTTATATAAGATTTTATAAAGCCATATATATCTATATACATATATTTTTATCCACAAAATAAATATAGGACAACATGAAAATACTGTTCCCTAGATTTGTGTTCAGAATCTACTGGGAATGACAGTAAAATCCTTTATTTTTCATAATCTCATGCAAGTGGAATGGACCATCGGTAGGGTGACCACATCGTTGATTGTTCTAAGTGTTGGACGCTATCTAGAGTGGAAGTAGGCACAATTAGTAACGAAGCAAGGGTGACATGTGTAAACTGAGACTGTCCTGAACAAAGTGAGTTGTTGGATCACCCTGATCAGAAGAGATATATGAGATAGAAGATATATATATATATATATATATAGATATATATATATATATATATAGATATATATATATATATATACATATATATATATATATATACATACATATGAGATGTGTTATGAGTTGAATTGTGTCCTCCAAAATTTTCCACGTTTGTAACCTGATTTAGAAATAGGGTTGTTGCCAATGTAATCAGTTAAGATGAGGTCATACTGGAGTTGGGTGGGTCCTAATCCAATGTGACTGGTGTC
>NW_020174563.1:3201503-3248185 GCF_003031525.2 Neophocaena asiaeorientalis asiaeorientalis
TATATATATATATATATAGATATATATATATATATATAGATATATATATATATATATACATACATATGAGATGTGTTATGAGTTGAATTGTGTCCTCCAAAATTTTCCACGTTTGTAACCTGATTTAGAAATAGGGTTGTTGCCAATGTAATCAGTTAAGATGAGGTCATACTGGAGTTGGGTGGGTCCTAATCCAATGTGACTGGTGTCCCTATACAAAGGGCACATTTGGACACAGATACATGCAGGGAGAATGCCATGTGGCCATGAAGGCAGAGATTGGGGCAATGCATCTATGAGCCAAGGAGCACCAAAGACAGCCCGCAAACCACCAGCAGCTGGGGGAGAGGCATGAAGAGATTCTCCCTCACAGCCTCAGAAGGAATCAACTTAGCCGACACCTTGATCTCAGACTACAAGCTCCAGAACTGTGAGACAACACAATTCTGTTGCTGAAGCCATGTAGTCTGTGGTACTTTGTTACAGCAGCCCTACCAGACTAATACAGGGTGCTCAACAACTTGCTCCCTAGCAGTTCTGGGGACATCACCCAGAAGTGCTCAAGACCTCCCCTCTCATGATGGCCAAGTAATAACTCTATCATTCTTTCTTTGCTCAAATATCACCATCCAACGAGGAGAGCAAGAAACACATACAAGCTCCATTTCTAATGATACTTCAAGACCTCTGTAATCATCAGCCATCCAACAAAGAAGAGAGAGGGGGGAACAAAAAATGTCTTCAGAGGGCCACACTTAGTAACAAGGTGATTCACCCCAGGAAAGGCGCTGGAGCAGAGCAGTTTCTGCCCAAGGTTGGGGGAGGTGTGCTAACAATAGAGGTCTCTTAAAAGTCCACATAAGGAGCTGTAGACCTCAGAATTCTTTTCACTAATTGGTGCAGCCAGATGAATGCTCCGTGCCCCATGCTCACCCTCTAAACAGGAGATGGGAGGCTTAGGTTCTGAAGAGACTGAATCAGAAAGTCTCTGAATTTGAGGACATCTATTACAGAGCAGGTAGCAATGGGCTGAAAAAGGAAAACTAGGGAGTGAAGTGAAAACCCATACTCCGATCTTCAGAATGCAGCCAGGCTTACCACAGGTAAGAGATAGGGCGATCCTTCTCTGGGTACCCAGAAACCATTCAGAGGAGGGACCTAAAGATACAGACATATGGGAGCATGTAGCAGAGGTGCAGGTGCCACCCAATCACTCTACAGTAGAGGCTGCTTCCCACAGAGCTCTCAATCAGATGTTTAGTGCTTCATTCTTAAGTAGAATCGGACAGCCAGCAACACCTGGCATTTGAGGGAATCCCGCAACACAAAAGACAGAGTTCAAAATAAGCAGGAGGGCAAAGGAGCTTGGAGGAAAAAGAGACATTTCAAGAGGAGAAGAAAGCTTCATGAAAGCAAAATATAATCAGTATTCTCAGATATTATATCCATGAAACAGACAATGATGATATGAAGAGAACAAGAGTTCTTACAAATTAAAAATATGATAGCAGAAAAAAAATATTCTGTTAAAAGATCTAGAGACAAAGTGAAGGAACTCATCCAGAAAGCAGAATCAAAACGCATAGAGATGAAAAAGAAATGAGAGAAGAGAAGAAAATCAAAGAATCAGCCCAATATCTTACTAATAAGCATTATGGAAAGAAAGGTAAAATAAAGAGAAAAGCAAATTATCTCGATAGACAAATTTTTCTACAACTGAATGACAGGAGCCTTCCAAGTGCTAAACCAGTGAAATTAAAGAAGACTCACACTGAGGCATATCATTGTGGAACTTAGGAATACAGGGGATTAAAATAATACTCTAAAATTTTCCAAAGATAGAGACAAGGGACATTTACGAAAGGTCAAGAATAAGAATGGAAATGAACTTTCCAACTGCACCGCTGAAACTAGACAACAATAAGCAATGACTTCAATGTTATCAGTAAAATAATATTTTCACTTAAGTTTGATACCCAGTGAAACTACCAGTTGAGTGTGAGGGTTGAATAAACTAGCAGTCGAGTGTGAGGGTATTTTCAGACTTGTAAAGTCTCAGAAAAAGTTATCTTTCATGCATCCTTTCTCAGGAAATTCTTGAAGGATGTGCTACAGCCAGAAAAAAGGGGTATTCCAAGAAAGAGGAAGACATAGAATCCTGGAAAGAGGGAATCCAGCACTGCAGAGATGCAAAGGGAAACACCAGGGCAACAGCTGTGCAAGCGATCCAGTGAGCAGCTAGGCAAACTGGAGCAGGTGGAGGAGGGATGTTTCCAGAAAAAACAACATGAAACTGACAGAGCAACTTCTAGGTTTGACTTGGTGGAAAATTGTATTGAGAGTCATTTTACAAAGTTGTTGGAATGCGTTTTAAGATTTGGCCACAACTTCAAAGAAAGCTAAATAAGTGTAAATATGAGGCAACAATTAACTGTAAGAAAATTTAAAAGTTTTATGAGAAAGAATATTAAATCGTAGAACACTACTTTGCTGGAAGATCCAGCAATATAGTAAACAATATTTCCATAGTTATAGTAATGAAAACACTGATTATGGACATAACCAAAAATTGGTTGAATAGAAAGGGAAAGAAAAAAAGGTATATAGGAGAGCTAAAATTTTTGTCTATCATAACATATGATCTCTAAATGGATAAATCAAGAGATATAAGTATATTATTTAGAAATACAGAAATACATACTAGAATAAACAGGAATAAGATGTGTGTGTATGTGTGTGTGTGTATGGGAAGGGAAAATGAAGTTGCTGCTCTTTTTATTAAAAGATTTTTAGCACAATTTGATTTTTAAAACAATATGTGTGTAAGTTATATTGATAAAAATATCCAAAAAGGAAGACAACGAAATTATGTTTGAGGAAAAAAAATCTAGAAACAGCATGTGTCAGTATGTAGACTTTGATCTTGGGTACATGATTATCAAACACGAGTGGTTTCTCCTTTTTTCTTCTTTTTGGAGACTTCTAAGCATCTAATTTCTGTGTTTTGTTTTTGTGTATTACAGGATACACTGTATCAAACTTATACTAGATAACCATGCTGTCTTAATGGGTAGGGCAAGATATTATCAAATCCAAAAGACACTTCTGATCATCATCATTTTTATATGAAGGTAAATAGTTGTTTAAACTGCAGGTGTTGTGGTATATTGTGATTTTTTTGTTGCAAAAAGGATTTCATTCAAAAGAGCTCTTTTGCCCCAGTCTCTGTATATTCTATTCTCTGTTCATAAGGGCATTGCATTTAATTTGCCACCATAGCCTAATCATAATTTCATGTGCAGTAAAAGCTTTAACATTATCCTTTAAATTATGAGTGAAGAGGAAAACAAAATCCCCTTTTGTGAACAATAAATGAACTTATACATACTCAGTCATAAGCCATAAGATTCCTTTTTCCCCTATTTTGCTTCTTTCACAATAGAAATTATAAAGTTGGTAATATAAACTCTTTCAGGAGCATTATAATTACTAAACTTGGGAATTCAGGGACTTGATTGCAATCAGCTATGTATTCTGACTATGAATCTGATCCAAGTCATGCACAGATAACCAGTGTTATAATGCTGAGTCTTTCATTTGTCAGCTGGATGACATTGGTCAAGACTTTGGTTATTTCATGCTTTTCAGCCTCCACCTATATGTAAATTGAAGAGCTCAGAATACCAGGGATGGCAAATAGTTTCTCTACATATGCCAACTCTGAGTGAATGATAGAGGCTACAGAGCTCTGGAAGAAGAATAATGAGACTATGTATGTCTGGGCTCAGCTGGAAACTGCTGAGTTTGATTAGTTATGTCTGCCTTGGACAGAAACTAGGGAAGTGCCTATCCTTACCCCCATGTATTTGTCAACCCTAGTTTAGACGATCTTGAAATTTTATTTCAGGCTAAACATTATTTTATTCTAGCCTATGATTTCTATTTTCTACTTTGGACTCCGTGATTTTTTAAATAGTGCATTTATTAGATTACACTAGATCTTTTTAAAGATAAAAATTTATATAGTGCTCTTAGCCATTTGAAAAAATTTTTTTAAGTTTTGAATTTTATTTTATTTATTTTTTTATACAGCAGGTTCTTATTAGTTATCCATTTTATATTAGTGTATATATGTCAATCCCAATCTCCCAATTCATCACACCACCACCAACCTGCCCCCCACTGCCCTTAGCCATTTAAAGGAAGGAAAATTCTGCTAATTAACATTTTAATGAACCAAATTAATTAATTATGTAACATTAAACCAGGAATGTTTGAAACATTAAACTTTTTTTCCTCCATCAACTTTAGTATATTTAATGAACCAGTTTTGTAGACATAGATCATATGTAGTTGAAGAATCCAAGGACTAATACATAGGGCAAAATGCTTATTATTTTACATATCTCTCGGTGGGTAGATTACTTGATCTGTGTGACTTTTTCAGGAATGGAGTTACTTGAAGGTATTCAGATGTATACGTTTTTATAGAAGTTCTTTTTTTGTTGTTTTTTGTTTTTGGAAATCATGACAATTTGTGACACTTAGGGACTGACCCATTTGAGGTAATTTTGGGAGAAAGTCCGCTGTAAGATGAAACCGGATTCTTCTTACTCCAAGCTCTTTTCTATCGTGATGTGTGTGACTGCCTTTGTGTTTGTGTCTCCAGTAGGTTAGAGCCAGCAATACTAGCCCTTCGGGAGTGACTTCCTTCCAGACGTGTATCTGTTTTGCCTGGTGGTGTTTCACTAAGGGAGAAGGGGTCAATTAATAAAATGTGAATAATAGAAATAGAAGTTTTGACATATGATATATCTTCTGCTGTTCCAACTTGAATATACTTTTAAAATAATAATGTATTATTCATATTTTACTATCAAAATATAAAAGGAAATGTGCAGGAATTAATGCAAGAACAATAATTCAGACATCTAAGTACAAGGTACGGCTCCTTCCTTAAACATTTTAGCTGCTACCAATTATTGCTTAATCAAGCTCTAGTTTCCCTTATCAAGGCTGAAGCTATTTCTAGAGGGAGAAGTGCTCCAGTGATGCTTTGTAGGTTTATAATGGCAGTGTGGGCTGAATGAACTGGCTGAAAACTTGCCGATTCATTCTGCTTTCTCCAGATCAGGTGTTAATGGTGTTTGAAAATAATTGCTGATTCTAATTATTCTAGTTAGGATTTTTATGTGTCCCTCTGCCATAAAATATTAGGGAGCACATAGTGTTCTTATCTTCAGTAGAGGCAGCCCAGCTCCTTTTGAACACCCCTTCTGTGTGGTGAATTGTCTTCCTCCCTCAGGTAGAAAACACAGAACTTGCTTCCCAGCAAATTTTTTTTTAACATCTTTATTGGAGTATAATTGCTTTACAATGGTGTGTTAGTTTCTGCTTTGTAACAGAGTGAATCAGCTATACATATACATATGTCCCCATATCTCCTCCCTCTTGCGTCTCCCTCCCTCCCACCCTCCCTATCCCACCCCTCTAGGTGGTCACAAAGCACCGAGCTGATCTCCCTGTGCTATGTAGCTGCTTCTCACTAGCTATCTATTTTACATTTGGTTGTGTATATATGTCCATGCCACTCTCTCACTTTGTCCCAGCTTACCCTTCCCCCTCCCCGTGTCCTCAAGTCCATTCTCTACATCTGTGTCTTTGTTCCTGTCCTGCCCCTAGGTTCCTCATGACCTTTTTTTTTTTTCTTCTGAGATTCCATGTATATGTGTTAGCATACGGTATTTGTTTTTCCCTTTCTGACCTACTTCACTCTGTATGACAGACTCTAGGTCCATCCACCTCACTACAAATAACTCAGTTTCATTTCTTTTTATGGCTGAGTAATATTCCATTGTATATATGTGCCACATCTCCTTTATCTATTCATCTGTTGATGGACTCTTAGGTTGCTTCCATGTCCTGGCTATTGTAAATAGAGCTGCAATGAACATTTTGGTACATGACTCTTTTTGAATTATGGTTTTCTCAGAGTATATGCCCAGTAGTGGGATTGCTGGGTCTTATGGTAGTTCTGTTTTTAGTTTTTTAAGGAACCTCCATACTGTTCTCCATAGTGGCTGTATCAATTTACATTCCCAACAACAGTGCAAGAGGGTTCCCTTTTCTCCACACCCTCTCCAACATTTATTGTTCGTAGATTTTTTCATGATGGCCATTCTGACTGATGTGACGTGATCCCTCATTGTGGTTTTGATTTGCATTGCTCTAATGATTAGTGATGTTGGGCATCCTTTCATGTGTTTGTTGCCCAGCCACTTTTGCAGCTGGGCATGTGCCTGTGATCTGCACCCCATCAATCACTGTACTTACCTGATACATGCCTTACAGTTTGAAGGAGGGGCTCTATGGAATCCTTTTTGCTTTTGAGGTGGATGCCCAGACATCCAGGTTTGGGAGATGGCGGGAGCTGCAAGGTTTGCATCCTGGGCAGAAACGGAAGACTTGGAGGTGGTTAAGTGCAATTAAGTTCTGGCAGCCATCAAATGGGACACCCACGGCTCAGTGCTGGCCTAAACTTTGGTGGTTTAGGCCACTAAACTCCTCATACCATTTTGGACATGGTTTGGAAGCCTCAAGTCTGGTTCTCCAGCCATCCAGCAATTCAATGAGTTCTACAATATTCTTTTATAAACTCCTTTGATACTTGCTCCATTAGAGTCAGTTTCAGTTGCTTGAAATTAAGAATTTTGATGGACACATTTTTCTCTCAGGGGAACATTCTTTCTACTAGATTTCTGCCAGGAAACTTTGTGTCCTGCTGTCATATGATCAATAGAAATGTTTTTTTAAAAAAACCATGGTAACATAGACCACGTTCGATTTTCCCAGTGCTTGACTTGGAAATTTAACACACATTTATTGAGTACTTACATGTGAGCCTACACTGATGTTGGGATAGCATGGGAGGTGATGGCAGAGACTGTAAAGATAAGAAAACAAAATCCCATAGCTTTAATTTAAAACAATTCTACATGGAATTATTAAATTATTTTTTAATTACTCTAGCAATCTCCAGTAGTCTTTAAAAATATATAGTTTCAAGTTTCTTGCAGAAGAATCTTCTTGACTTCACTTCTTAAAGATTTGTATTTGTTTTTCTTGTGAATTTGAAATATATTTTCCACAAATGCTCACTGACAGATAAACAAAATGTGTTATATACTTACAATGGAATATTATTCAACCTTAAAAAAGAAGGAAATTCTGACATGTGCTACAACATGGATGAACCTTGAATACATTATTCTAAGTGAAACGAACCAATCAGGAAAGGACAAATACTGTAAGATTCCACTTACGTGAGAGACCTAGAGTAGCCTAACGCATAGGGATAGAAAGAAGAATGGTGGTTATCAGGAGCTGAGAGGAGGAGGAATGGGGAGTTATTGTTTAATGGGTGCAGAGTTTCTGTTTGGGAAGATAGAAAAGTTCTGGAGATGGATGGTAGTGATGGTTGCACAAAAATGTGAATGTAGTTAATGCCACTGAACTGTGTACTTAAAGATGGTTAAAATGGTAAATTTTATGTTATGTATATTTTGCCACCATAAAAATGAATTTCTAACCAAACAATATATACTACTATGAACAAGGCTAAGAAACTGATTTCCTTACAATCACTAAGGAAATTCTACCTGGGAGATGAGAGTGATGTAAGGGGAAGAGCAGGAGCCTAGGTGGTGTAGAGGGGGCTCTTGCTGGGTATCAGCTTTGTAATTAGCTAACACTACCTAACTTGGCCAAACCTCAGTTTCTTCTTCTATCAGATGGGTAAGACGAGGAGAGGGGCATTTCATTTCTACAACGCTGTCATTATTTGACCTCAGTTTTAGAACCAAGGTTATCCTTGACTTGAAGCATTCAACTCCTCTGCTGATGAATAAACAGATCTTCAGGAAATTATATTGGTCTTCTGGAGAAATAGTTTCTTTCAGAACATTCTCACAGAGCAAATGCAAGCACCAAAAACGTAGGATTTTGAGAATGTGGAGTATTTCCTGTACCCATAATCCTTCCCTCCTAGAGACTGTCTATGATGTAGAAATCCAATTCCCATCCAGATTTAAAAATGCAATTCTTCAGGTACCTGATAAGATGGATGCAGGAAAATCATGTTATTATATTTTGAATCTCATAATATGAACGCATTCAAAACCATACTTCATTTTTAGTGTTATATTTAGGCCTCTACATTTAGGCTCCTTATACAACAGTAAATATCGAGACAATATTTATTGGTCCACAGCTTCCCTAGGCAGATCAGATTATTCAACACAGGAGTGGTGTTTAATTGGCAGGTTCTACATTACCAGCTAAATAGTTGGGCACACTCAGTAGGCCTGCAGACCGAGAGAGCTTTCAAGGCCAGTCTGGAGGCAAATAACTTCTTGGAATCTATTGCTTAGAACTATCTCAATTGTAGAAGTCTGTCTTGGAATATGTATTGTTCTTGAAAATGCCACAATACCAGTAGGAAACACAAACAGTAGACTCAAAAGAGGCAAGGAACTGTAGACTGAATAAACAGCCCACGACCACCCATTTTCCTGGGAAATGCATACCCAAGACTGAATTGTCCTGCTGCAGGCTTATCGGTCATCTACCTCTTCGAGATAGGTCAGTCTTGGATGACATTTGCTCTTGTGCCCCACAGGAGGCTGCCAACTGTTATCATAGATCATCCACTAGAGGGTGACAACCACATATGCTTAGGGATGGATGGCTGTTCCATAGACATGGTACCTAGGCACATTCCAAAGTCCTGAGTAGTTTCTTGAAGCTCATCAGCCTAAGTGGTTGGACTTTCACTTCTAGAATCTCCCATATGGAGGAGAGGGGAGGAACTATGATTTTTCCTCACATTTATGGGCTGTTGTTTGTTTTTGTTTTTGAAGCAGAAGGAACACCTCTCATCGGTTTTGACTGGGGAGGAGAACTCCCCAACAGTTGGAGGGAGAACTTGCTGGCCACTATTTGTGATCTTTTCTTGATACTGTTATGGATCTTTGTGACAGTTTCAGTAAGTAGTTTCAGAGAGGTTACTTGGGCTAAAATGTGGGCTACGTATTATAAACCTTAGAGCAAAATTCTTAAAGCGAAACAGGGGAACCTTTGATTAGAAGGTTTTGTGCATTTCCAGCTGCTATATTAATATACTAAAATGTGTGAGATAAGTTAGTGAGTCTGAGTCTTAGTTGGGATGTGGGTGTGGAATCTGGGATTACTGACACAAGAAATAATAACCATTTAATGGACACCCAGGCAGCAGGCTCAAACCCATGCAGACACCACAGTAGCTTTCAAATACATGGGATATATTCTTACTTGAGTTTCTCCCCAGCCATGTTTGGGGAGCATTTAAGCAGTTCTTCATAGAGCTCTGGACCTTGTCCTTCACATTCCACAAAGATATTTCAATTTTAGGAACAAATCTTGGGAAACCAGGACTTTTCAGATTATGTGTGTTTAAATCTTCTGTATACTACTTAGACAAACATATTGAGTGCTCTTTTTTTTTTTTTTGAGCGGGACAATGGCCTTTATAGCAGGCGTGAGTATAAGCGCCTATGTTCATTGCTTTTATAGCACGTCCCAGGGCTTCACTCAGGGCTATGTACATGGTAGGTACATATGTTGGTAATATTATATAATAATATAATATATAATATAATTATAAATTAAACATATTAATATAATAATTTTAAATAAGAAAATCCATCGTCAATTAAGTGATGTGTTTATGATGCTTCTTGACACTTCTTTCGGTTTAAACAGAAACCAAATTGGTTTCCTTTATGGGTGACTTTGGCAGAGTATCTATACATGTTCATCAATGCTCCTTGCCTTTGTGGTTACTGGTTTTCAGAGGCAGTGTTTATTGTAGACTAAAGCTTTGGGAGCCAGACAGACCTGGGTTCAGTAGGTTTACATTGCTGGGTTTTATAAGGATTAGAGACAGATATATGTATAGTGCCTGGAACAAAATGATAAAATTTTGTGTATTAGTTATTATTTCTAGCTGTATTAGTAATGATAATAATAATAGGTATATTGGAAAGCTAGATAGAAGATGCAGAGAGGAGATGGTAGGGAGAGCATGGTACACATCTGAATTAGGCCAGTCTGGTTATTTGCAAGTTTTCTTTCAGCAAATATTTGTTCAGTACCTTCAATAAGGAGCACTGTTCTAGGCACTAGGGGCCAAGTGGAGAATGACAAAGTCCCCACCCTGATGGACATTACCTGCTGGTTTCATTGTCATGGAGAAACCAGCAGTGTACTTAGCAAGATAATCTTTTAATAGCACTTTTTCTGGCCTGTTTCTATTTAACTTTTTGAAAACTTTTTTTTTTTGGTAACAGCTTTATTGGGGTACAATTCACATACCATACAATTCACCCATTTAAAGCTTATAATTCAATGATTTTTAGTATACTGAGTTGGTCAACCACTACTACAATCAATTCTAGAACATTTTCAGCACCCCAAAGAGAAACTCTATCCCCTTAAGTAGTTATTTCTCCCTCTTTCCACTCTACCCCCCTTCAAGGCAACCACTAATCTACTTCCTGTCTCTAGACATTTTCATATTCTGGACATTTTATATAAATGGAATCATACAATGTGTGTCTTTTTGTAACTGGCTTCTATCACTTAGCATAACATTTTCAAGATTCGTCCATATTGTAGCATATATCAGTATGGTCCTTTTTTATGGCTGAAAACTTTTTAAAAGTCTCCTTAATGCACATTAAATACTAATATGTTGATGGATTGATGCATTTTTTTTTCTAGTCTGTGGGGTACTGTCTTGATTTCTTCCTCACTGCTCCTTCTCCTACCCTCCCTAAGAAGGGTTTTCTCTCCTAGTCTCTTTGGAAGGCAACTACACTCCTGCTGCTGCTGCTGCTACGTATTCCAGCTTTAACTTTAACTTCTACTGAAATCTGGGGCATGTGGCACCTACTTTTGCAATGACAGGAAATCTGGTTTCTGTCCTTTATTTCTTCCCAGTCCTTTCATTTTGCCTCTGTGCACCCTCCAAATGTAATGGCGCCAGGATTCTCTAAAGAACTCTGTAGAGTTGGCCTTAGAATGGAAGCTTCAAATGATATCCAAAGATACATGAACCAGCCAAAGGAGAAAGTGGTGGGATGAAGAGAATCAGGAATGACAGCCAGGGAATTTTCACAAAATTGGGACAGACTGTTGTTACTTATTCTTATGCCTGACGGATTGAACATTTCCCACAAGGGCTTGGTACCATCTAGGACCTGAAGATATGCTGCATTTTTCCTAGCGAACTCCAGACTCTATTTTACTCTCACTTCCTTTCTTCTGGGTTTGGCCCATGCAAAGCCCACTGATAAGTTATAAATGACTTATCAAGCATTAGTGTTTAGAGAGTAGACGGCTCCATAAATACCTACTTGGCCTCATTAAAAAGCTACAGTGATTAAAGAGAATGATTAGTGTGGTGCCAGAGGGGAAAGAAGAAAATCCAACATCTGACTCAAACCCGGCCAGACCTCTTCTCGGGACAGGCTGTTCGTGTCATGGAGGAGGATCTGGCCTGCGCGCCGTGAAACAGAACTTAGGAGGCGGCATCTGAGGAAACTCCACACTGGGGCCTGTCAGGGAAAGAGTTATGAAAAGTGCACACGTTCTCAGAGACGATTACCCTCTTGCCCTCCACGCCTCCTTCCCAACCTCCCTTTCCACTCCCTGTTGCCCCCCTGGAACTTAAAACATTATTAAAACAGGGAAACCTATAACTGGTATGAAATGACCCTCAAATGACTGCTTAATTACAGCGAAATGAAAGCCGGGGGGCTACAAATAACCAGTAACTGTCCCGGCTGTCACTGAAGAGGAGCCCGCGCATGAGTCATGAGTCATGAATTAGCCGCTAAGTGTTTCACTTCCAGCCACGGGCCGCCCGCCCCTGCCCTGCCCGCGCTGTCCCCTCGCGGCCTCCCACGCCAGGCCCCGCGCCGCGCTCCGCGTCCCAGGTCGGGACCGGGCGGCGGGGCTTCTCCTCGGAGGCGTTTGTTGTTACTCCGAGGGCGCAGGAACTCGGCGGCCCGGCTCCCTCTGTAGCCCCCGGCCGTCGGTGGGGGAAGTCTCCCAGGCTGCACAGGAGACAGGCTGACTGAAGGAGCGCAGCCAGCGCGGCTGCAGATAAGTTAATGTACACAGAAAGGATGTAAATTACCACGACCCTCAGCAGCAGGACATTGGCCAGGGCCCTGTCAGGGAGAGGACAAGCGTCGGCGGGCCGGGGGCTCGCTGACATCCACCCCGAGATGGAGCCGCCAGGCGGCCCGGCCGGGGAGGACCTTTTGGAGCCAGGCTTTCCTTGAAAACAGCTGCGTGTCCCTGACACCTCCAAACTAATGCATTTTTAATCAGGGGAATTAGCTCTAGGCGTCCCATATTTTTCCAAACCCCCTCTCTTGCAGCCACGTCCCCGTCCCCGCCCCACTTTAGTGACTGGCAGTCCCATTAGGTTTCTTTATCGACCCTGGAGTCTCCCGCTGCTCCCACGCACTCCAGACCCCGCCACCTTTGAAAACCTCCCGTGCCCACCCCCATCCTCCTCCTCTGCCTGGTCCTCTCCAGTGCAACTTTCGCCCCCACCCTTCCCTCTGTTTATACAGTGACATCACAGCCCCTGGCTCTTCAAGGCTCAGAGAAAACAGTTCAAAAAGGCAAACAGGAAAGCCGGCTTGTCGTAGGCACACGGGCGGAGATTCGGTCCAACTGAGGCGGGGCTGCACGTGCGCGTCCACCTCTGTTGGAGCCCAGCTCCTTAAACTATCAAGTCGTTGGGACACTGCTTCGCTGGAGTATGCCCCATGTCAGTTTTAGGGGAAATCTTGTGCGAGCCACTTAGAGGATTTACAGTTTTCGAATAGCCAACACAAGAAAAAGTGAAAAGAACAGGTGAAATTAATTTTAATAATATTATTTAACCCAGAATGTCCAAAATATGCTCTCAGCACATGATCAATATAAAAAATTATTCATGAGGTATGTTATATTCTTTTTGTTACGCTAAGTCTTTGAAATCCAGTATGTATTTTATGCTAACAGTACAGCTCAATTTAGATACTAGTTTTCCATTGGAAGTACTCGATCTGTATTTAGAGTTCATAAAACTTGCAGTTGGAAAAGTTGATTTACATACCCAACTTGTTCCAAACATACTTAAACGTTTCCTAATAACTGAATTCAGTATTGGTTTGTAAATAGTAAACTTAAGTAAAATTGAATTTAAATTAAATTTAATGTAAAACTCTCTCAATCGCACATTTCAAGTTCTTAATAGCCAGTACAGCTAACGGCTATCCAACAGCAGATATAGTTACTTAGCCTCTCCAAGTTTTGCTCTTGTTATTATAAAATGGGCACGTAATAGCTACCTAATGGAGGGTTTTTGTAAGAATTAAATTCAAAAGAGCAATGCGTATAAAGCTCTCAACACAGACAGGGCCTGGTACGTAGAAAGTGCTCAGTAATGAACGCCACTCTGAGGATTATTTCTCTTCCCCACTTGGGCAATTGCCCCTCCATCATCCTTAAGCCCCATGTGACATACTGCTTCCCTCCAGCTCTTAGGTAAAGGTTGTTAAATGAATTTACACTAAGCTGCCAAGAATGAGCAGAGTATTCAAACAGGCATGTGCCCTTCTGTCTCTCCTTACTAGACAACCTCCCCTCACCCCCAGTACACCTACAGCTTCATTTATTATCTATGTATGAATCACTCCCAGCTCTGTAAGTAAAACACAGATCTTCAGAGCTGTATATCCAACTGCCTAGTAAAGATCTTGACTGAGATTTTCCAAACATATTTTTAACTCAACCCACCAAAACCTGAATTTATTATTATCATCCCTAACGTGCCTCTTACCTCTCCTGGGCTCCCTTATTAGCTTGGTGCTGCCATCCTTCATGCCTGATGACTCCACCAAAATCAGGCAGTCATTCGAAGCTCTTCTTTCTCTTTCATACTTCTCCTCCACCCCAATCCATAATCAATCACCAAGACCTGTAAATTCTTCCTCCTAAAAAGCTCCCGAATCCATATATGTCCCTCAACCTTCATGGCCACTGTCATCCTTCGCTTGGATATTACAACTGGTCCTTCTGCCTCTACCTTTGCCTGCCGTCAATCCACTCTCCATGCTTCAATGAGAATAATTTTTCAGAAGCATGAATCCAATCATTCAACAGCTCTGCTTAAACAGTTAAATAACTTTCAACTCTTCAGAAGAACCTACGAGGCCCTTCAGGAACATGTCCTGCTTACCTGTTTTTACTTGTCTTTTACAGTAACCTTCACCACCACCTCCTTCCCCATTCTAGTGACTCTGAACCTCTTTCAGTTCTTCTAACACACCACATGTTCCCTGATGGAGGAGCTCCAACACATGGCCACATTGGCTATGCCTGGTTGCTTCATATTTATGTATATCCTACAAGCCATGTCTCCATTCTGAGAAGGCATTTTATATGCACAGCTAGATATTTCTTCCCATTTTGCCATATGGCAACCTGACTGCTCTGTTTGACTATGTCTGTTTCAGAGAATCCCTCAGTCCTAGGCTTCCAATTAGAAAATTGCCACCTCCTCTCAAAAATCTACACATGACTCCTCAAGAAATCTTTTGGGATGCTAAGACTTTAGGCCATTAAATGTGCACACTGGCTGTTGTTTATTGTATCTGTTTCCATTATACAACACCAATTTTTACAAAGTTTTCTTTCTTTGTTTCACTTTGACTACAGAAACTAGCTAAGATACATTGGCACTAGGACTATCTATTGCTTGTAAAAGTTTTGGTCAAAAGGAATGTTGATGTTGGAGCTGTGAGAAAAGCAAGGATCCTACCTTGCAGGGTTGGGGGTAAGAAAGGAATGCTAAAAGTTAACTTTAAAATGGTAGACGTTTGGGTACCAGGCAGCAGCAGCAGTAGAACCTTTCAAAAACCAGCCCAGAGCCTAACAAGGCCAGCCAGAGCTCTGGGCAGGCGTCACTAGCTGGCTCTTCTCCACACCTCTTGTCCACCCATTCCTCTTCTCCCACCTCCCAGACACACAGAGTGTTAGGAGTCAGCATTTGTGCTGACATTGGAGCCGGACGGGCAACCTGAGACTGGTAGATCAGGGTAACGATGGGTAGGTATTTTCCCAGAGGCCCAAAGTGAGCAGGATTTGTACATCTGGTTTCTGCCTCTAACACCTCCAGGCCTAGGGATGGATTCCCAGTGATCTCCTTCCATCAAAGAGCTTGATCCCTGGAAAGGCGAGTGAAGATGAAACTTCAGCTCTTTGTCTGGCTCCAGGATAAAGCTATGTGAAGCTGTCAAAGCAAATATCAAGTTGCCTTGGAAAGCTATAAATTCCTTTGGCTTTGGGTCCAGGGGGTTTGTCATGTAGTTCAACGAAAGATGAGTCTGTTGATCACAGGTCATTAGCTGTAAGGTTCTAGAGCTTGGGGCCAAGTGCAAGCTGCTTTATATAACACCAAGTATAATGCTGGCTTCCGGTAGTGCTTAGCAGATGTTCTTTAATTACTGCTCGAGATGAAGACAGTGAAGGCATGTGTTACGTGCTTGCCTACTGATGCACATTTCATCTGATTAAGTAGAGGTGTTGATAAGTTTTATCAAAGGGACTACAAATAAAAAATGGAATAATTATAAATGCTGTTGTAATAGAACATGGCTGAAAATCTTCAGAAGGAGATGGAGAATTCCAAAATATTTATTTGTTGGTTGGCTGGTTGGCCTATTTTTGTTAGATTCTTTCTATATTGAAGTAGTATTAACATTAAATTCATGCTACAAAAGTCAGATTGAAAAGTTTAGAAGTTACCATGAGTGAAAACTCCCTTCCTCTTTTATAGTTTGGAAAACAGGAATGATGGATGCTTAAATAATGTTTTTCCAAAGCTGCTTCTTTCATTGCTGTGCTGTGTTCAGAAAGAAAGAAAATACTTAAGAAAAGAAATTCTGATCACCCATAGCTGCAGCATTAACTATATCTTACTAGTCTTTTTGTGCTATATTTAGCACTCTGAATTTCTAACAATTATTTTACCCATAACAATACCCATATTTAGCAAGTATTTCCCCCATGTTATTATAACTCTTTATGAATATTATTTTTAATGTCTACAGGCTGTACTATCATATAGATTTGCCTCACTTAACCACTTACCTAAATTGGTTATTTGGGTTATTTTATTTTAAAATAAGAGTTTTCAAAATACTCACTTATGGGTAAATTTTCATTGGTTTTATAATCATGGCAATATTTAATGTACATATGGTAATATTTCATCTTAATGTGTGTCCTGTTGGCAAAAATTAAAAGAACCAGAAGTTTTATGTTGAAATCTTACGAAAATCAGCACAATACAAAAAGGAAAGCAATCATCAGTTTCACAAACTGTGGCCTTTTCAAGTAGAGATTTTTTGTTCCTCCATGGGAAGAGCCAGATAACTAAATAATTCTAGGAAAGATGCACCGTAGAAGCACGACAGGGGAGCAAACCCAATGTAGATGACCTTGACATGTCCCCTAGAGAGGTGACATTTAAACCAGGACCCAGAGGATGAGGAGGCATTGAGAACCCCAGTTATCCTGGCATACTCAAATACTTTGGGAGATAACAGTGGCTAAAACCTTTCTAGAAAGCAATATGCTAATACATAAGGAGGGTCTTAAATATTTTCATAAATTTTAGGAGAAACAAATATTCCGAAGTAATCAGAAAAGGTGAAAAAAAAGTTAGTGAACTAAGGTGTTCATCTTAACATGATTTGTAATAGAGAAAAAAAAACAATTTATATGTCTAAAGCTAAGAGAATGGCTGTGTATATGTCTACGCTAGAATGTATGCATCATTAAAAAGTATGCTTAGAGGGATGGAAAACTAGTGAGAAGATTGTTCTGGAATAAAAGACATAACTAAACACAATGCATGAATTGGTTTGCTGGAAGAAAAACAGCAAATATCATTTGGGGGCAATTAAGAAAATCTGCATATGAACTGAATATTAAATGACATTAGGGAATAATCACTAATATTCTGTTGTGGTATGGGTGTAGTGATTATGTGGGAGAATGTTCTTATTTATAGGGGATGCATATTGAAATATTTAAGGTTGAGATGCAATGATTAATGCAATTTAAAATATTTCTGCAAGAAACACAGATATATGTGAAAACATGCACATACACACATAAATAGATAAATAAAGCAAATATGGCAAAGTATTTACAATTATTAAATCTAAGCAGAAGATATGTAAGTATTCATTGTATTTATCTTTTGACTTTTGTATGTTTGAAAATTTTTATAACAAGGAAATGCATTATGTAGCCTTATTTAAAAAACCAGAAAATATGCTATAATGGTACAGTGATTATATTGAAATGGTAGATTTATGGATGATTGTTATTTCCTGCTCTATACTTGGATGCATTTTCCACAATGGGTATATTTTGTTTTTATTATCAATAATTAAAGCCATATTCTACCGAGCACTTATTGGGCTCTATGCTTCGCATGAATTATTCTATTTAATTCTGACAACAACTCTAAGAGGCTGGTATTGTTAACTCCCTTTTTATAGCTGAGGAGACTGGTATTTAAAGAGAATATATGAATGCCTACTGATATATGGCAATGTCAGGACTTAACCTCAGCACAAATTATGCTTTTACAATTCAAATTTAACTTTCAAAATATTTAGTAAAATAGAAAGAAACTATCTACATAAGTGGAGATTTCACCCTAGAGGCAGAGTAGTAATATGGATTTGGAAGTTGGAAATTATGATTCAGCCCTGGCTTTGCATTTTGCTGCCTGCGTGGTCATGAAGACAACCTCAAGTTCTGTGCGGGGGGTGGCATTTAAGTCTGATCTGTCCTCCTCACAGAGATGTCACCTCTGAGCAGTGCATGTGTGATTGTATCAGATTCTCCTACGATGTAAGGCGTTATTGTCACTGCTCTGAGGTCTCAATAGTGTATCCCAATATCTATATGCCACCTATAATTTTGAAGTTTTTGAGTGTTTTGAGTTTTTAGGATTTGATTCCGTTATCATGAAAACATCTTTTAGTGACATCTTTGTTATTTTTTTACATTGAATTTTTAAATTTTTTATTTATTTATTTATTTTTGGCTGGCTTGGGTCTTCATTGCTGTGCGCAGGCTTTCTCTAGTTGCGGCGAGCGGGGGTGCTCTTTGTTGCTGTGTGTGGGCTTCTTATTGCGGCGGCTTCTCTTGCTGCAGAGCACGGGCTCTAGGTGCGCAGGCTTCAGTAGTTGCAGCACGCAGGCTCAGTAGTTGTGGTTCACGGGCTCTAGAGCACAGGCTCAGTAGTTGTGGCTCATGGGCTTAGCTGCTCCGCGGCATGTGGGATCTTCCCGGACCAGGACTCAAACCCGTGTCCCCTGCATTGGCAGGGAGATTCTCAACCACTGTGCCACCAGGGAAGCCCTTTTTTTTTGGTTTTGGTTTTTGCTATAATTGCAAAGAATAAGAATAGGAAATTCTTCCTCATTTCTTGGTAAGCCCTGGCTGGGAAATCTACCCTTCTCATTTGTTGGGCATACCTGATGAGCTAGGAGTAAGTGTCTCTGAAAGATAGCCTCCATGAAAGACAGGGGGACAAAAGAGGAATGGGTGTGTAAGGCTGCAGATCTATGAGGAGTGGGCTTTCATTTCTCACTTGGCAAATCTGTCAGCCTATTCCCTATTTTCAAAATTTTAATCTAGGCACAGGCAACCCAGTAGAAACTACAGTGAATGATTATTGAATGGATGAATGGCTGTTGAGAAAACTTGTTCTTTTTGTGTAATTTCCTATCACTAGCATGAAATAGTCAAGAAATTGCCCTTGTTGTGAAAACTTCAACTCAGTAACTCAGAGGTAAAGAAAATTGGCATAAGAATATTAATTCTCCATTTGGACAGAATGTCTGAACTTTGTGAGGTTCACCCATCATTGGTGTAAAACTCTAAAGATCAAGTTTATTTTGGAAGTTCTGCTACAACCTCAAGTATCACGTTACCAATAGCACAGCAGTGGGGAAAACAGGAAAGACCAACATTCTATTTCCAAATACACATCTCTGTTGTTTTAAAGTTCACAGTGTTTGCTTTACTAATTCAGAGAAGATCACAAATTATGTCTTAGGTTAGTGTTTAACATTTTGCTTTTCCAAAGTAACCTTCTTATTACCAATGCCACTGATGACGATCACAGGAATAATAAACTCATATCTTGAATGGGAATAAAAAGTATGACCTGAATTATCTTTGACTAGGATTGGCCACCCTCAAACCTCTCAACGTTTGTCTGTTTCTTTTTACTGATATAAGCAATGATGTAAATGTACCCATTTTGGGGTAAGCAAGCAAGAAAGCTAGCTAAGATCTCCTACGGCAGCGTGTATAGAGTCAGGTTGTGTGTGGGTGTATGGTGGGGAGAGCAGGGGGCTAAAGTCACACCATCTCATTGGGATACCCTAAAGTTTGTGCAACCAAGAAAATAGTTGGCTTCCCTGGCAGAAAACATCACACAAAATTACACAGGGTTCTTGGAAGGATAACGTTGTAGCCCTGGGGACACCGGAAGCCAGTGATTGGCAGCAGAAAATAATGGCTTGTGATTAATGGTTGGAAGCCTTCTGATAAGCTCCTTAGATACCAGAACATCAGAGGAATGTATGACAAATATGGCTCCAATTTATTTAATCTTACAAACCATAATAATCTGAGCTTCGTAAGGTTTATTTGAATTGTTTCTCTTATCTCTTTGTCTTGAAGATTTAAATTAAATTTATTTTTTTGACTTGAGTTAGTTCAATTTCTTTAGAAATATTTTTACTCTGTAAATTAGTATACTCTGATGGTTAATTTTATGTATCAACTTGACTGGACTGAGGACTGTCCAGATAATGGCTAAAACATTATTTCTGGATGTGTCTGCAAGGGTGGATCTGGAAGAGATTGGCATTTGAATCAATAGACTGAGTAAAGACCATTACCCTCCCCAGTGCAAGTGGGCATCAACCAATCTGCCGAGCACTTGAGTAGAGCAAAAAGGCAGAGGAAGGGCAAATTCTCACTCTCTGCTTGAGCTGAGACGTACATCTCCTCCTGCCCTCAAATACTGATGATGTTCCTGGTTGTCAGACCTTGAGACGCAGACTGAATTATACCACTGGCTTTCCTGGTTCTCCAGCTTGTGGAGGGCAGATCATGGAACTTCCCATCCTCTATAATCATGTGAGCCAATTCCTATAATAAATCTCTTCATATATATATATATATATATATATATATATAGTCTCCTATTGGTTCTGTTTCTCTGGAGAACCCTGACTAATACATTAAGTGACAGTTCTAACACTAAACTAAGTGTGGTAAAGAATATAAAGAAATAAATGTCATGATACATCCTCATGGAACTTTGTTAGGGCCAAAGGAACAAGAAATAATGTTTAGTGTGTGGTTAGATTAGTCAGTGAAAGCTACCGAACAGCAGCTAATGAATCCTGTTTGTTGATTCATGTCATCTATTCATTCACTGTAAAACCCTTCCTGAATTCCAAATGGCAGTAGGTGATTATGCTAGTGAGGAATGTCCATTCTTATCAGAACCTCAGTAGTTTGCAGAAGCCACCTAATCCACCCTTTGCATCTGGATTGGCAGTTTTTCTTTTTTCTCTATTTTTTAAAATTTCCATTTCCACAGGCTTAAAGGTAGTTGTGGAATGTGCTTTTCCTTTTCAGAAAATCCAGTGCCAGCATTGTTCCCTCAAGCTAGCAAGTCTCAGGCTTTGAGATTTTAGTTTAGTGCTGACCATTATATTTGTTTTCACAGTGAGAAAATCTAAGTCATTTTGGGCACTGGTTCAAGGTTACATGATGAGGGCATGAACCCCAAGCCTGAACTCACTAACAAACTTGAATCATAGTTCCTGAGCATTGGTTATGCCAGGAGATGAGATGGGGTCCAAGTCACACCATCACTTTTCAGAGAACTTGCCAAACAGACTTTAAATTTTTGACATTGATCCCATTTCCTCATTTCTCAGCCTGGAATTATATGAAGCTTATTTTCATTTCTTGCTTAAAGTATTACCCTGCATGATCATGGGCACTGGGATTGTCAGGGTCACTGGTATCCTCCATGGCTAAATCCACAGATCTGTTCTCAGTCCTTATTTTACTGGAATTATCTGAACAGCTGACATAGTTGATCAATCCCTCCTTCTTAAAGCACTTTCTTCACTTGATCTTTGAGACACCACATTCTCTCTGTTTTCTTCCTATGTCACTGGCTCTTCCTTTCCATTGTCCATTGCTTGTTCTTCCTCATCTTCCTCATCTTCTAACATTGGACGCTAAACCAAGCTCATGATCCTTCCTCTAAACTTTTTTGTGATCCAGTTTTTCCCACCTCAAGAAATGACAACTCTTTCCTTCTAGCTGCTCAGGCTAATAGCTTGAAGTCATCTTTGGCCCCTCTTTCCTCTCACACTCCACATCCTCTCTGTCAGGAAATTCTCTCAGCTTTTCCTTTGAAATGTATCCAGAATATGACACCTTCTACCTAACTTCACTGCTTCCACCCTAGCGAAGCTACCGTGATTCCTTCCTGGATGATGGCAGTAGTTTTCTCCCTGCTTCTTCCATGTACCTCTAAAGTCTACCCATAACACAGCAGAGGGAACCTTTAAAATACTGTCGCCTCTGTGCTCAAAACTCTCTGATAGTACCCCCATTCACTCAGGGTAAAAGACAAAATCTTTGCAATGCTCTACAAGGCCTTCTGTGACCTGGTACCAACAACTTCTCTTATTTCGTCTCCTATTCTTTTCCCCTAATACCTCTCCAGCCATATGCCTGCTTTCTGTTTCTCTGACATTCCAGGAATGCTCCTGACTTGAGGATGTTATACTAACTGTTCCCTCTGCCTGCGATGCACTCCCTTCATGGAACCACATGGCTGAATCCCACACCTCCTGCAGGTCTTTGCTCAAACGTCACTTAAGCAGAGAAGGCTTCCCCAACCAACTTAAAATTGCAGCCACATTCCCCATCCCAGCACCCTCTTCCCCTTTTCTTTTTAATTCTTTCCCATTGCACATATCATCATTCAATACACTACTTATTTTACTTGTTTACTGATGCTCTCAATTCCATCTACAAAATGTAGACTCCGTGTGGACAGAGAAATTTTTGTCTGTTTTCTTTAATTGCTATATGCCTAGTCCTTAGAACAATGTCTGCCACATAGTAGGCCAGAAAAATATTAATAAATATTTTTGAATGGTCACATCTTACTCGGAGGCCATGAAACAAGCCTCAAGTAAAGCTCAAAGCCTCAAGTAAGGCTCTGAGGAAGTTGTCTCCATGACCACATATCTGTTTACACTACCCCAGAGAACAAGAAGCTGTATTGTTTTGCTTTCTTTTGTTTTGATTCCCTTGTACATCACGTCCTTGTATAAAGTATACAGCATGTTCTTGTACAGTGTATACAGCATGTCCTTGTATAATGAGACAGCTGTCCCTTCCAATTAACTTGGCTCTGTTCTCCCTCTATCATATGGTTTCTTCACTATAGAATAGTCAGTTCTATTTTAAAGAGCAAAACTATCTTACTAAAATGTGAGGAAATCTTAGAGTTTGCCTGTATATCAGAGATAAGTATGAGGCAATAAGACTGAAGCAGAATTTTTTAATTGTAAAAAAACAAATTATTTGAAAAACCATGGAGCCATTTTTTTCTTGCTCTTGACCTTGAACAAACAGGGATGGTTATTATCACCAAATTTGGGTTAATCAAAAAGAAAGAATGAGATGTAGTGAGTTAAGGTAGGAATGGAATGGGACTTACAGATGGATGAAGGTGTAAATTGGGTATATTAGTTGCTAATTTAGGATCATGAAATGCTTCAAACCACAACATTTAAATATCTGGTATGTTCTGCTTTGGGCAAGTTCTCAGTTATATCCTTCTCACTCTGCATGTCAAATGTCCAAGGCAACAAAATAGCCAGAACAGGTCAGTAATGTATAAGCTTCATGTACTCTAATGGGATGGTTTTTACTGGTCACACACATATGCCAGTTTCTGTTATGATAATGCACATGATCACTCACAGTACTTTGATGTAGCTTAGCTTACTGACCATGATTTATATTACTTGTAGTTTCTGCTAGTTGACTCATTCATTCTGTCTCAATCCTTGAATTATCCAAGCCTCCCTTACCACTTTCACCTGCATTTTTTCTCCTAGTCCAAGACTTTCCTTTTCATTTTTTTAACCCACTGAGGAAACGTGAGCCAGTTAGCATCACATAGATCACTTCAGTTGCCATGCTCTTTCTCCAGATTCTGTTTGAGGCAATCCAAACATCTACAGTCTTTTGACAGAGTTAAGTTTCCATAAAGCCTCGTCCTTCTCACTCTTTTCAACACCTATGGTCCCAACACTGCTTATAAGAGCACACAATATAAAATAAGTCCCCTAACAGACAGTTTTGCCCTACACTTAATTTTCATAGACTGCCCCTCACCACCACCACCCCACCCTCACTCCCTAGCCTTCCTGTCTCATCTAAGAGGGAAGAGGGAATAGCTAAGAAACATCTGTGAAGGTCACAGCTCAGGGACACAGGCCCACTAAAAGACTGAGGTTTAATAATAAGATTATAGAATGCTTCCCCTCCCCCACATTTACCCCTACCACTGCCACTAACAGGGCTTCAGTATAATAACAGTGGCCTCCAGCTGAAAGAACTGCAAGATACAGATTTTTTCTAAGAAGGATAACTTACAGAAGCCTAAAGTTAACAGGGGAGATAAAACAAGGAAGAAAGAGAAATATGAAGCCTCTAGCACCTAGAGCTACAGCAAATATTAAATACACCCCAACTCCTAGCTAGATTAACATAAAATCTCACATTAAAGGCCTATTGATACAACATGTCAGTCTTTCAACAAAAAATTACAAAGCAAGGAAAAACACAGCCTGAAGAAACAAAGCAAGCAAGAAAGAAAGCAAGCATCAGACTTAGATATGACATAGATACTGTGATTATTGGGCAAGGAATTCAAAACAATTATTTTTAATATTTTAAGAGCTCTAATGGAAAAAGTTAGACAACATGCAAAACAAGTGGGTAATATAAGCAAAGAGATGGAAACTCTCAGAAAGAATAAAAAGGAAAGGCTAGATATAAAAAACACTGCAGTAGAAATGAAGAACACCTTCAATGGAACCATAGACTGGACACGAATGAGGAAAGAATCAGGGAGCTTCAAGATATGTCAGTACAAACTTCCCAAACTTAAATGCAAAGAGGAAAAAAAATTAAAGAATAAAACATCCAAGAACTGTGTGACAATTTCAGAAGGTCAAACATACACATAGTTGGAATACCTAAAGGAGAAGAAAGGGAGAATGGAATAGAGAAAATATTTGAAGTGATAATGGCCCAGAACAAACACCAAACCACAGATTCAGGAAACTTAGAGAATAGCAGCTAGGATAAACACTAAAAAGTACACACCTTGGCAAGTCATATTCAAATTGCAGAAAATCAAAGACAGAAAGAAAATCCTGAAAGAAGCTAGAGAAATAAAACACCTTGCCTGTAATGGAATATGGATAAGAATTACATTGGAAGTCTCATCAAAAAACATGCAAGCAACAAAAGAGTAGAATGAAATATTTTAAATGTTGAAAGAAAAACCCACCAACCTAAAGTTCTATATATTGCAAAGCTATCATTCAAAAGTGAAGGAGATTAAGAGAATAAAAAGCAAGTCACAGACTGGTAGAAAATATTTTCAAAAAACATATCTGATAAAGCATTTGTATCCACGATATGCAAAGAAATCTTAAAACTCAATAATAAGAAAACAAACAATCCAATTAAAAAATGGACCAGCACCGAACAAACACCTTACCAAAAATGATATACAGATGGCAAATAATCACATTAAAAGATGCTCAACATATATTTTTAGATAATTGCATATTAAAATGACAATGAGACCCCACTACACACCTATTAGAATGGTGAAAATCCAAAACATTGACAACACCAAATGCTGACAAGGATGTGGAGCAACAGGAACTCTCATTTATTGCTGGTGAGAAAGCAAAATGGTACAACCACTTTGGAAGACAGTTAACAGTTTCTTACAAATCCAAACATATTCTACCATATGTCCAGCAATTGTGCCCTTTGGTGTTTATCCAAATAAGTTGAAAACCTATGTCCACACAGAAACCTTCACATAAATGTTTATTCACGTTTGCCAAATATTGGAAGCATCCAATATGTCCTTCAATAGGTGAATCGACAAACTGTGGTATATCCATACAATGGGATATTGTTTAATGATAAAAGGAAATGAGCTATCAAGCCATGAAAAATCATGGAGGAACCCTAAATGCTAATTACTAAGTAAAAGAAGCCAATCTGAAATGGCTACATACTGTATGATTCCAACTGTATGACGTTCTGGAAAAGGCAAAACTATAGAGACAATAAAAAGATCAGTGGTTGCCAGAGGTTTGGGAGGATGCAGAGGGAGAATGAGAAAACATTTTAGGACAGTGGAACTATTCCGTATGATACCATAAAATAGATACATGTCATTATACATTTGTCAAAACCCCAAAATCTTCACAAAGTGTGAAGCCTAATGTAAACTAAGGACTTTAGTTAATAATAATGTGTCAATAGGGAGATGCAAGAGGGAGGAGATATGGGGATATATGTATATGTATAGCTGATTCACTTTGTTATAAAGCAGAAACTAACACACCATTGTAAAGCAATTATACTCCAATAAAGATGTTAAAAAAAAATGTGTCAGTACTGGTTCATCAATTGTAATAAATGTACCATGCCAGTGCCATTTGTTGATAATAGGGGAAACCATGGGTGAGTGGGGAGTGAGGGGGTATAGAAGAACTATGTAATTTCCACTCATTTTTTTCTGTAAACCCAAAGCTGCTCTAGGAACTAGTCTATCAATTAAAAAAGTGAAGGAGAATAAAGACCTTATCAGACAAGCAAAGCCTCTAATCTGGAGGCTTCTGAAACTGATGTAACCTGTTGGGTTTTGGGGACACTTGGCTGACTGTAGAGATTTAGCCTACCTAGGTGTGAAGAGACTTCACCACTTTGCTAAGTGTGGAAAAAGTAATTATAGGACTTGGTTAAGAAAAGTAAATATGTGTGCTTTATCAATATAGAGCGAAGACTAACATTTGTTGCTCTGTGACTAATTCTGTGCTCGGTGCTTAACATGTTGAATTATTTCCTTCCTGCCTGCCTGCCTGCCTTCTTCCCTTCCCTACCTCCTCCCCAACTGCCTCCCTTCTTCTCTCCCTTCCTTCCTTTATACATAGTCATTGAGTGGTCTGATACATACCACCGAAGATACAATATCCTCAAAGAGTTTACAATCCAATGGAGGAAAGTTACCAGTACAGGAAAGTCCAGTATGATGAGGTCCATGTGCCAATGTTAGGGAGATTACAAGGTACTTGGCAGCACAGGAGACGGGCACATATCCAACCTTGTGGGCACAGGGAAGGCTCCCATGGGAGGTATCTAAGTTGGGATCTGAAGGATGAGTAGCAATTAGTCAGATAAGGGGAAGGGAGACAGGGCAAGGGAAGCAGACTCCAGGCAGAGAGAACAACCTCTCTGAAAGCCCAGAGACGAGTGAAAGTCAACAGAATTTAGTTCAGAGAGAACTCATAGTGCCAGGAACTATGGAGACTAAAGATGACACTGGGTTGGTAAGAAAGAAACCAATCTTGGCTAGTCAGAGTAGGAGATATCCTGAGGGTAGTGAGTAGCCATTTAGAAAGGGGAGTGAACCAAACCAAACAAACTTGCTCTTTCCAACGGTGGATGGAGTGTGGAGACTAGGCCAACGTTAGGGGCAGGAGATGCTTACAAAAATCTAGGCATGAAATGGTGACTCTCAAACTAGGGACGGAGATAGCTGGAAAGCTTCAAAAAGCTGGAAGCAAGAGCTGAAATTTGGAGATTTTTTTGATTTGAGAATGGTGATGGAGCGCACAAATTCGAGAGACCTCTAAGTTTTCTGGTGGCACGTGATAACATCTTTAACTGAGGAGAAAACAGGTCTGTGAGGTTAGAGGGAAGAAGGATGATGATTTCAGTTTGGAGCATTTGGTTTTGAAGAGCCTGTGGGAGATGGGAGAGAGTATATGAATGTGAAACTCAGTAAAGACATTTTGGCTGGAGAGAAAAGACCTGGAAGTTGTTGGCATAAAGGTAGTGATTAAAGTGGGAGATTTATTTTTACAACAACCATTAAGGCAGATATTTCTCCTCTTGTTTTCAGAGGAGAAAAGCAAGATTTGGAGAGCATTAATAACTTGCTCAAAATCAGGGAGTGGTAGAGCCAGGATTTTTAATCTATGTACTTCTACTTCACACCACTATTTCTGGGTGAATGCACTGTTTTCGAGTAATCTGATTGTACTACTCCTATGGGATTTTTCTTTTCACATCTGAGAATTCTGGAAAACACTTCTACTTTTCACAGGAACTCCCTTGGAGTAATGTCACCATTCACAGCCTCAAAAACTCCTTTTCAAAGCTAAGGTAAAACACGTTAATGTCTTTATGGGAATTTCTTTTCATCTGGACAGAATGATCCCGATGATACGTGGTTTCTGAAAGCAGCCCCGAGTGTGTCTTTCTAAGCCAGGTATGTAGCGGGTGACAAACCTTCGCATTAGGTTGACCACTTGCCTCCTCATGCTGTATACCTGACATTGGACACGTCAGATAAGTGATGGCAGGAGCAGACACCCATTTCACTAGCCAATGCAAGGCTGGCTCTGTATTTGGTTACCCATCCCTCTGGGACGTTCACTGATGTCACCTGTCTCCTCCTCATGGGATTCCCTCATCTCCACCAACCTGACCCTCAAATTCCATCTCCTTTATGTCCAGATAGCACCAGAGTTGAAGTCTTTTCTTATTTCCCATTCAGAGAGAAGCTGGATGCTCATTGTGGTGACTTCATCCCTCTTGGCATCCCCCTCCCACCCCCTCCTCCCAGGCACTGTCGTTTTCATTTGCATGGCCTCAGGGGTCTTTGACTGTGGAGGGACCTGCTTCATAGCTGACACCAAGGCTCAAGCTCTAACCTCTCACACTTTCTCATATAACGTCTCATCTGCTGGTGGAATACATTTGTTTGTGATTACAGGCTGCACATAATACCATTGCACAGGGCCCTATGTTATGGCCCAGCGCCATGAGAAAACACATTAGTAATTTTTTATGACCCTAGCGCAACCATGCAGGATTTCCCTAAAACAGAAAACATGAAGGGATTTTATTGTCTTTCACTATTAGCCATCCCTTATGGCTGATGCATGTATATTAGAGCTAACAGAACACAGGACTTTCTGGACATTCTGGGTTGAGAGGTTTCTGACTCTAATTAGTGAACACCCCTTGTTTATCTGTTCTGGGGGACGTAAAACACACAAGGAAATTACAAACAAAAGGCATCAAGCTCTTGAATGTTTCTCTTGGTATATTGACTTACTCCTGGGCTTAAACGAGATTCTCTTAGGAAGCCACTTCTGAAAGTAACTGTGAAATGATAAAAATTGGAAGAGACTAGTGAATTCTAGGGATTCTCACTACTCCTCTTTGAAACATAACATACAGATTGGACTTCCCATTAGACCAGGACAAGATCTGGCTCTCTGCAATGGGCTTTGTCTTTCTATCTCTGTCTCTGTCTCTGTCTCTCTCTGTCTCTGTCTCTGTCTCTCTCTCTCTCTCTCTCTCTCTCACACACACACACACACACACACACACACACACACACACACACATCACACAATCAAAATGTCTAAAAAGAAAATAGTGGGCTTTCATTTGGCCTTAAGAATATATATAATTCCTATAAAAAACCAATCTATTTTTGGCACTGTTAATGGTATTCAATGTCCACCCAGGAGTTTTTGTTAAACTAGCAGGAGAGAACTTGAGAGGTACTAGTCCTCTTAGAGGAACTGCATTGGAACATTTTAACTACTTTTCTGTGAAGGACAAAATCAATCTGACTCTGGCAGCTCTTAGAAGCCACTCCACCCAGCTAGGAGTGTGTCCCCAGGGTCCAGGGGGCGAAGATAAGTCAGCCAAGAGTATGAGAAGACAACAGGCACCATGGAGTAAATGGACAAACCCAATCCTATAAAAGGGTTTAAATTAGAAACATTAGAAAAAATAATGTTGCCTATTCCATATAGAATACTAGTAGTTGGCATGATGGTGCCAACTCTTTAAGCTCCACATAAATGTGTAATGGCTACTTTTCCAAACTACACATCAGCCTTCAAAACTATGCCTCCCATTGAGGGGCGGACACAGGTGAGAACCTGGCTGAGCACTTCTGTATTAAGAGCCACGGGAAAAACGTGGTAGACAAAGCAGAATAATAAAGCACAATGGTGTTTGGGTTTCACATTGACTGTGCTATGGTTATAGTAACAAATGTACCAAGGCTCAAACATTAACTTCCGTTAAAAAAAAACCTAATATATTTGTGAGGTACTCTGGGGGGAAAGCTGTTCAAGGCATCTCACTCCTAACAGAAGGGAAAAGCTGAGTTTGCACCCTACCCCCTCACCTATCGCCTTCCCTGGGCTTCAGTGTTTTCACCCACTGCTCATGGCTCCCAGGCAGCACTCTGGGCTCACACTTAGTGCAAAACGGCATAGATGGGCAACATTAAATGCCCTTAACTTATGAGACTGATCTGTGTATTGCCTTTTTGTTTTTAATGGGCAGGCATATACTACTATTTACTAATCTTTCAGCTTTTCTTTTTAAAATATTCAGACTGGACTCATCCATGTTGCCATTTCTACACATTAGTTATACTGGAGGCTAGGCTGTGAATGCTATTTTGTATATATTGAAAGGTATTTTTATCTAACCAGCCAAACACTGGAAAGGAGCTCCAGCTCTGCCAGCCCCTCCAGCACCTCACGGGGAGATTCTGCCAGCAGAAGGAACTGGGATTATCTCAGGAGCTAACCCCGGAGGTTAGGTTTCAGGCCATCCATGCCCTTGCATGTCTTTTTCCTTGGAGAAAAGATCTTTTCCAGTTTGATTCACTGGGCTGGTAAGTGAATTGAGTAGCTAAGCCCCGAGGGCACACCCAGAGACTCACTCATTAATCCCATTGTGAAGGAGAGAGGGCTGCACATTTAGTCTGTGATGAGGCTGGTTACATGGCGGACACAGACGTGACGTGTGACAACTCGATCTTGACTGTGTTGTAATGAATACAATGTGTTCAGTGCTCACTTGACAAGGTGATGCCTCTGAGAAGCATTGTCATGAACTTATGACTGGAAGCACATTTTAATCGTGTTTGACTCCTTGTAGATCAGTTTCAGATCGTGTAATCTGTGGAGAGCATCTGTTGACTGGCATGTTTTCCTAAGTTCAGCTCTAGTTTATGAGATGTGGAAGAAAGAAATTCTGCTCACAGCTATTACACTAAGATTCACAGGACTTTGCTCAATTTGCAAATGCTCTTTCAGTGGTTGACTTATGCTTGCTCCTCTCCAACCCAGGTTTGGCTATTCATAGACCAGGAATTAAATCACTGAAGTCCAGCCTTCTCAGGTTTCTCTTCCCCTAGGGAGGGCAGTTTTAGAGTGGTTATAAGAAAATCAACTCATCCCTAATCAGTTGGCCCAAAGAGACCCAAAGTGCTCCTCCCCCTTCCTTTTACAATCCTTCCAATAAAACTTCTTTACTTTTTTTATCCTTAGGTGGGGAGCCCTCTTAGAGAGTTCACACAGTGAGTGTGGTTTGTGCATTCAATATTAAGATCTGATCATTGCCTCTTGAGGGCTGAAAAATGAAAACACTGGATAGAAGCCCACCTTCTGGCTTCATGCTTGTCAAGAACAGGATCTATTAGCCTTTTAAAGAAATACTGATAATAAAAAGCAGACTAAGTGAGCTATGTGAATTGGCATCTAATCAATTATTTTCCGAGCTCTTCCCCCCCTAAGTTACTCAGAGCCGCGTGAGCAAACAAGATTTTACTGTTCCAAGCCCTCTTGCTTTCCACAGAGCTTGGATAATATATAAGCCTGTGCACATCCCTATTCTCTTTTGAGATGTTTTATTAACATCATCATCATAGGAAAGGTCGTATTCCCTTTAATTAAAGGGTATACAAGTCAGAAACCTCCTCACCCCACATTCCCCAAGCATCAAGAGGTGCAAGGCCAGAGCATCCCTCCCATTGCCCACCAGCTGGGCCAGGATGTCCGTGGTGTGAGGACCAGGACAGCCGCTGGGGCCGGGCTGCTTTCTTTTTCCCACATTAGTTCCTCATTGTGTCGACCTAGAACTTTTGGATGTGAACAAGATCGCATACTTGGAATGCTACTTTTTTTCTCCATAAACCTTTTGCCCTATAGTTGATTTATTTCTCCTGGGCTAAAATTGGACTCATCCTGAATATCAGTCTTTGACACGGAAGACACTCCAGCATTTGGAGGCTCTCCTCCTCACAAGCTGGTTGCATCAAATGCTCTGGTTTGCCTTTGCTTTTCCTGTCTCATCCACGCCTCACCCTCTCTCCTACGCTCTCCATACTCAACCTCCACCCTTTGACTTCTAGGACATACATCACTGGAAGAAGAAATGCATCTATGATTTTCCCTGAGTGCGGGCCAATTCCTTATTTTAGCGTGGGCGGGCCTGGCTTGGGGAGGTGCGTGCCAGGCAGTTGAATGATGTTGGCATTGTCCGGTCATTTCTAGTCCCCACCCAGGAGGTGTTCGGAAGCACTGACTCGACTAGGGGAAGTCATCTTTGTTAACCCCTTAGTGGAGCAGCATAATGCCAAAAGAAATCACAAAACACAAGAAAAAGGCAACTAGAGGGTAAATAGTCATTTAAAAGGATTTCTGTTTTTCTATTAAAGAAAAATAAAAGCTACTTTCCAACCTGGGTCTTGAGATGGGTGTGATTAGTGCCATTGGCTGGTCTCTGCCACAGAAATGCTTCTTTTTTTTTTTTTTTTTTTTTTTAGAAGATGTTGGGGGTAGGAGTTTAGTAATTTATTTATTTATTTTTGCTGTGTTGGGTCTTCATTTCTGCGCGAGGGCTTTCTCTAGTTGTGGCGAGCGGGGTCCACTCTTCATCGCTGTGCGCGCGACTCTCACTATCGCGGCCTCTCTTGTTGCGGAGCACAGGCTCCAGAAGCACAGGCTCAGTAGTTGTGGCTCACGGGCCCAGTTGCTCCGCGTCATGTGGGATCCTCCCAGACCAGGGCTCGAACCCGTGTCCCCTGCATAAGCAGGCAGACTCCCAACCACTGCAGCACCAGGGAAGCCCAGAAATGCTTCTTTTGAGAAAAAAAGTAGAGGATTATCTAAAGCACTCAGTTTCTCTTATTAAGTTTGGGTTTTCTTAAAATTAGATTGAGAAAAATTCATTTCTGCATGGAGTGTGCATTCTAGAATAAGCTTAAATGCACAAGTTTCCAGGCTTGATCTGCAATCCTGTTGGGTAATTCCAGCCAGACCTTGACCCTGGGGGTTGTGAGGACCAGAAGTGGCGATACTAGTTACTGTCTATTTTGTTAGAAGCTGGAGTTGAACTTGGGAGCATGAATAATGCTAGCTCAATTTTCCCCTCCCTCCAGCCAACCACTGAAATCACTGAGACTTCTCATAGGATAAACATGTCTGTTAGATTGTTCCCAAGATTGCTCCTATACTTTACCTTGTAATATTCATTTGCTCCTTTCATCACTTTCCCCTGACCCACTGGCACCTTTCTCCTCCACTCTTTACCTAATTGAACCTAAATCCAAAGCCACAGATTCTTCTGGGTGTCTATTCACATATGTGAAAGCTCAGTCAAGGTGCCCCTAAGCTGGAACAGGGCTAACCGTTCCTGTCTTAACACTCTGGGTCTTGGTTGTCTGTTTCTGGTGCTCATTCATAATTCCCATAGAAGAAAGCAGTTTTTAATATGTTTCATAAAAAATTCAGAAATCTGATAAATATCCACATTTTCAAAGAACTCGGGCCCAAGGCTTCCTTTTTCCCAGTTCCTCCCCATAGTCAATCAGCATTTATGGAGAGCATTTTATGAGGCAGCTGCTCTGCTGGGCCCTCACTTACACTGTTTCCTTTAATCCTCACCACCATTCTTTAGCACGGTACTATGCATAAGGCAGGTTCTTGGTGAATGTGTTACGTGGATAACCTTATGAAAAAGAGTTATTAACCTAACATTAGAGCTGAGAAGACTGAGGCCCGGAATAGTTAAGTGATTTGTCCAACATACTGAGGTTTGACTGAATTCACCCTCTGTCTAGCCCATTGGTCTTTGTCACCTGCATGTCGGTTAGTTAAAGCCACCATCCAGCTGGTACCAGAAACGGGTCTGCCTGATGCACTGTCTCATTGCTTCAGAAAGGCCTGGTGCTATTTATGGACAGAATAAGGGTGACAGACCGGCGTGGTGTTTTGCCTCTTGGCCTTTGGAATGCAGTCTATAGCATTCGCTCCAGAAAACCTCACACAGATTTGTGTTTGCACAAAGGGGTCCAAAGACTTAATTATTTTTTGGGAACTCTACTATTTGTCCTTTGCTAACCAGGTCATCCTTCAGACAGAAAAAATGCTGTGTATGACCCAGCCAAGGCTGCTGCTCAATGGGGTTGACAGCAGGCCAGAAACTCAAAACCCTGCCCGCAGGCCTGAGCATGTCCAGAAAGTGAGCTGACGGAAGGCAGTTCTCTGTGTGCGCCCTGCGTGTGTCTCTCTCCCCTATGCCATTGTTCAAGCTGGAAGAGTTACCAAAAGCAATGCCTACTTGACCCTTGTTGATAGGTGGTTGCACTGAACTAAATGAGACAAAGGCAACCTGTCTCTTCTGACAGAAATAGGCAAAGCAGAATCCATCACCGTGGCCCGGATGTTCTATGACTTGCAACGTTTCAAAATGTGTGTTTCCATCACTGTCACAGCAGCTGCCACATCTGTCTCTCCTGGGAGGCGGATGTAGAAGTGCCCTTATGTAAAAACTTTGAAATTTCAACTTTTAGTTTTTCTGCTTTCCCAGCAATTGTTTTGTGGATATGTTCACATGACTAAGATTCTTGCTCAAAAGCCCCAAAGCACTTGAGAATAAATTACAAAGGGCCCAAGTGGTGGTCCCCCTTATTCTACAGCAGTGTGTTCTTGGGGGTCTCTTGAGTGTCCATAACAGGGGCACAGACAGAGCTGCTTGATCAGTGAGTCCATCAGAGTCATTAGCCATGCCGATCCTGAAAGCATAGAGTCACGAGCGGAGTCCAGTGGATTTATTCCACAGATATTTCTTTGTCTTCATGGCTGCATGCAGAGTGCTAGGTAAAGAAGCACTCACAGGCAGGCTGCCTCGAGCTCTCCAGGGCAACGAGCACTGGTAAAGGAAGCGCTGTGCTCCATAGGGTGCTCCAGTTCCCAAAGTGGATGTCAGTCAGCGTTCTCTAGTCAATCCAGACATGATTCGTTTGTCCTTAAGTATCATCAAAACTACGGCTAGAGTGACAATAACCATACGGGCTGGCGAGTCCTCTCATGAAATCAACACTGATTTTACCCTTTCTTACACGTAGACATTCCCAATGTCTTCTCCTTTAAAAAAAAATCTTCAGTATGTTTGAAAGACCACACACACAGCTAGCCATTTGTAGAAGTTGCTGTAATAGATCCAATGGGAGGATGCATTGGAAGGGCTTCATATGTGTATGTCCTCAGTAAATGATAGCTGCTATTATCACCCTGTCACATCATCATCACAGTCATCATCATTGCAGTTTTTTGCTTGCCTTTAACCAGGAATTAAATCAATGGCAGCTCAGAGCTCTGGCATTAAAACTTCCTCTTTGTACCTTGACACATACTTTTTGAGAAGTACAGTGAAGTCCAGTTTGCCTCTGTTTTTAAACTGAAGACCTTTAGAGGAGCAGCAGTGGGCATCTCATTTTAGAATCTTTGTCAAGGAACCTGAAAAATCCACTCAAGGAGCCGGTGCTACATGCCCTGTGTCTTCTTTATACCAAACCTTGGAAGTGGGGAGAAGGGAACCTAGGTATTTCACCTAGGTTATGCGCTAAATTGTTTTCCCCCTAAAATTCATATGCTGAAATTCTAACTTCTACTGCTTCAGAATGTGACTGTATTGGAGATAGAGTCTGTAAAAAGGTAATTGAGTTAAAATGAGGTTGTTATAGGATGGCCCCTAATCCAGCCTGACTGGTCTCCTTCTACAAAGAAGAGATTAGGACTCAGACATATACAAGGGAAGGCCATGTGAAGACTCAGGGAGAAGACAGACATCTACAAGCCAAGGAGACAGGTCTCAGAAGAAACCAACCCTGCCTGACACCTTGATTTAGGTCTAGCATCCAGAACTATGAAAAAATACATGTTTGTTGTTTAAGCCACCCAGTCTGTGGTGTTTGTTATGGCAGCCCAAGCAAACTAATACAACATATGTCATCTCATTGACTCCTCTGCACAAAGCAATGTGTTATTATCACCAATTTGTAGATAAGAAAACTGATGATTTGAGAGATAAGTAAGTTGTCATGGTCTTACAGGTGGTCGAGTAGCTTGGCCAGGTTTTAAATCCAGTTCTGCTAGAGGGTACCTGTCATATTTTAATATTTTAATAAATATTAACACTTATTATTTACCATTACTGTTGGCTTCAAGAAGGTAATATCCAATTCAGGTAAGCATACCACAAAGAGATGAAGTTTATGTAGATCAGTAGAGGTACTTCCCATATACCAGGAGAGAAACATGTTGGCTTGCTTGTAGGAAAAGTAGGAGCCCAAGTCCCATAAATATTGTTCAAACTCAGCATGAAGTAAAACTTAGCATTTTATAAGCCATGTCTTGTTATAGAAGTCTCCAAAAAATGAAGTTTTAGAAGTCAAATATGCATTGATTTATAGACAGAATAAGAGGCATTTTGGTGGGAATATGTTGTGTAAGGTGTTCGGGTGCATTTACACCCACTCGGAAAATAAAAATGCTTTTCCAAATAAGATCGTAAAAGTCTTTGTCCTAGTCAGTCAAAGATAGCCCTTATAACATGGCCAAAGATTAAAGTTTATGTTCACAATTATTTTAAACCAAGAAATTACTCTCTGGCTTCTCAATCATATTTCTATTCCTTTTGTACATCTCATCAAAGCATTTTGATTAGAACAAGTCATTGAGGACAGAAGCCAAAATAAATAGTTGAGTTTGAATTACTACAGTGAAGGGACCACAGTTTAAGTCAGGCCCAAGTTAGGGGGACTTTTCATGATTCTATGAGATTCTAGTATTTATGGAATTGGCTTGCGTGTCGATTTTTTTTCTTCCTGATTTCTAAAATCATCCATGAATTTCTTAGTCTATCTTGTCAAGCTTTTTCTGATGCCCTCTCAAAAGTTCCAGCCAGTTGATGGTTTGCTTTTCCTTGGAGCTCATTAACTTGGCCTGCAGCCAGCAGCCTCTGCCCAGCTGTCTGGCCATGTCGCCCACGTTGGCTACATGAGAACCAGAGGTGCCTGCCAACTCCCCTGCTTCCACCCCTGCTTCCAGAATGGACCAGGGGGGTCTGCAGTCAAATGGAAATAAAGCTAGGGTACACATCTACCCACAAATCTAATCTTTGTTCATGTCCTTCTGGGCTGGTCAGGGGACATCATAGAGTGGTTAAGTGCACAAGTTTTGGAGATGGACAGAGTCAGTTCAAATCCCAACTGCCACCTACAAGTCATATGACTCTGGGTACGTTGCCTAATCAGCCTGGGCCTCCATTTCCTCATTTAAGTGGAGATAACAACTACTTTGCAGGTTAGTTGAAAAGGTTAAATGAAATAACAGGTGAAGCATCTAAGAAAGTATTTGGCAGAAGCCAGGTGCTTAATAGATGAAGACTATGAACAGAAGTTTGATGACTTCCCCTAACATAACTTCCAGTGCTTTCTGTGTCGTTGATATTTAATTTTTGACACAACAAAGCCAGTCTGTATTTCTCCAGAGGAGCAATACCATGGCGACCTGATGTGCAATCAGCACTTAGCCTCACATAAGACCCAGGAGTCCCCACGGAGGGCATCCTCCATGTGTTTCAAACTTGGTGCATCATCCACCAAGCATGTTCCCTCCGGAAAAGCAGGAGACCGCCCAAGGTTTGGATAAGTTCAGGGAAGCATCTGAACTTTTTGGGAGCTGTCCCATCAAAACTAGAGTTGTCTGGGTTTTGACCACTGGGGCCAATATTCTCTTCTGTCTGGGCTTTTAAAAAAGATTAGAACATTTATTCCCAGTTCTCTATGTCATTAGAAGCTCTTAAGCATGAAGACTAATTTCAACCAGAATTTTGTGGGTAAAAGAGATGAGTAACGTGAGAAAATGAATGAGGAGATTGGCACTCACTGGGGGACATTAGGGACCCCAAGGAGAAAAATAAAAGCTATCTTCGTCAGCTGGCCCAAGGTGGAGAGGAGTTTATGATATGTGATTGGTCCCAGCATTCTGTTTTGAATCTCTCCCTCACTGCATAAATTAGAATTGCAAAGATTTGGGTTTGAATTCTATTTGCAACATTTATCAGGTGGGTTGGCTTCTTACAACCTCCCCAAACCTCAGTCTCCTCATTGGCAACGTGGAAATATTAGTAAGTACTCAGTAAGACTGTTCATTCATTCACCCAACAACATTTGTAAAGTACTTGCTCTGGCACATAGCAAGCACTCAATAAATGGTAGCTCCCCAGAAGCTTCCGTGGAATCCTCATAATTCATGTCCCTAGATTTCAGGAAAAATTTCACATTTGTACCACAACTTTTTTCATTTTGCTTGGGAATATGCTCTCACCTTTATAAAAGGTGTGCTTGACCCTTTAGAGCTCTCAGAGAAAATTTTTAAATGGAAGAATGTGGGTCCTTCTAAAACCAGTATTATTGAAACTCACTAAAATGTTAGACCCATTCTTTGCTGTTCTCAATTCACTTGAATTAACATGCATGAACAATACAACTTAGCTACATCCAAATACTATCAAGTGGCACTATGCCATTAAATGACACGACATTCAGTCACCAGGAAGGAAGCATGCTCAGTGATGAGGTGCACAGGACCCCAGGACACCGCCCCCAGCCCAGCTCCACAAGGGGCTCCAGTACCTTCTACACACATTGCAGTTTCCTTCAGTGCCCTGAAGGTGAGCAGAGAGTATGTGACCATTATGCCTTCATAGAGTTTATGACTTTCCAGAGCTTTTAATACTTCCCCCAAACAGTATCCTTTGCCTCACAAATAACTCTTTTGTGAGTCGTGTCTTTTTGTTTCTCCCCCATTTTAATTGTTGATCCCCTTTTCTTTCCGAGTCCCGAGTACTCTCCTGATTTATCCATGACTGAGTCTTGCACTACTCTGAAGAAAACGATGATTTGAGTAAATAGCACACATTGCTTTCATTAATATGTCACATTAAATTTAAAATCTCAAATCCAAATCAAAAGTTGGATCTCTTAACATTGTTCATACTTTAGGAAAGTCTGAGGGCTGGGAATAATTTTTCTCACGGGCCACACACACACACACACACACACACACACTGCAGCTGATTCTAATGGTTCCCAACAGTTTTTTTTTTAACCTCCTCACCATCATGTATGTAGCACACTCTCAGAGGTGGCATTTCTCCTCAAGGGTGGTGATTCTGGGTGGGTGAGGTCATGTGTAGTTTGAAAAAGTAGCTCCTCCCACCTCACCATACTGAGGATCACATTTCCAATTACATCGAGAGAATAGGATTCCTCTTGTCTGCTCTGATGGCTTTATTGAGAAAACCTTGGCTAGAACCGTCATGCTTTGAAGTGAACCTTAATCTCCTTTGGAGATAAAGGGTCCTACTGGAGATCTCTTTTGAGGGCTTGCCCGCATAGGTACTCTCGTCAACCCTGTTCCACTCACAATTTCTCTGCTGTCATCATGCACCCACCACAGGGAGCTGTTGCTAGGTCAGTGATGTCTCCTGATGGTACCAGGAAACCTTCCCAGTGCCTCCATCCTACAGGAACAAGGAGAAGGACTGCTAGACAAGAGCTTGGGTTTTCCTTATGAAAACACAATGACCTGCAAAGAGATTTTATAGCAGACCCAGAATAAAAAGAAAAGAAAACAAATAGAAAATGTTTTCCTTATAGTCATACCATCAAGAGTTCAAATTTCCCAACAGCGAAGTCAGAAGCTTATAGAGGAAACAGAATAAAGCAAAGCTCCTTGGGAACAGTTCTGAGAAGGGCTTGCTTCCTAGACGTGGGCGAGCTGTCACCTACGAGATTGGTGACATCATTCACGGCCCCCTCCTGTCCTCATCTCCACCAAAAGAAGAACAAAACTAACATTTAAAAAAAGATATATTGGTATCACTTGCCGTGTCAGGAAAGAGAGTAAAAGTGCAGGAAAAAAGGAGGAAAGAAAGTAATTGATATAGCATCCAGAGGCCTAAACAGAAACCTCATTTTTCGGGAGGGGAAGGCTCAGTCCAGCCCCGCATGTGGGATGTGGGATCTCCAGGCTAGTGAGTTTGGGGATAGCAGCAGCTTCTCAGAGCCTGTCTTTTCAGAGCCAGCGATGCTTTCCTTCCGATAGGCTTGACTAAGCTAATTATGCTCTTTTTTTTTTAGTTAGATGTAAAGTGCAGTATTTTACCACGAAGATGGTTTTTTTGGCTGTCCAAGTCGACCTGATCTCCTCTATTCTGAGAACTGCCAATTTCTGGAAGGTGTTTCCTTTCAGCCTGGAGTTGTAGCTACAATAGCACACAAGGGAGAAGACAGGAATAAAAAAAAAAATCACGCTGTATAATTATCACTGCGGCCAATGCTATGTCACTTGCTATGAAGATATGCCATTAATAGAATGGTAAAAGAATAGTCATGTCCAAATATTACGTTTATGTTTTCAGCCTTCACAGGTATTAATAGTTGCTGCGGACACTATTTGACCTGGTTTCGCATTACAGCAAAATTCCATTTTTATGGAATGGATTTGGGATTAAGGTCCTTCAGTTCTTTAGCAGATATTGGCAATCAAGCCTAAGGAAACGCTGTAAGAATTAGGAAGAAATCCAAGGATGCTTTAATTTCCACCATAGAACCAGTCTCTTCTCTCAGAGGAAAATAAAACCTCTGCTTTTGGCAGAATGGTGAGAGGGGAAGACAGGCAGTGTAGCGACAAAGTTGAGGAGGGAAATCTGAGTGAGTTTCTTAGCATTCTGTTAGTCACATTTGGGGAAATAATGCTGCTAATCTGGCACTATTGCTAATCGGAAACTTGGCTACTGGTGAGCGGAATCGTGTGTGCCTAAGGAGGTCAGCCGCTACAGGTGACCAAGTCCGTCAGACTTGTCCTCATGGCAGAGTCGGGCCAACTTGAAACAGGTAGATGGTCATGGTCACTTGCCTTACGTGAAAACAGTGTTCCGTTAAATGTGATATTAATATATCATATTTCTCCAAGAGCTGGCTCCGTCTTGCAGACTTCATCTAACTAATTCTCACGGCATCCCTGGAAAGCAGAACGTGAACGGGAAACTGATTTGTTCATATGTGTCTGGCAAAGTTCATGATTTCCTAACAGGAAAATGTAAATTTCCCTAAGAACAACATCAACAAAAACCAACTATACTCCAAAGATAGGGAAATGTTAAGGAGGCTTTGGCAGAGGTTAGAAAGGGGAGGGGTAATAAACAATAATGGGAAATCCAAATTTCAAGAAAAAAAGTTTTGGGAAAGCCAACAGAAGGCCTTGTTGTGGGTGTGGCAGAAATCCTGAGTGCTTTGAGAGAGAGAATGGGCAGCCTATTCTATGACAATTCTTATACAGTTAGGCATTATTTGCACAGAAAAGTTACAGGTCCCTTGAGATTTGAAGAGTCATCGTCCTGTTTTTAATGGAAGCACCTTACTATTTATTAATAACAACAACCACCGTGTAGTGGGTACTTACAAAGCGTGGCCTGATTGCGTGTAGTCCCTTCAATGACTCCATAGACTTTGCATTCTCATTTTTCTCATCTAACAACACAGACACAAAATGACATTCTCAAGTCACAGGGGTGGTGAAAGTCAGGGCCAGCACTCAGGCCCACTTCTGTCTGCTGGCCAAGCCTCTGCAGGTACCCAGTGCCTGACGGTGCATCCTCTCAGGGCAGGGGGTGCTGTAGCTAGAGAGAAAACAGGGCTTATCTTTACAGGGGCTGAATAATGAGAAAAGCTTAGATCCAAAGTTAGATTCTAAACTTTTGACTCAAAAACAGGCACTGGTGGGAGCAGAAGAATGACATGAGTGGAAAAAATTCATGTGCAATAATAATATCGTGTAACTCACGTCCGTCCCTTAATGGAAGGAAGTGTGTGAATAACAGGAGTCGTAAATGGCCACGTCATCAACGGAGGCTCCTGTCCCAGGCTGTGTCTTGGGATGTCACCCATGCAAGCCTGACCGGCAACTGACCTGGTCCCCAGCATGGTCTTTGGTGGTCTCGGTCAGCCACGGGGCCACTCTGCCACCAGTGAGAGAATTTTTCTACAGACTTGCCCTGTCTGTTTCTCACAGAGCTCCGAGTTCTCCCTCTGTTGACTCATGAATTGAGTTATGATAGCCTCCATCTGCCCAGGGCCTTGGCCCAGGCTGCTGAAGGGGCTGACTGGAGGGCACCCCACACACCCACCCGCAGTGTAGCATCCACAAGCAGCACCCCTACCCAGGTCCCCATTCAGGTTTCTCCCATCAGAATGAGCTCCTCTCCTGAGGGCAGCTCTGCCAGGAGCTTGCATGGTGGCCGTAACCTCAGGGTTTGGGTCCTGCCACCAGGCATTGGCTCAGATACTCCCTCATTTTCCTTTCTGTGCACACTCTACTTTAGGCCATTAGGAAAATAGAAGCTCCAGATGCCTGTTTGTGCAGGCCTTCGTTTTGGGTGTGAATCCTGATGTTTACACTTGCTAGCTATGAGATTTGGGACAAGTCACTAAAAAACAAACAATTTTCTAAGTCTTGGTTTCCTTATCTGTTATATGGGGACACCAGCAAGCTAACTGAAAAGCAACTTGAGTGGAAACCAGTTTATTTTTTTCCTAGCACTGGTAGGACAAAGAGATAAATAACAAGGAGTCAAGCCCAACTGGGGGGTTTCTTTTATAAGCCAACACGTCAAACTCACCTGTCCAGTCTCTGTCAAGATTTAGTCTGATCTCACATGCCCCAAGGTGATTATCTCTAGTTCTATAAAATCCTTCCAGTTGCGGAGTGTTTTAGGTTAATGCAAATGCATTCACAGAGGCTTTTTGTAATCTTCACATGGTCCTGTGAAGTAGGTAGATTTGCTTTTTTATCCCCCATTTTACAGAGAAGGAAACTGAAACTTGGAGTCTTGGGGGTGTTGTTTTTAAGCAACTTGCCCTGAACCTCACAGCTCTAAGCAGAGCCAGTCCTCTGGCTCCAGTCTTCAGTGTTTGTCCCACGGCCACAGCACTGAGGTCAGTTAGGACCCACATGATGATCCAAACGATGACTCTGAGGCTGAATACGACTCCGCATCTTCAAAGAGAGATTCTATTTGATCAATTCGATTGTACCAGCAAAGTGGGCTTGAAATCTGTAGAAAGATCTTTTTCAAAAATAGCAGATGCAACGATACTGGTTAAAGAACATTCCATCTTCTAAACATTCCCGTTGTAAGTCTGTGCCCCAGCCATCAACCCGAGGTGGGGGTGGGTGGTCATACATAGATTCACCATTTGGAGAAAAGAATAAAAGAGCCGTCACAGAAACTTGAAAGAGCACATAGCAGGAAATGAGGGAAAACATCATACATCATAATCCTGTCTCTGTCTCCAAGGAGCAAAGTGGAAAACAGACGCCTATGGCTTTAAGAGAAACAGTCATATTGGGAGAGTGTTACAGATGCTAAGGAAGAGAATGTTTTTCATGCCTTGGTTCAGGGGATTCTCAAAGGCCTGGGTCTGCTTCCAAAAGCACAGCCTTCAACTTGTGTGTTATCTGATATATGTTTATTATTGGGTATAGAATGAGGTGGGGAGGAAAGTACCGCTCACTTCCAGGGGACCTTGCTCCCCATCATGGCTCCATCACTTCAACTCTGTGGGGAGATGGTCACCCAAGGATTCAGGGTCACTGCAAAGAGCCGGCCTCTACCCTCCTTCTTCCTCAGTCCCCCTTTCCTCTCTATCATTTCCATTTGTTCCTAATTATTTTTCTGTTTTCCTTGTTTCTGAAGAAAGTACTGGGCCACCAATCACTGGCTGAGATACACTCAGGGTTTTTCTAAATTAGGCCTCATCACTGTGAACTCTCTTCTCCATTAGAAGCAAGAAATGGATCCTGAGATGGGCAGGGTCCAACCTCTCTTTGGTCCAGCTGACTCTAGTGGTGTGAAGTGGGTCCAAAAGGTGAGCACGCTGATTCACTTCTTCTAAGGAGCTTCAGTTCTTTTCACCTGGCTTTCTTGATCTTGCCAAACTTACCTACTTCCAGACATCAGGCATATTACCTGGAATGCTACACATGAGAACCTGGTGCCCTGGAGTTCCCCTCGCCTCTTCGTTCTCAGTGTGGCCCGGATCTGTGGGCAGGTTTTCCTTAGTCATGCTTATCACTAACTGTGTTCCCTTAAAGATCAGCAGTCTTATCTTAAGTGCCAAATCCAGTTTCCTCTGTCCATTTTCCATCTTCCTTGATTGACCAGATGACCCAGTTAGGGGGGTTCCATCCTGATTCTCCTCCCTCCTCTCCATATAATGCTTTTACTTCCTTGGTGGTTCCTCTTCTTTCTTCTCTCCTCTGACCATGGGTGTGAGCCTAAATTTTATCTTGGTCCTCTAACCTTCTCTTTGCACATTATCCTTTGGTAAATTCACCACTCACTGCTTTAAATGTCACGTCTGTGTGAATGACACTTGAATTTGTACCTGAAGCCCCATAAAGCTCTTCATGGTAACAGTATCAGAGGCTGTTGTCTGGCATTTGAAAATGTGAGAGTTGGAAAAAAATATTAGAGGTGGATTCCTGATATACAGTTTTATAGATGAATCAGCTGAATGCTATAGACACTCCTGAGGTCATATCTTTTATTTATTTATTTAGAATTTTTGAATTTAATTTTATTTATTCTTTTATACAGCAGGTTCTTATTAGTCATCCATTTTATACACATCAGTGTATACATGTCAATCCCAATCTCCCAATTCATCACACCACCCCCCTGCTGCTTTCCCCCCTTGGTGTCCATACGTTTGTTCTCTACATCTGTGTCTCTATTTCTGCCCTGCAAACCGGCTCATCTGTACCATTTTTCTAGGTTCCACATATATGCATTAATATACAATATACATTTTTTTCTTTCTGAATTACTTCACTCTGTATGACAGTCTCTAGATCCAGCCACGTCTCTACAAATGACCCAATTTCGTTCCTTTTTATGGCTGAGTAATATTCCATTGTATATAGTTACCACATCTTCTTTATCCACTCATCTGTCGATGGGCATCTAGGTTGCTTCCATGACCTGGCTATTGTAAATAGTGTGGCGATGAACACTGGGGTGTATGTGTCTTTTTGAATTATGGTTTTCTCTGGGTATATGCCCAGTAGTTGGATTGCTGGGTCATATGGTAATTCTATTTTTAGTTTTTTAAGGAACCTCCATACTGTTCTCCATAGTGGCTGTATCAATTTAAATTCCCACCAACAGTGCAAGAGGGTTCCGTTTTCTCCACACCCTCTCCAGCATTTGTTGTTTGTAGAATTTCTAACTGGTGTGAGGTGATACCTCATTGTAGTTTTGATTTGTATTTCTCTAATAATTAGTGATGTTGAACAGCTTTTCATGTGCTTCTTGGCTGTCTGTATGTCTTCCTTGGAGAAATGTCTATTTAGGTCTTCTGACCATTTTTTGATTGGGTCATTTGTTTTTTTAATATTGAGCTGCATGAGCTGTTTATATATTTTGGAGATGAATCCTTTGTCCGCTTATTCATTTGCAAATATTTTCTCCCATTCTGAGGGTTGTCTTTTCGTTTTGTTTGTAGTTTCCTTTGCTTTGAAAAAGCTTTTAAGTTTCATTAGGTCCCATTTGTTTATTTTTGTTTTTATTTCCATTACTCTAGGAGGTGGATCAAAAAAGATCTTGCTGTGATTTATGTCAAAGAGTGTTCTACCTATGTTTTCCTCTAAGAGGTTTATAGTGTCCAGTCTTACATTTAGGTCTCTAATCCATTTTGAGTTTATTTTTGTGTATGGTGTTAGTGAGTGTTCTAATTTCATTCTTTTACATGTAGCTGTCCAGTTTTCCCAGCACCACTTATTGAAGAGACTGTCTTTTCTCCACTGTATATCCTTGCCTCCTTTGTCATAGATTAGTTGACCATAGGTGCCTGAGTTTATCTCTGGGCTTTCTATCCTGTTCCATTGATCTATATTTCTGTTTTCTGTGCCAGTATCATATGGTCTTGATTACTGTAGCTTTGTAATATAGTCTGAAGTCAGGGAGTCTGATTTCTACAGCTTTGTTTTTTTCCCTCAAGACTGCTTTGGTTATTCAGGGTCTTCTGTGTCTCCATACAAATTTGAAGATTTTTTGCTCTAGTTCTATAAAAAATGCCATTGGTAATTTGATAGAGATTGCATTGAATCTGTAGACTGGGTAGTATAGTCATGTTCACAATATTGATTTTTCCAATCCAAGAACATGGTACATCTCTCCATCTGTTTGTGTCATCTTTAATTTCTTTCATCAGTGTCTTCTGGTTTTCTGCATACAAGTATTTTGTCTCCCCAGGTAGGCTTATTCCTAGGCATTTTATTATTTTTCATTGCAAGGGTAAATGAGAGTGTTTCCTTAATTTTTTCTTTCACATTTTTCATCATTAGTGTATAGAAATGCAAGAGATTTCTGTGCATTAATTTTGTAACTTGCAACTTTACCAAATTCAGTGATTAGCTCTTGTAGTTTTCTGGTGGCATCTTTAGGATTCCCTATGTAGAGCATCATATCATCTGCAAACAGTGACAGTTTTACTTCTTCTTTTCCAATTTGTATTCCTCTTATTTCTTTTCCTTCTCTGATTGCCGTGGCTAGGACTTCCAAAAGTATGTTGAATAATAGTGGTGAGAGTGGATGTCCTTATCTTGTTCCTAATAATTAGAACTGTTTTGCTGCATCCCATAGGTTTTGTATCATCGTGTTTTCATTGTAATTTTTCCGTAAGTATTTTCTGATATCCTCTTTGATTTCTTCAGTGATCTCCTGGTTATTTAGTAATGTATTCTCTAGCCTCCGTGCATCTGTGTTTTTCCATCTTTTTCCCTGTAATTGATTTCTAATCTCATGGCGTTGTGGTCAGAAAAGATGCTTGATATGATTTCAGTTTTCTTAAATTTACTGAGTCTTGATTTGTGACCCAAAATGTG
>NW_020174563.1:3248258-3288225 GCF_003031525.2 Neophocaena asiaeorientalis asiaeorientalis
TGTTATGGGTTTGTTTTGTAGATCCTTTTCTTCTCTTTTGTTTCCCACTTTGAGAATTTCCTCTAGCATTTGTTGTAGCGCTGGTTTGGTGGTGCTGAATTCTCTTAGCTTTTGCTTGTCTGTAAAGCTTTTGCTTTCTCTTTTGAATCTGAATGAGATCCTCCTGGGTAGAGTAATCTTGGTTGACTCTGTACTTCCTGGACCTGGGTGTCTATTTCCTTTCCCGTGTTAGGGAAGTTTTCAACTATAATCTCTTCAAATATTTTCCCAGCTCCTTTCTCTCTCCCTTCTCCTTCTGGGACTCCTATAATGCGAATGTTAGGATTCTTAACCACTGTGCCACCAGGGAAGCCCAGGATTGTAGTTCTTTTTGCTTCTGCTCAGTCATATCTTTTAATTGAGGTGGAGACCATAGCAATTTGCCCTAGCCTGCTTTCCCTCCTGTCTTCTATCACTTCACGTGTGCACCAGCCCAACTGGGCTACGTAAGCTGCTCCTTTGTCCTGACCCCACGCCCATAATTTTTCACATTGTTTCCTTCCTGAAATGCACACTCTTCCTTCCCCCTCCTTCATCTATAAAAACCCTACCTCTAATTCAGCACACCTGAAATATTGGTGTTTCTCTCCCATTTCCTCAAAAAAAAGTCCCAATTGATCAAACTAGTACACAATAGCCAGGAGAGCCAGACTCTAATGGACCAGCATCCTCAGGGGTCTCTGTGGGACCTGCCCATAGATTTAAGGGAAAAAAGGCAATGAACCCCCCACCTTTATTCTTTCCACTACCTACTTCTCCATCACCAATACTTAGTAAAATCCAAAATATCTTTAAATGACTACATGTCAAAAAGTTAAGTGTTATGTGGGAGGGAATTCAATGAAAACTTTTAAACCATTAAAAAAAAACAAACCCACTCCTTTCTCCAAAAAAAGTCCAGAATATCTATTGATAATTTAAAAGGCACAGCAAAGATTTTGACCCTATTAAACTTCCTTAGACAATGACTTATTTTAGGCATTAGAAAATTTTTGTTTCAAAGGACAACTATTTTTATCAACAACATGAGTCACTCTTTCTTACCATTTATTTTATCTGCCTCCCACTTTCTCCCTTACACACTCATACAGTTGGAATATTACACAGTTTCCCAATTCTCTTTTATTCTGGTCAAATTTTGGTTAGAATTTAATGTTAAGTGTAAGTATGCCATAAGTATTTTTATATTTGTTTTAATTTTTCATGTCATTAGAATATGTTGAAGAAACAACAATGGGAAACGGGTTTATGCTGAAGAATAGCTTTGCATGGGTACTAATAAATACCCCACAAATGAATTTCTAATTTTAATTTGTTGTTAATCATCAGTGTTATTGGACAAAGATACTAGTGGCACACTAATTTTAGGTCTCTTAAAACTAAATCTTTGCTTAGTCTACTGAGCTGCTTTGTTAGTGGTCCAAGAAAATCCATATTTAGTGGGAATTTGAATACTTGCATTTAACTCTTTACACAGTGGGTTACAAAACTATCTTGACATTAGTGAAATTACACAGTCCCCACACTCAAGCCCCAGTGATACCATGTCTGGCCAAGAGCTGTATTGGGAGAGGAGAGCAAAGAGAATGAGGCCACACTCTGAGCTTAATAGTAAGACAAATCAGTTACACTTCACCCCACTGAGTCTTTCTTTTCTTGCAAATGAAAGCATGCTCTGTATCCAAACTCTACCTTCCCTATACCCTAGTTTATGGATCCTCAACCTTTCCAAAGTGGAGAGTCCAGTGTCTGACCCCTGTTTTAAATGAGATAATGTATGACAAGTACTTGGTCACTAGTATATCACTGAGACCCAGAAAGTGGCAACACTTATTCCTATTATTTACCCTGAGGGTTCTATGAATCCCTCTGAGGCCCTGAAAATGGATGTTGTTTGAGGTCTCATGCCACTGAAAATTGATCAGTCTGTCTTCCTTTTCACCTTGTACTTCACCCTCATTGCACTTGTCATGATTTTAATGCCAACTATCTCTGAAGCTTGGGAAATCCAGATATCTGCATGGCTAGGAAATCATAGCTTGGACCTAGTCCCTTAAAATCTGCCTCCTTTGCTAAACTTTAAGTTCCATTTAGGGCTGGGACCCTTTGGCCTTGCTCCCTCATTGATTCCTAGTCCCAAGGAATAGTTCTGGCACATAGTAGGCACTCAGCATTAATACAGGCTCCTGATCCAGGCCCTGTCTTCTCAGTCCTCTGATTTCTGCTATAAATACAGCTGTTCTCATGGAATTAATACCACTTGACTCATTCTCCTCTAGGTCATGGAAGGCCTTTCATTGTGGGACAGTGGTTTGGCTAAGACTGAGTTTCCCTCCTACACGGTACCGCATGGGAGACACTGGAGGGCCTGCTCTTTTGTGTGCTCAAAAAGCACATTCTTTGCACATAGGGGATAGTCAAGCTGCTTAGGTAGCACAGAACCCTCTGGAATGAGGAAGTTCTGTAAACAACCATCTCATCTCACAGTGTTCAGTAAACATCTGCAAACATTAACAGCTACTAGTTAGTGTCTTGAAATGCATTGTGTAGTCTGGGCTTATTTTTACTTTTTTTAAGTAATGGAGAGCTTCTAGGATCATTTTAATTGACTTTTCCATTTTTCATCTGTACCTAACCACAGGCAAAAGGGAGCCAACAGTCCCTTTATGAAACATTTGTTGCCAAATACCACTGGGTCTTTTTGATTATATGGTGCACACCCATTGTAAATTATGCTGATTGTTATGCCTAATAGAGGAACAAGACTCTGGCTCTGAAGCTTGGGAAAACCCTATTTTCAGAACAGACAGGAAACCACAGCCTGGGCTTTGATTGATGTTGAACTTTATTCTCACCTTCCTGTCCCCCTTCCTCACCTTCTACTCCCCCACCTTCAAACACACCTTGAGCATAAGTGATAGAGCTTCAGTAAAAGTGGGAAGCTATTTTCCCAGTAGTCATTTGGAAATCATAAAATCTAGAAGTGGGAAATGATGTAGAGTTCTATTATTTCATCCAGTTCCTTCATTTAACAGAGAAAGAAAGTGGAGCCCGGAATGGGTATGTGATGAGGCAGAACGAGGACCAGAATCCTGAGGGCCGAGTTAGAATTCTCCAGACAAAGCCTGAATAAGGGGCCACCCCTGATCTGGATTTACTGTACACCTTTAGGCTCATGTGGAGCAGAATCGACACTGAGAAATAAGTTAATGGTTCTTTTGTATACTTTGATCTAAAAGCTTCCCAACCTCTAAGGCATATTTTAAAAGTAGAAGTAAAGAGAGAGAAAGAGGTGATAGGTACTTAATTTAGATGTTGGATGTAGCTTCTTAGTTGTACCAGAATTCCTCTTGATTTTATTCAGCTAAGTGAAGACCAAATTACCATCATGGGTGATTTTTATGAAGGGTTGAATGACTTAATTAGCTTGGCTTTTATAGTAGCCTGAAGAGATCCATCCCCACTGACTCCTGTGTTTCGACAAAGCTCAAACACTGTTATAGATCAAAGGGAAGATGACATGATATCTGGACATATCAAGAGTGCTACACTGAAAGCCTCCTGTAAATGGGTAATTGAGGAGCTGTTTCCAGGCTGGACTCCTGACCTCAGAGGCTGTAACATCAAGGACAGAGATAACCACAGTCCGGAGTGTCTGAGCCCTGGCTGCTGGGAGAAACGGATCCTCATCCACACACTCCTGAGTATATGATCGTCCTGGCAACAATTCAGAATATCAACTAACTGCCATGCCTCTTGTAAACGTGTCCTTCAGAAAGGAGCCTTCCTTCATGCCAAAGTCTTTATTGCTTTCAAAGTCTCAGGCTTCCTTCAAAATCAACATTCTCCTTATTTATTATTGACATTAATATCAACCACACCAAAGCTATCAAAGCCAAAGTTGTTAATCTTGCTAACGCTAATTTAAGCCGATATTGGTTACAAATAATGTTTCATCTAATATTGTGTGTAGTTGAACTCAAAGCTGATGACCTTGGTTAAAATATCAGCTGTGGGGCTTCCCTGGTGGCGCAGTGGTTGGGAGACCGCCTGCCGATGCAGCGGACGTGTGTTCGTGCCCCGGTCCCGGAGGGTCCCCCGTGCCGCGGAGCGGCTGCGCCCGTGGGCCATGGCCGCTGGGCCTGTGCATCCGGAGCCTGTTGCTCCGCGGCGGGAGAGGCCACAGCGGTGAGAGGCCCGTGTACCGCAAAAAAAAAAAAAAAAAAAATCAGCTGTGGACCTTAGAAATGACACCGTTTTTCAGTCTCCTTATAAAATGAGAATAATAACACCTATTCTGTGAGGCTTTTGCTTCTTAATGATTTCATTGGTAATGTATTCATCGCAGGAAACAATTTTTGTAGAGCAATGTACATTATGTTTTAAGAAATAGAAGCAAAATTAGGTGCAATGGCAATTAAACTTACAATTTCAAAATTTAAACTAGAATTAGTCATTTGAGAAACTTACCCTTTACCCATATTTAAAATTTATAGTTTCTAATCAGAAGAAACTAAAATTTTTTTCTTTTGAAAAAAATCTCAAGACTCTAAAGGAGTTCTAAAAGGCTGACTCTTCACACATAGTGCTCTTGAAGTAATCAAAGAAACAATATGTTTATTTTTTAGGTGACTAGATAGATGTTCATGTAAAAATTTCAAGTAGTTCCAACCCTATGAATTCTAAATTCTTGGGATTATTTATTACTTTGGCTCCTTTCATTAAAATTTACTAAGTTTTATTTTAATCATTATCAGGATTTTTCCAGGGGGACCTGAGACTTGTAAACATCTCACAATCATGCTTAAATGCTACGTGAATGGATTATGTAAAAACTTGTAGAAGAATCAGTTTTTCTTGAAATTTTCCTAGGGGGAAAGGCTATGAAGAAAGAATTTTATCAAGTGCTAAGAGAGAATACATATTCAGACCTTCTCTGTACATAAAAGGTTTGCTCTGAAATCTTAAGAAATCATCAAAAAAAGGACATTCAGATCTGTTGTTATTTAAAGATTTTGTAGGAAAATCATAAATGTCTCATTTCTGTAGCACTTAAGTTTTGCCCTCCAAAAAGACCAAACAGATTTGTTACAGAGAGTCACACAGCAATTTGTGAATCTTTGAACATGTCTGTTTAATGGAGAAAATAGTAGAACATTCACGGATGTACAATGGTGCTATCTATTAAATCAATGGATTTTACAAAGTAGGCACAGGAACCTTTCTGGTTTCAGCTCGTAGAGGTCAAGGTCTCCACCACAATTCTGATATAGAACCTAATATACAAAGAGAAGCTTTCACAGCTTGCTTCAGTGTGGCTTCCTGGTCTACCAAGCAGCCTCTGCTACCAGGTTCATAGCCCACATCAGATCTGAAGGGCACAGATGCAGGTCTACTTGGAGTCTAATGGATAGTGTGTCCTCTCTTGTGAGAGAAAGGGAATGTTGGTCAACCTGTCAAAAAATTTCTTCCCAGATTTGAAAGACAAAGATTTTCCTCCTGAACAGAATATATGTCAATTACAGAATATATCAGGACTGCATCTCAGTCCTCTAAGCCCGCTGGTTAGTTTTCAATTTCCTACCTTTAAAAAAGATAGAATAGGAGAAGAAAGAGGAGAAGAGTCAAGAGAGTGTAAAAAAACCTCAAAATCACAGTATAGTTTTTCTTTTTTTTTTTAAATTAGGAAACATATGACACTGTGTAAAGAGGCCTTATGTACAATTACTCACTCTCATTATCTCTAGTAAGAGTACTATTTTGCAATAAGAGAAACTCAAGTATTCAGGGACAAACAGATTCAAGGTCACATAGCATTGGATGCATGATGCAAGATACTGGAATGGCATTCCAATGATGGTGACATTTCCAGTTATCTCTGTGCAATGTATAACTGGTTTCTTCAGGCCTCAGCAGCCTGGTACATAAAATGGAGACACATTACACAGGGTTGCCAGATAAACTACAGGACATCCAGTTACATTTGAGTTTCAGATAAACAACAAATAATTTTTAATATAAGGGTGTCCATGCAATATTTGGGATATACTGATGCTAAAAAATTAATTGTTTATTTGAAATTCAAATTTAATGGGATGTCTTGCATTTTTATTTTCTAAATTACCACATTAGATGTAAATAATTGTATTTCTTTGGTTCTGTTTTCGTCAGTTATTGAAGAATCTCTAATCTCTCTTTAAAAAAATTGGAAGAACAATCCATAGAGAAAGAACAGTCTTTTCAACAAATGGTACAAATAAAAAAATAAATACCCCAAATTTAAAGATGGGCAAAAGATTTGAATAGACATTTCACCAAAAGTATATATACAAATGACCATAATCCCATTGAAAAGATGCTCAACATCATTAGCTGTTTGGGAGATGCAAACCAAAACCACAATGAGATATTACTTCACACAACTAGGATGCCTAAAATAAATGACAGATGATAGCAAATGTTCATAGGATGTAGAAACTTGGAGCTGTTATTCTTGGCTAGTGATAATATGAAATGGTGCAGCCACCTTGGAAAACTTTCCCCTCAAAATGTTGAACGTATATTTACCATTTTGCAATTCCACTCATAGATATATATCCAGAGAATTGAAAACATGTTTGCACAGAAACTTGTACATGAAACTTGTACAACATTATTTATAATAGCCCCAAAGTTGAAGCATCTGATATGGTCATCAACTGATGAATAAACAAAATATGGCATATCCATACATATTGCCATGTTATATGGCAATAAGAAAGAGTGAAGTATTGATATACACTGCAATGTGGATGAGCCTTAAAAACATCATGTTAAGTGAAAGAAGCATGTGATAGAAGATCACACATGTGTGATCCATTTATATAAAAGACAGAATGTATATTAGAGGTTTCCAGGGGATGGGGATAGGAGAAATGACTGCAAATGACATGAGATTCCTTTCGGGGTGATAGAAATGTTCTCAAGTGAGATAGTGATAAGAGTTGCACATCTCTATGATTATATTAAAAACCAATGAATTGTATATTTTTAAAGGGTAAATTGTATGATATGTGACATATATCATAATGTTATATATGTTATAAAATATATATGAATGTGCTTTTTTTTTGCAAAGAGAAACACAAAGTGAATAAACCAAAAACTAATGAAATTGTAAAGCACAGACAGTGAGAGGGAATCCTCATTCCCTCTAAAAGGGATAAGAAAGAGAATGAGACTTCTCTAACTTTTAAATAATGATTTTACTTTGACCATGCTAATGTTTTATATATTCAAAAATAAAATTAAATAATAAAGGTAGGAAAATATGAAAATTGACTACAAAGAGAAACAAATGAACCTAATTATATCAATCTGATAATTAAAATATTCAGAAGAAAATAGGAACTGATCCAAACAACTACTCTGACAATGGATATAGAACAAGACGAATTGCAAAAAACTGATGCCCAGGAGCACCAATATCTTCACCGTGGGAGAAGGGATATATTAGGTTGAACCATTTGAAATTGCTGATATTAATAGTTCTTAACCCCCCAAAAGGAAATTTTATTTTCTTTCTTTTTTATTTTTTAAGATTTTTATTGGAGTATAGTTGATTTACAATGTTGTGTTAGTTTCAGGTGTACAACAAAGTGAATCAGTTATACATATACATATATTCACTTTTTTTTTTAGATTCTTTTCCCTTATAGGCCATTACAGAGTGCTGAGTAGAGTTCCCTGTGCTATACAGCAGGTTCTTATTAGTTATCTATTTTATATACAGTAATATGTATATATATGTCAGTCCCAATCTCCCAATTTATCCCTCCCCCACTTATCCCCTGATAACCATAAGTTTTACGCCACCAGGGAAGCCCTGTAAGTTTGTTTTTTATATCTGTGACTCTACTTCTGTTTTGTAAGTTTGTTTGTACCCATTTTTTTTAGATTCCCCATATAAGCGATATCATGATATTTGCCTTTCTGTGTCTGACTTACTTCACTCAGTATGATAATCTCTAGGTCTATCCATGTTGCTGCAAATGGCATTATTCACCATCAGAAAATCTACAAACAATAAATGCTGGGGAGGGTGTAGAGAAAAGGGAACCCTCCTACATAGTTGGTGGGAATGTAACTTGGTACAGCCACTATGGAGAACAGTATGGAGGCTCCTTAAAAAACTAAGAATAGAACTACCATATGACCTAACAATCCCATTCCTGGGCATATACCTGGAGAAAACCATAATTCAAAAATATACATGCACCCCAATGTTCATTGCAGCACTATTTACAATAGCCAGGACGTGGAAACAACCTAAATGTCCATCAACAGAGGAATGGATAAAGAAGATGTGGTACACATACACAATGGAATACTACTCAGCCATAGAAAAGAATGAAATAATGTCGTTTGCAGCAACATGGATGGACCTAGAGATTGATATACTGAGTGAAGTAAGTCAGATCAAAAGGAAATTTTATATTATTCAGTCTAATACAAATATGAATTGAGGAAAAGGGAGGAAGAACCCTGTGTTATTGAATTGGAATTAGTATGACATAATGTTTTTTTTAAATCATGCTTTCTAACTCTGTTCACTGGATGGGTTTAGAATCAATGGCTCTCCAGTAAGCACACATAAGCTTTGGTTTCTAAATACCATTTCCTTCTACCAAACAAAAACAAAAACAAAAAACTTAGAGAAATCACCATTCTAGATCTGGCAGAGGAAAATTTCCATGCTCACATGCAGCATCTTGCAGTGCCAGAAAGTAAGGAAATCCTCACAGACTCATTGGGATATGCCAAAAGGACATAGGAGCCAACTTGAAGGGGCTCCCACTGGCCAAATGTGGGACAATTTGAACACCAAAAAAGAATGATGACAGTAATGGATCATTACACATTGAATTAAAATAATACAATGAAAGGATGATTTGACGGGGACAGGAGAGATAAACTCTTTTTTATAGAAGAATACCAGTTAATAAAAGTAGAAAGAATGACAGTTAGGAAATCATCACGTTGCAACCACCATTGTAATAATTAACTTAAACCAGGATCATCAGTGGATGCCAGAACCAGAGGGTGAAAATTTGTTGGGTGTGCTGAAAAGAGTTAACACAGTAGGCCTAAGATTATTATCCTTAGAAAGGCCTGCTTGGCCCTTGGCTGGCATCTGGGAACTTGGACTTCAGGAGGGTTCCCATCATTCCCAGAATGTGTAGGCTCACTGTGCCTACACTGTTTTTATAACAATGTGTTGAACACCTGCTTTCCTTTTGGGACTCTTGAATTTTGGTATATGCTATGCAGAGGGTGCCTACATGACCAGCCTTCAATAAAAACCTTGTGCACTGAGTCTTTAAGGAGTGTCACCTGGTAACAACATTTTGCATGTGTTGTCACAACTTGTTGCTGGGAGAAGACCCTTGGAAGCTTGTGTCACTTTCCTTAGGACTTTGCCCCATGCACCTTCCCCCTTTGCTGATTTGGCTTGGTATATTTTTGCAGAATCTAGTGAGTCCTCCTAGCAAAATAGCAAAACTGGAGGTAATTTTGTGGATCCCTGACACATTGGGGAATAAGATATTCACAGAATCTCAAAACATCACCAAACAGATTATTTCCTAATTACAAAGGGAACATGGTATCTTAAAAATCGAGAAATCTGGCAAACATAATCTTAACCAAGTAAACAAAATCACCAACAATGGGACAGACTTACATCATGTGCCTCATAATATGACACAGTACTCTTGCCAAACATATTTAACCTGAATCTAATAGTGAGGAAATAAACAGACAAATCCAAATTGAGGGACATTCTACAAAACGCCTGTTCTGTATTCTTCAAAAAATGTTAAAGTCGTGAAAGACGAAGAAAGGCTGAAGAACTTTTTCCAGATTAAAGAAGACTAAAGAGATAAGAAAACTAAGTGTTCAGCTATAAAGGACATTACTGGGATAACTTGAATGTGGGGAAATTTGAATGTGCAATGTTTATTAAATAAAAATATTGTAACAATGTTAAATTTAATTTTGTGTGTGTGATAATTATATTATGGTTACATACAGGAAGGGTTTTCTTTTTAAGAGGTACAGTATCTAGGAGTGATGTATCATGATGTCAGTAACTTCCATATATATATACAGAGAGGGAGGGAGGGCAGGGATGGGGGAGAGGAGAGAGAAAGCAACTATGGCAGAATGACAACAATTGGTGAATTTAAGTAAAGAGTAGCTGTGCATTAATTGTATTATTTTTGCAACTTTTCTATAGGTTTGAACACGTTTTTTTTCAATAAAAAGTTGTGAAGTTGTGGGGTTGGGAGAGAGGGGATAAATAAAGTTCCCTGAAGAGAAGCCTTCTTTATTCTTTATAGTCTGAATAGTGGTCCAGACATATGTCATAACAGTTTCCCTGAGTTTTCTGTAAGATCAAAAAGTGATAAACTTTTGAAAAAATTTTAGTACTATTACTTTTCTGTATCACCCCCCCCACCTTTCTGGAATTCAAATTCTATATACATCAGGCAGTTCGATGTTATTTCACAGCTCACAGATGCTCTATTTTTTTTCCCCAGCTTTTAAATTTCATTTTGGATAGATTCTACTGCTTTGTCTTCAAGTTCACTGATCATATCTTCTGCAGTGTCTAATTTCTTAATTTGATTGAGTATATCTTTGCATCTTAGATATTTATTTTTCCATGTCTATGATATTGATCTGGGTCTTATATCTTCCATTTACATCCTATCATTCTCATACTTTCCCCTAATTTTTGAAACCATGGAGTATATTTATAATAGCTGTTTTAACACTCTTGTGTATTAAGTCTATCATCTGTGTCACTTTGGGTATGTTTCTATTGATATATCTCCTAGTTATATGTCTTTTATTTGATTTGCACCTAGTAATTTTTATTGGATGCCAGATGTTGTTAATTTTATAACAATGAGTGAAGCTTCATGAGGTTGGAAAAGGTGTAGTCCTTTAAAAATTATTATGCTTTGTTCTGGAATGCAGTTAAATCACTTGGGAATGGCTTGATCCTTTTGAGGCTTGCTGTAGAATTTGCCACTATTTTGTGGATTTGGAACAACTTTCAGTCTGAAGATCATTTGGCCCACTCCTGAGGCAATACGCTTCCAAGGACTCTACCAAATGCCCAGGTATAGGAGATCTTTCCTCTCTTTTCTCTCATCTAGAAAATGAACTATTCCAGGCTATGTATGAGCTTTAGCAATTTCTCCACCCGCTTCTTTCCAGTGTTTCTTTATTTAATCTTAGCAGTTTTCTTACACAAATGCATAGATCAGAACTCAATCAAAGACTCAAGGGAAACTTGGCAGTTCTCAGAAACTCTTTCCCTCTGTGCAGTTTCCTCCTCTCTGTTACTTTACTAGGAAAGCAAAACTAAACTCTGAACTCTGCTTCCTCAACTCAGGGAGCTATTCAGGCGATATGTAGGTTCTGTCTCCCTGTGCTGTGACCTGGGAATTCTCTCCAGGCAGTGAGCTGGGGCATTCATAGGGATTGCCTCATATATTTCTTTTGTCTAGGGATTATCCTCTATGGTACCTGTTGTGCGTCACCTAAAAAGGTTATTTCATATATTTTGTCTAGCTTTGTATTTGTTTAACGGGAGAGGGAAAATTTGGTTCCTGTTACTCCATAATGGCTGGAAATGGAAGTCTTTAGTGATATTATTTCTATTATAAAATGAGAAAATATTTATTTAAGAAAATGTGGAAATTACTTATGCATATGTAAATTAGGACAAAATGCCCATTGATCATTCACTAAACACATGAAATTTTGGTATATTTCATTCAGGTATTGTGTTTCCTATGACTAGCTGGCTTTATGTTAAACAAAAAAGCAACAGATAAATATGGCATTTAAAATACAACTTTAATACTTATTTTTTAGTTTAGCATTATTTCATAATCATTTACCTATGCTCTTTCTTAGAATCATTTATAAAGCCTGGACAAGATCCCAACATGTAGACATATATACTATAGATTATTTAACCTTCTCTCTGCAGATGGACATTTAGCTGGTTTCCAGTTTTTGTTATTATAAATAATATTTTTATACAGATATTTTTGTTTAAATTTGAATGATTTACTTAGGCAACATTGGAATTACTGGATATAAGTATTTTAAGGGACACAATTCATTTTTTCAAGTTGGTTTCCAAAGAGCTGTATCATTTAAAATATTCACCACTCAGTACAATTATGAAGTACTTACTCTGTGCCACTCATTGTGCAAGGTTCTGGTGATTTAAGGTGAACAAGACCCCAACTTTGAGTTCTAGATGCTTACAGGCTAGCTGTGGAGACCAATATGTTAATAGATAAGTGCTGCAAAGCATTATGGGGGTTCTGTATGCACATGAACAGGTTGCAATGAGTTGCTTTGGACAGAGAAATGTGTCTACTTTATTACCTTACAGAGGCTGATGTAAAGTAAGCATTTAATAAATAGTTGTTAGAAAGGAAGAAAGAAAGAAAGAAAGAAAGAAAGAAAGAAAGAAAGAAAGAAAGAAAGAAAGAAAGAAAGAAAGAAAGGAGAAAGGGAGAAAGTTAAAGAAGTGAATGTTATTTCCATTTAGGGACTTGTTCAGAAAAAGTGACTTAGAGAAACCTGTGATTTGTAGTTAGTGTATCACCAATTTGTTCACACATTCACTTAATAAATATTTTTTGGCAGTGTGCCAGGGACTGTGCTAAGTGCTAAGGATATTGTTGCTACTGTTCCTGTGGAATTTGCTGCCTGGCATGGAAGACAGTAAACAAGCAATTAAAATAATGGAGGACGTAGGGTAGTCCAAGAATATATAATAGGAATGAGTCACTTAATCTAGGGGTCAGTGGAGACTTGTGACAGTTAATGCATGACTTCAAGTGTAAGTAAAAGTTAGAAAAAAGGAGAAAGAGAAAAAGAGTTCCAGGTAGAGGCAGTCATATCATTCATCTACATGCAAATAAATGCTTTTCTAATGTTTCATGTGGTTTAAAGACAGTTTATTTGCTTAGATATTTTCACACTCCTCCTCCCATCAATGTGGTTTATATGGTTCTTGATTTTCTAAACCTTTTCTTTTATGAATAGTACGAAAGTAACTTCACCTGAGATCCTGTCCATATTCAAATGTAATGGGATCTTACTCCCAAGGGTTTTAATTGTGTTGCTTTAATACCATCCTGTGTGGTAAGCAATGTTGTGTCCTTTCTATAGCAGAGGAAACTGAGCCATAAGCCACAATGTGCAGGTAGACATCAAAGAGCCAGTCAGCCCAGGTCACGTGTCCTTCAGCCTGCCTGACTCCATCGTGGGACAATCCCAATATATCCACATTGCTGATTGAGATGACCACCAAAAAAGTATACATAGAATTTATATATATGGATGTAAACTCTATCTTTCTGGTTATTTAGAGATCACCTATGAACCAATGCTGTGGACAAGGGCCTAGAGGTTTTTTGTTTTTGTTTTTGTTTTTTTTGCTGTACGCGGGCCTCTCACTGCTGTGGCCTCTCCCGTTGCGGAGCACAGGCTCCGGACGCCCAGGCTCAGCGGCCATGGCTCACGGGCCCGGCCGCTCCGCGGCATGTGGGATCCTCCCGTACCGGGGCACGAACCCGCGTCCCACTGCATTGGCAGGCGGACTCTCAACCACTGTGCCACCAGGGAAGCCCTAGAGTTTTTTTTTTAATTGCACATTATTCTTTAAAATAATGTCTTCATTCATCTGGAACTGAGATGAAATGAAGTGTTCTAGAGAAGTGTATTTCCATTTTACTGAAATTGACCTCTTCTAGGCACAACACTTTTCACAAATGCAAATGTTCGTGAACATAAATAATTTTAAAATAAATTACACACTCTCAGAATTCTTAAACAGTGTTTCTAACCTCCATTTAACCTAACTCAGTCCATGAGCATTGACTGTTTTCTCTCATTTGTTTGTCACTGTTAATTTGTCTATGTATCTGGCTCTATGCTAGGAATTGGGAATAAATTAGTCAAAATCCCTAACAGATAGAAATTGTAAGCTTAGAAGGAAAAAAACTTACTGAACAACTAAGCTTAATACGTCCAATAATTATGCTGTGTTGAGGGAATTTGATGCAGCAGCTGTTCCATGTGAGTTCAGGAAGACGTCACAGATAAGACGATGAAAGTGGACCTTGATGGTAGGGGAGGAAGGTGGTGTTGGTGACGGTGTGGTGGTGGATGGCTGGAGGATATTTCTCGGGTTGAAAGGAGGAGGAAGAGCTTCACAGCCCATGAAGTGGCATGAAGAAAGCATAAGGTACGTTTAGAGAACTGGAAATGGGCCAGGGCATGAGCAGTGCAGTGGGACATGGCAGACATGGCTGTGGACGGGCAAACTGGGGTCAGCTCACCAAGGGCTTTGGGTGCCGTACCCAGGAGGGACAGCTGAGGTTTCTAACAGGGAGTGGTGTGATCTGCATTGGTTTTGATAAAGATTACTCAGGGAAAACCTGAAAAATGATGAATGGGATGGTGGGCAGACTAGAAACGGAGAAGTCAGGCATCTGTTAAAACAACACAAGGGGATAGGTGGTCCAGGGAGGAGAGGAGGAGGAGCTCAGTTATAGGTAACAATTCAAATAAGGTAGTAAATTATGGTTGAGAGGCAGATCTGAGCTGGGATGGAGGCCTTGCCCCTTACTGGCTGAAGGACTCCACTTCTCTGTGTTTCCATTTCCTTGTGTGTGAAATGGTGTTCTGAATACCTCACAGGATGGCTGTGGAAGTAAATGAGATAATAAATTAAGTACCTAACACTGAGCAGGCAGTTTGCAATTTAAGGATCTTTTCCTTGTCCTAAGAGACCCAAGGCATGAGAGCATCCATTTTAACACATTGGGTGGGTTTGGGGGGTCTTCTCTCGCTGTTAACTGTGTCTTTTTAGATGCCTTTGTTCAATAAATTTGCATTGAGCGTCTACTACATTCTAGGCAATGTCACTAGGCCTGGCCCTGTGGCTCCAGGATCCCCTGAGAATTGAGGACTTCTGTTTGCTGTGGGCTCAGAAATCAGAGGGCTCATTGTTTTGTTTGTGCAAATGAATGTGTGAGTGAACATAAAGTAAGTGAGGGCCTCAAGGCCTGTCCTATCATGTAATCACATAGAGAGACTTTATGCTTGGCTTTGGGACTTTATGCTGCTCAGAGCATTTTCCCCTGGACCGCTGGGTTCTCACACGTCTTTCAACTTACCAGAGGACCCCGTAGACATGGGAGACCTTGCTTCTGCACAGATGGTGGGACCATGCTGGGAGCACTGCTGAACATAGCAGAGGACAGTGGCTCACCCTGCACTGTTATCCTAAGAAGAAGAATGTCCTGCAAGCAGAAGGTATTGGGAGCTAGATTGTTAGTCAAAGAGCTGTGGAATCCACTCTTGGAGATGCCTGGAATAAGAGACGTTCTCCCAGGCTGGCTTACATACTGTAGCCATTTGTCATAAGAGAGAGGGATGGCCCACCCAATTCCCCTGCCCCTGCCCCCCTGTGAGTCCACGCCGTCTTCCGCCTTTGTGGGGAGACTGTAGCACGCATCTCCACAACGCATTACATCATCTCCCAAAGGCAAGGGCCACTCGTCAGTTTTTGCTGGCTAAGACCTCAGGGCAGGACTTGGTGTTCTTGATATAGAACATCTGTCTGGGGAGGCACAGTTGGGAAAGAATGAGGGATTTTCTGGGAGCCCGACTGGCTCACTGAGCAAAGGCCAGGAGGCATTTGGTGAAGTAGTGAGAAGGCTGTGATATGTAAACATGATGTGGGTGTGTTTCTCAGGAGTGACTGGGAGTCTACAGAAAGGGATCACAGGCCTCCCTTCTCCTCAGGCACAGAGAGCAAGAAGGAGCTTTATAACACATGTATGTTTATTTGTTTGATTCAGTGGATAAAGAGATATATATCTTACCCTGGAGATATGAATCAGTATACATGGATATCAACTTTTTCCCTTCACAGTTGCTATTTGTACAAAATCACTCTTTTTGTAGATAGTTCCCTCCCATCAAATGCCCCAATGTCCTGAATTCAGTTTATCTATGGAATATTTTCCCAAATACGCTGATAGCAACACAAAAAGTAAATAAGCCCCCTTTTGGCTATCTGTATTTCTGTGGAGATGGAGGAGTTGTATAACAGAGTACTATTCTCTAAAAGCAAAAAAAAAAAGGACATAGTATGAAACAGTATTTTCCAACTAACCTGGCTAATGATTTTGACAGAAGCTTGTAGGAAACAAGTCAGAGGATAAGAGCTAGAACTCAGAGGAAAAGGTTAATAAAGAACTTACTTGGGACTTCTCTGGTGGTCCAGCGGTAAAGAATCCTCCTTGCAATGCAGGAGACATGGGTTTGATCCCTGGTCAGGGAAATAAGATCCCACATGCCACGGGGCAAGTAAGCCCATGTGCCACAACTACTGAGTTCGTACGTCTCAACTAGAGCCTGCATGCCACAAACTACAGAGCCCAAGCGCTCTGTAACCCGCACACCACAACTAGACCCACACTCCCTGGAGCTGCGTGCCACAACTAGAGAAGAGAAAACCTGCTGCCACAACTAGAGAGAAGCCCACGCACCACAACAAAGAGCCCATGTCCTGCAACGAAAGATCCTGCATACCTCAACAAAGATCCCACGTTCCGCAACTAAGACCTGATGTGGCGAAAAATAATAATAATAAAGTAAATAAATAATAAATCTTAAAAAAAGAAAACTAACACATTACTATTAAAAAAACTTAAATGGCCATTTATCAGAAATTCTGTCCATTAGAGTTGGAAAATCTCTGGCTGTTGGTGCTCACTGGCTGGGAAAAGAGAATAGAGAGTACAAGGAAGGCAGTTGGAAAAGGTTCTTCTTCCCTCCCAGGACCTCCTGAGATAAGAGATAGAACTTATTTGAAGATATAGTGGATTTTTTTCCGTTAAGCTCCCCAACTACAAGGTAGACATGAAAAGTATATATGCTGCCTCTATATGCACAAAAGTGCATGTGAAGGGTGTGGTCACTCTAGGTGTCTCAGGACAGCTGACCACACCTAATCATCTTTCAAGAAGTGATTCAGATGAAAGCCCTTCTTCTGACTCCTCTCCTTGGCACCCACACCAGGTAGAATCTATCCCTTTGTGTCCCCACTTTACTCCATATATTCACACAACTTTTATCCCACCTATAATTCTGACTCCCATGTAATTCTGGTCGGGGATTGTCTGAGTTCTTTGTGTAACCATGCATCTAACACAGACCCTGCTACATAATCAAGGATGCAAGTTGAATAAATTAATTTATGTATATGCAATATACTCTCTCCATTTATACATTCATATACAAATAGAAAAGTATATCATATGTTAGAGATGTAAGGAAACATAAGCTGTACATGAGATATGTTTGTGCTTATGTTTTGAAAATAGAGTCAAAGACATACTTTAAATCATTGTTTCTCAAGAAAATATTATGATTCAACTAATATGGAATAGGTGTTTTATTTTGACACTCTCCTGATGATTCAAACGTGCTGCCAAGATTACAAATCACTGATTTAAGAGGAGAAAGTTTTATTTTGGGAAAGTCAAGTTTATCCATTTTTTTCTTTTATGATTAGAGATTTCTATATCTCAAAATATCTGCCTGCGCCAAAGCTGTAAAGATTTCCTCCTGTTATTTTTTTTCCTAGAAGTTTTATAGTTTGGCATTTACATTTAGGTCTATGATCCATTTCAAATTAATTTTTCTATATGATGTGAGGTTGGGGCCCATGCTCATTTACATACAATGATTTACATTCAATCAGTTCCATCCACTTGAAGTGTACAATGGGTTTTGACAAACTTATATACCCACGTAACCACCACCACCACAATCAAGATGCAGAACATTTCCATCAATATTCTCTCTTTCCATTGAATTACACAGGCACCTTTTTCAGAAGTCAATTGACCATATATGTGGATCCACTTTTGGACATACTATTATGTTCCATTAATCTACGTGTCCATTTTAGCACTAATGGTACATTATCTTGATTATATGAGTTTTACAGTAAGACTTGAAATCGGTCTTCAGATATTGTTGGGTTTTTTCCAAAATTGTTTTGGCTATTCTGTTTCTTTGAATTTCTGTATACATTTTATTTGATTTTTAAATTTAGTTATTTGTTTATTTATTTTTGGCTGCATTGGGTCTTTGTTGCTGCGTGCGGGCTTTCTCTAGTTGCCTCAAGCAGGGGTTACTCTTCATTGTGGTGTGTGGGCTTCTCACTGCAGTGGCTTCTCTTGTTGAGTAGCATGGGATGTAGGTTGGCGGGCTTCAGCAGTAGTGGCTTGCAGGCTCTAGAGCGCAGGCTCAGTAGTTGTGGCGCACGGGCTTAGTTGCTCCACGGCATGTGGGATCTTCCCAGACCAGGGCTCGAACCCGTGTCCCCTACATTAGCAGGCAGATTCTTAACCACTGCGCCACCAAGGAAGTCCCTGTATACATTTTAGAATCAGCTTGTATTATGGTTGGGGTTGCATTGAATTTATGAATCAAGTTCAGAAGAATTGATATCTTAATAATATTAAGTCTTCTTATCCATGAACATGATATATTTCTTCATTTATTTAGGTCTTCTTTAATTTATCTAAGTAACACTTGGTAGTTTTCAGTGCAAAAGTCTTCCCTGCCTTTCATTAAGTTTATTTTTAAGCATTTTATGGGTTTTTTGGGTACTATTATAAATGAAATTGACTTGTTTTAAATAAACTTTTTAGTTTGAGATAATTGCAAATTCACATGCAACAGTAAGAAATAATACAGAGAGATCCCATGTACCCTTTACCTAAGTTTCTCTTAATGGTAACATCTTGGAAAACTATAGTACAACATTACAATCAGGTTATTGACATAGATTCAGTCAAGACACAGAAGATGTCACCAAAGGATCCTTCAGGTTGCCCTTTTATAGCTGTACTGATTTCTCTTCTGTCTTTATCCACTCCTTAACCCCTGGCAGTAATTAATCTGTTCCCCATTTCTATAACTTTGTTATTTTAGGAATGTTATATAAATGGAAAATTAAGTATGTAACGTTTGGGGACTGGCTTTTTTTCACTCAGCATAATGCTTTAGAGATTCATTCAGGTTGTTGTATCAATAGTTTGTTCCTTTCATTACTGAGAAACATTCCATGGTATGAATTTAATGGTTTGTTTAACAATTCACTCATTGAGGAGCATCTGGGTTATTTCCAATTTGGGGCTATTACAAATAAAGCTGCTATAAACATTCATGTACAGGTTTTTGTGTGGACATAAGCCTTTATTTCTCTGGGATAAATGCTCAGGAGTGCAATTGCTGGGTTGTGTGTTTCAGTTTTTTTTTTTTAAACTGTCAATCTATTTTCCAGAGTGACCATTTTACATTTCCACCAGAAATGAATGAGTGATCCCCATTCTCTGCATTCTCACCAGCATTTGGTGTTTCACTTTTTAAACATTTTTATCCATTCTGATATGTGTATTAGTGATATCTCATTATAGTTTAATTTGCAGTTCTCTGTTGGCAAATGATGCCATCTGTATATCCTTTTCTGTGAAATGTCTCTTCATAGTTTTTGCCCATTTTCTACTTGGATTTGTTTGATTTTTTTAACTGCTGAATTTTGAGAATTTAAAAATATTTTCTAAATACTAGTCTTTTGTCAGATATGTGGTTTGCAAATTTTTTCTTCCAGTCTGTCACTTGTCTTTTCATCCTCTGAAGAGTCTTTCACAGAGCAAAATTTTTATATTTTGATATGATCTAACTTAATTTTTCTTTTATGGATCATATTTTTGGCGTCGAGTCTAAGAACTCTGCCTAGCCCTAGATCCCCAAGAGCTTCTCCTATTTTTTTCCTGAGTTGGTAGATTTATGTTTTGCTTTTAAGCCTGTGATTGAGATTGTGTTAATTTTCTGTCTAAGGTGAAGACTTAGGTCAAAGTTAATTTTTTTGCCTATGTCCAATTGTTCCAGCACCATTTATTGAAAAGCTATCTTTCCTCCATTGAATTGCTTTTGCACCTTTGTCAAAAATCAGTTGCGTACATTTGTGGGGATTAATTTGGGGGTTCTCTTTTCTGTCCCATTGATCTATGTGTCTATTCCTCCACTGATACCATAGTCTTTATTAGTATAACTATATAATAAGTCTTGAAATAGAGTGGACTGAATTCTCCCACTTTATTCTTCTCTTCAAAGTTATTTTAGCTCTTCTAATTCCTTTGCCCTCAATATAAATTTTATGATTTTAGGTCTTACATTGAAGTCTTTAATCCATTTTGAGTTAACTTTTGTATATAGTTAAGATAGTGATTAGCTTCATTCTTTTGCATGTGGCTGTCCAGTTTCCCTGACACTATTTATTGAATAAATTATTCTTTTCCCCATTTTATGGTCTTTGCTCCTTTGTCATAAATTACTTGGTCATATGTATGTGGGTTTATTTCTGAGCTGTCAATTCTGTTCCATTGATCTGTGTGTCTGTTTCTGTGCCAGTACCATACTGTTTTGATTACTATAGCTTTATAGTATAGTTTGAAATCAGGGAGCCTGATACCTACAGCTTTATTCTTCTTTCTCAAGGGTATTTTTGCTATTTGGGATCTTTGGTGGTTCCATACAAATTTTAAAATTATTTGTTCTAGTTCTATGACATATGCCATTGGGATTATGATAGAAATTGCATTGAATCTGAAGATTGCTTTGTGGAATATGAAAATTATAACAATATTAATTCTTCCAATCCATGAACATGGAATATCTTTCTATTTATTTCTGTCTTCTTTGATTTCTTTCCTTAATGTCTTACGGTTTTCTCTGTAAGGTCTTTCCTCTCATTGATTAAATTTATTCCTAGGTATTTTATTCTTTTTGATGCAATTGTAAATGGGAGTTTTTTCTTAATTTCTCTGATAGTTTGTTATTAGTGTATAGAAATGCCACAGATTTCTGTATATTTATTTTGTATCCTGTGACTTTACTGAATTTATTAGTTCTATTCTTTTTTTTTTTTTTTTGGCGGTATGTGGGCCTCTCACTGTTGTGGCCTCTCCCATTGCGGAGCACAGGCTCTGGACGTGCAGGCTCAGTGGCCATGGCTCACGGGCCCAGCCGCTCCGCAGCACGTGAAATCTTCCTGGACCGGGGCATGAACCCGCGTCCCCTGCATCAGTAGGCAGACTCTCAACCACTGCACCACCAGGGGAGCCCTAATTATTAGCTCTATTCTTATAAATTTTGAAGTGAGGGCTTAGATGATTGATTTGAGACCTATCCTCTTTTATAATCATGTATTTAGTGCTATAAATTTCACTCTCGGCACTGCTTTAGGAGTGTCCCACAAATTTTATCATGTTGTATTTTTGTTTTCATTCAACTGAAAGTATTTTTTAATTTATCTTGAAACTTCCTCTTTGATCCATGGATTATTTAGTGTTATTTATATTAGCGTTTTTTAATTCCCAAGTGTTTGGACATTTTCCTGTTATCTTTCTGTTATTAATTAATAGCTTGATTCCATTGTGGTCAGAGAACACAGTCTTTATAATTTCAACTCTTCTAAATTTTTCGAGTTTTGTTTTATGCCCAAGGAATCATCTGTCTGTTACTTAGGGGCTTGAAAAGAATGTGTATTTTGCTGCTGGGTGGTATTCTATAAATGTCAATTAGATCCTGTTGTTTGATGGTGTTGTTGACTTCTTTTATATTCTTGCTAATTTTCTGTCTAGTTGTTCTATCAATTGTTGAGAGAGAAAGAAGTGTTAAAGTCTCCAACTATAACTGTGGACTTGTCTATTTCTCCTTTCTGTTTTATTGGTTTTTGCTTCACATATTTTGCAGCTCTGTTGTTTGGTGCACACACACTTAGGATTGCTATGTCTTCTTGATGAACTGATTCTTTCATCCTTGCATAATGCCCCTCTCTATCTCTGGTAATGTTCTTTGTTCTGAAGTCTACTTTATCTGATAGTAATATAGCCACTTCTGCTTTCCTTTGATTAGCATTTGCATGGTTTATCTTATTTCACTTTCAACCCCACTGTATCATTATATTTAAAATGAGTTTCTTGTAGACAGCATACAGTTGGGTTACATTTTAAAATTTGCTACACAGTAATCAATACCTAATACAGTTGACATAATATCAGTGTTTCCACCTTCCAAACCTAAAATAAAGCCACGTGACTCTGCAGAACAAGTAGGCGACTTTGGAGCATATGCTCAATATGTGAACTTCACTACAGAACATCTACCAAATCCCTCTGGATTCCTCTCTTAATAAAAGAAATACTTTCCCAAGGCCCCCTAAGACACATAATGAAAATATCTTAGGTATAACCTAGTTATCATAATGTAGACGGCTGGTCCAAGGGATCACAAACTCAGAACTTCAAGGAAGTTCTCAATGTTAGACTTTAGAGAGTTGTGGGGAGGAGTGGAAAGCTGGATGCAGTCTCTGTATATCTCAGTATTCTTCTTGCTCTGTATCTAAGTGTGGAGCCTTACTGCCTTTCAGGGAATCCTCATGTGAATGCTCCTTGGCTGATAAAAGTGTTCTATGTGGATCCCCTCCACCTCTCTCAGTGCTCTCTTTTCTCTTCCCCTCCGCAGTCCCTGCCTCTCTTCTTATTCCTGGGGTAAGTTTGCCTTTTATTCTTATGCCATGTGTCTTCCCACAACTTCTTCTTGCCATGAAAATATTCAAGCTTTCAGCATGGAATATGAGCCACTTTGTAGAATAAAGACTTACCATACCTGAGAGGTTGGAAGAAAGAACACAGGTTATTTTCACTTCAGGTAGAAAGATATTGTAATTTTTCTGATTTTCCTTTTAAGTTTCCACTAAAAAAATCAGATATCCTGCATGAATCACTTTTGGAACTTATTATATTTTTAAAAGTGTGTCTTTCTCCTTCCTGAATTTTCATTCCACCATCCAGAAATTTTCTGCAGATTTAGCCTTGGGAAAGGCCGTGCCCAACCTAGCGTTGACTTTTCGCAATTCCTGTTTTGTTTCCTTTGTTGCAGAAGGTAGAGGCAACAGCAATTCCATTTCACTTAGCTTCACTCTCTGTATTTGGTACCTCCTCTTACCCTATGCTCTTTGATAAGTTTTGTTAAACCATGCTAGATGTGCTTTGGCATTTCAGTCTACACAGTGGTTAAGTAACAATTAAAACTCCCATCTCCTGAAAAGGAGTTTTAATTGTCAAGAGGGGTATGAGACTGAGGACATGACATGAACTCCACCAACGTGGAGCTGCTGCAGAGAGAGACTGAGTTTAAGAGACTCAGTGTGAGCCCTGAAAGAGACCTCAGAAAGCCACAGCTCTTGAATTTGTAGCCGAGAGCTTGAAGCCTTGCCTGCCCTGAAAATGCCCCATCTTGCTCATTATACCCACTGGGTGTAAGCTCTAAATGACTGGACAAATTTTTACAATTCCAACCCTATTGAAGCTGCTGCCTGAGATGGAATTGTCCAGAGGCCCCAGAAGCAGGAGAGGCAGGGCAGCAACAGAGCAAGGCTGGGAGAGCTTCAAATTGACCTCCTGGCTCTGCTGCCCTCACAGCCCCTCAGCTTCATGCTCTCAGCTTGCTGTCAGTCTCCTTCCCTGAATCTTGAATCACATGGCCTTTGACTTTGTCTCTCTAGAACTCTAGTGTCCCACAGCTTGACCTGATTCCTCTTGTCTTCCCTAGAAATGGGACGTCCTCCTGGCTTGAACTCAACAAACTATACTGGACCCATCTCAGGTGCTGGCCCATCACCCACTTCCCACCTGGAGAAGGGGTTCTGGACTCAATATGACATCCCTCCCAGGGATATTGTGAGGCTAAAATGAGCTGAAAGGATGTTCTTAATGGTGGAGGGAGTGGTGGTAGAAGTAGTGGTTGTTTGTACTGAATAAAGAGTAACTGACCAGCAACCTTCAGGGGGAAAAGCCTTGGGCTCTCTAAATTCATTAGCTCAGAACCAGATACAAATTCTTTCTCCAGGCTTGTACTGCAGGAGACTAAATGTCCCAGGAAACCCAGCTCTAGCCACAGATCTGTGTCTATAGCTCTCTAGCAGTCATTAAAAATGTTTCTGCTTATTCGACAAGGCACATTTACTGGGGATTAGGAGAACTCATAAAACATTGCACTCTATTCAGAGTCTTATTCAGATAAACCCTCTGAAGCTTTGAAGTATCCACTTGCCAAGGATTTTTCATTACCCCTTATCCCCTTGGCAGAGGGCGTGTGTGTGTGTGTGTGTGTGTGTGTGTGTGTGTGTGTGTGTGTGCACATGCACTTTTTTTTTTTGAGGTCTTAGTAGATCTAAAGATCAACCCATACCACAGAGGTGGATGGGGGAATATTTTTATTTTTGGATCATCAATACAGGATATCCAAATATCCCATTTGTAGTCCCATCCCTTTCCAAGAGCATGGCGTGCTGGGAAGGACACTGGGTTGGGACTTAGAGAATTGGCCTGTAATAGCAGCTCCACCACTAACTGGTTACATGACCTTGGGCAAGTCACTCCAAGCCCTACATTCCTCATGTATAAAGTTAAGGAATAGACAGATGAGCTCTAGGCTTCCCTTCGAAAAGTTAAACCTCCACCTGTAACTGACTTGGTTTTTAGCTGAAGACTCAGTCACATGCAGTGTTTCCCTAACTCCCAGCAGCACCTGGGGGCTGCCTTTGGGGGATGATAGGGCATGAAAAGAAAATGACATATGATTCTTTTTCAACATGAGCCTTGGGATGTTATGCAGTCTTGTTTTTTGTGCTGTGGAGAGTGTGTGAGTAAGTGTGTCTGTATCTGGGTTCCCAAGTGTACATGAACATGAACTCAGAAGACATTTTTTAGAACTGAGAGTATGTTTGGAGGTCACCAAATCCTGTGCTTTTCAAACTCTTTGTAAGCAGTGGAGTCCTTTCCTCAGTGAAATTTTATGCAGACTCTGAACACGTACAAAGGATAAGAATAGAGCTCTGGCTATGGAAGCCCAGGACCCCCTCTCTCTCTAGGTTCTTCTCCTCCCACCCACCTCCCACCTGGACCTCAGATGCTCTCCGTAGAACCCAGAGCTTTGGATGCCCAGCTGAATAGTTCACAGGGGGGCAAACTGAGGCTCAGGGAAGCAGGGACTCACTCAGGCTCATACACCACCTGGTGGAAAAGCTGGGGCTTTTGAATGTCTATCCAGGGATCTTTGAACACATCGTGTTATAATCACCGTTATCATAAATGGTTAGGTACATAATTGCAAGTGTGCCAACACCCCGACAAAGAAGAACTCTCTGAGGATGGTGGGAGTTTTAAAACTCAGTGACAGTCAAAACAGCATCTATGTTAAGATTCAGGAAGCTCTGGGCTTATTCTCCTCTGGCTCAATACACGGATGACTCTTCCTGTGAAGACAAATATGACCTTATTTCTAAAGTGCTTTTTAAACTGAGCTATCAAAAAAGTCTTGTTTAAAAATTCATTTCATGTATAATTAAAGAAAAGAAATGGTTCAAGAAGAGGCAAAGGGAAATTTTTTCACTTGCTCGTTCAGGAAAATGTTCATGGAACCACAGCACCACTAGCAGAGTAAGCTCACAAAAGCGCACAGAGAAATGTGAGGACTCCTCAGTATGGCCCTGAATGTTTCTGGGAAAATCTGTGTTGGTAATCATGATCGTATAGCTCCAGGGTCCAACTCTAGATTGCAAAATATTTCCCCTTTTGGACTTCAACTCGACCATAATTCAACAGTGTGACAAGTCAGTAGGCAGTGGACCTTGAACACGAGTGACAGGTATCTTGAGCTTGGCCAGAGCTGCCCAGGAAGCTTAGTGGCAGATCAAGTAATCATATCCTATGGCCTTCCTCTCTCTTGGGTTTGCATCGTGCAACCCAAGCATATTTCATACAAAATCCTGTTCCTATTTTTTTCTCTGAGTGGTATGTGGCAGCTTTTATCAGTTCCTAGTATATCGTTCTGGTCACAAACAAACCTCCTCTGTCCACTTTATAAGCAAGCTGAGTTACAGACTATTCGAGCTGGAATTGGCCTCAGAAGTCATCGAATCCAATCCTGTCATTTCCTAGCAAAGGAGTCAGAGATAGAGAGGGGGAAGTGACCTGACCAGAGTCACACAAGTCAGTAGCAGACCTGGGGCATGAGCACAGCTGCTGCCCCGATTTCAAGGACTTTTCTGCGATTCTGTGCCACTTTTTAAGTTAGCCACAATACAACGAGGTGAGGTCTTTTCTACCTGCGTCACTGGTGTGGTATTTGCAGTCTGATCACAGAGATGTATTGAGGACCTCGGGAAACCCCTCAATAGGCTGGCAGTCTGGAGAGGAAGACAGATATTGAACAAACAATAGCAAATGATTAGGTACATAGTTGCAAGTGTGCAAATACCTCTGTGAAGAAGGATCAGCTGCTATGGGGGTGTTACCTCTGGGGCTGATAGGGGCTGTTTATGTACAGGGTCGAATCTGATTGGTTGGTCCTGTGACTTAGCCGTTGAGTATGTTGAATCTTACCTTTGGTTATCTCCCAAAGGTGGCTTCCATAATGTGTGGGTTGCTTAAACCACTTGATTCTGCTCCTCTTTGTTTCTTCTGCCCGACGAGTCTACCTCCAGGAAGACAGGTACTGCGAAAAGAACTAAGATCTGTACAAACGACCTTACTCTGTCACATAGCTACACATGGAGTAGTAAAGTGGACACTGGAATTATCCGTGAGTCCTGTGTGTTTGTGCTTTTCCCAGGACAGGGCATGTCGGATACTGGAACCCTGGTATCCCAGTAATACAGTTCAAAAATGGCTTACATTTATATTGAAACTAAAGCAATGATTTCAAATTGAACACCAACCTAAATTTTGAATAGTAACTCTCCTCCTCTTCAACCCCAACCAACATTTTAGTATAGAAAATGTATATAGAAACTATAACTTTAGTATATAGAAACTATAATTTCTGCAAATGCAGCCTCTGCAGAGTTAGAAGTCCTACCATGAATTTTTCTGGAAAATAAGCTGTCATGCCTAAATTCCTTGTCATTCCAGAAATATATAAAGAAGCTACAGTTAAAGGAAATTCCTACACACTGGGCTTCACATTGAAGGGTTAAGCACAGAACATTTTTCTAAATCAAGAAGGTTTGAGCTTAGGGTCTGGATTAGCACCTGGAGTTGCTCTCAGCTTGATCCACCCTCCTCTGTGTCTCTTCCCAGCTCGCTTTCCATCCTGGGATTCTTCCCTTCCTCCTTCTTTTCCATCGTGTTCATGTGGTTTCCCTGAACGCTTTCCTCATTTTTCCTTAGTGCCCAAGTTTGTTCACATTTTCTTCTTCCCCAATAACTCCCTCCTGGTTTTCCTGGCTTTCTCTAAGCCCTGCATCTTCATGGGTGGCCCTATTGCCTCTCCTTCCACTTGCTAGTGTTTTCCTCCCCTCTCTTCCCCCTCCCCTAATTGTAAGAACTACAGAAAAGCTGGAACCAGTCAGTAGAAGGGGAAAGAGCGAAGCTGCTTGTCCCGCCGTTTCCTTCCCCTGGCTGGGTAAGTACCTCAGGGAAAGGGCGCTGGGCTTGCCTGGTAGAGGACAATGTGTCCAAAGCAAGTTGGCTTTGAGTCAGCGTTCTCTCTCAGTTGAGAAATTGGGCCAAGTCTGGCCAAAGGCCCATTCAAAGTCCAGTTCTGGAATACGTGTCTATTCTTTCTCTCCATCTACTTTCCCCAGAGAGCCCAGGAGGCCAGACAAGCTGTTCCCACAACGGGACCTCATCAGGGTAGCTTGACATCACTTTTCCTCTCCAGGAAAAGAACTAGAGTTGAACTTTCCTTTAAACAGATCCAATATAGATTTAGAATTAGAGAATAATATCTCTTTTTACAAAAAGTTTTATCATGGAAGTGTTTTCAGTAGAACACGGCTATGTTACACTTAAGACATGATTCAATTTACAAATGCTTCTAAGCTACGTTCAGCAATGTGTTCATTGCATAAAGTAAGACAAACTATAAAAGCGAATCATCATCCAGCCAGGAGAAGACAAACAACCTGGCCTGATCACTTTGCTCTTGTCCTAAACTTCTACCTCATACTGTCTTTGTCTCTTTCTGCTATCTTTTCCTGTTCTTCCCACATGTCTGAGGTGGAACCACAAAATGTTACCAATGCACTGGAATGTAGTAAAATAAGCATTCAATACGTATTATAAAAATCACCTGACTTGAATTATCCATCCAAATGAATATTGTCCCCTAAAGTAGGCACACTTTATCGCTATGATGCTGCTATACTTAAAACCCCATTTTGGAATTTATCTCTTTGAATTGCTTTGGAATTACATCCAGATCCAGTTTATGAGCCAAAATTATAGACTCATAGAGAAAGGCCTTAAAAGTCATCTGGTGCATCCCTTGATTTTATAAACAAAGAAACTGAGCCCGTAGAGTTTGTGCATTTGTTTTTTTCCTCCTACATCAAGAAGATGTTAACTCATTCTTTCTTAGAATAAATCCAAAAATGACTTCACTGCTCATCCATTAGTCATTTCATCAGCAAACTCAAATGTCTTCATTACGCCTGCAGACGTTACAGTATAAGAGTTACCGTCTGTTAAAGACAGACTGTGCCAATACCTGTACCAGTCACTTATCACAACAAAAACATACACCTGGGATATGTAATGTGCAGTTTATGGAGGAGGAACACGAACATTGTGAATCAGAAGTGACTTGCTCAGTAAGAGGCGGCCGTGGTGGAACTTGGATCCAGGTCTCCTAGCCTTCAAAGCTTGTGCGCTTGTCACGATTCTACGGTGCGCTAAGGAAAGCTGAGAAGTCCTTTGTTTTCAGAATGTTAGAAACTGTCAGACATTGTCATTATGAAAACTAAAAAAGCTTACAATTTTACACAAAGCATTTCCCGCAAACCACACACATACTCACATATGCACACGCAGTTCACAAAAGCTTATAAAATGTTAGAGCTAGACAAGAAATTGAAGAGAAACCCTTATGTTTCAAGTAAAAAGAGGAATGGTTAGGGAGTTTGGGATTGACATGTACACACTGCTATATTTAAAATGGATAATCAACAAGGACCCACTGTATAGCACAGGGAACTCTGCTCAATATTATGAAACAACCTAAATGGGAAAAGAATTTGAAAAAGAATGGTTATATATATATGTACAACTGAATCACTTTGCTGTGCACCTGAAACTAACACAACATTCTTAATCAACTCTACTCCCATATAAAATTAAAAGTTAAAAAAAAAAAAATACTGAGGTCTAGAGAGATCTCAGACTTTGTCTGGAGTCCCATCAGTAGCAAGTCCAGGCCCGGAGCTTCCCCCATTGTGCCCCACTGAGGACTCTCAGCCCCGCCCTTGCCCTCGGGGGCAACAACCTGGAGGTGTGGAGACTTCAGGACACCACCTCAACCAGTGTGTGTCATCGGCCCTTTCTGATAAATCATTCTCATGTGGTGGAAAAGTTTCTCCAAGACAACTCTTTTCAATAACACACCTAAATATTGCCTAACGTCTAAAGCTGGTAGTCCGTGTCTAGATCTTCCCATCAACGTGAGTGGTGCACAAGAGAACTCACTCTGAGTACCTATCATTCTGGAAGACTTTTTTTTTTTTAATCGCACAAAAGAAAACAGAGAAGAACACAAAAGGTCCTAAAAATATCACCTTTCTAGCCAGTTTTTATTAATCAGGGCACTGAAGGAGGGAGCAGCTTGCCCAAGTCAAAGCAGTTAGTTAAGGGCTGATCCAAACAAAGCCTGATGATAACTCTTTCCAACTCCCTGCTCACTCCTTTCTGCTCTGCCACTAAGTTGCTTCTCACGCCTCATGCATCTGAGCAGAAAGGGCCTTTACTGCCATGACTGGAATTCCTCTAGGCTGCTGTTAAAAATCAAGTCCACCCTGCAAGAGCAAAAAATTGCTGTCCTGTCAGAGTTCCAGATAAGATTTTGCCTTTTTGGGGTGTGAGCACAGCCAGAGCAGACCTAACATGGCCAAGCAGATGAAAGCCACATTTTAGGGACAGCCTGCATTATTTGCTATCATGACTCACATTGTATAAGAAGAGAATTTTGGTGGTCCAGAGGGACATCAAATTTCATCCACCAAGGTTTGCTATGGAGTTTCTCTTCTGCAAGCTTGAATCAATAATCTTCTGGTTGATATGCTATTTGTTGAAGTCAAGCTCTGTGTGTAGCCTGAGCAAGCCACCATGAGGAACAGTAAAGAAGAGGGTGGACCTCATGTGCCTTCAAGAGGCCTAGAGTGACTTGATTTTGTGTTATCTCCTCTTCCAACGGATAGCCAGCTGTCTGAGGGCTGGGACCATGCCTGAATCAACTGTGTGCCCATCACCTGGTACAGGATGTGTGGATGGGTCACACTAAATATTCGCTGAGTAAGTAGATGGAATTGACCTATGAGATAAGAGATTGAGCAAGTGGAAGAGCAATATGAGGGGCTTCAAGTCTTTCCTCTAAACATAATACTGACAACAAGTGCTATTAGAGGTCAGAAGAATGTGGGCAAAGATGCTTCTTGGAAGCGTAGGAACTAAACTGGGCTCAGAAAGATGGCTCAAGTGTGGTCAGTATTAGAAGAAAAGGTTGCTGTATTTCAGGCAGAGAAAAATAATGAGAGCAAATGAACATACATGGAAATTAATGGAGTGGTAGAGAAAGCTTGAACATCTCCATCTGGCTGTCCTAGACAGTATCCTTCAAATCAATGTGTTCAGAAATGAATGCTTCACATTCCCTTTCAAACCACTCCCTGCCCCCATCGGTAACCCTATAGTCTAAGCCAGAAACCTTGAGTTCATTTCTCTTTCCATCCCAACTAGTCAGTCATTAAGTTGATATGTTTCTGCCTTACAAATCTCAGTTCTATTTCCTTCTCTCCATGTGAACATTCATGGCCTCAGCTCAAACTGTCAATCTGCCATACTTCTCTAACTGGAGTCTGTGCCTCCAGACTGGTCCTGCCCAATCATCTGTATGACAATATGCTTACCAAGACCTTTTCTCCTTCCAAAAATGTTGTAAAAATCACTATACCATAAGAGATAGTGCACCATGGTGTTGGGAGCCAAGAAGTTTTCGCCATTAGAAGATGGCCGACATCCTGCTTCTCTTCCTGCTTAATGAGATAAAAGCCCGCGCCTAAAAACAAAAGCCCGCGCCTAAAACGAAAGCCCGCGCACGCAGCACCAATGATAATTTGCCAAATACTTCCCTTATTCTGGATCCCGCCCCCCTTTCTCTGTACTGTATAAATACAGCTACTGCAGCAATAAAAGTTTGAGGCTTGATCAGGATTTTGTCTTGCCTCCATTCTTTCGCGTCTCCTGCCCCTTCTTCCCTTTTCAACCCCTACAGGTTCCTCCTCGGACTCACAAGGATTTGTCCTGCTGGTCGGGACTCCCGGGGACGCCCGGGGCCGAGCACACCATGGAAATGTATGTGTACCGATATTCTTTATATAAATGTAGATATGTATGAACAGGCACACCTCATTTTGTTGCATTTCACCTTATTGCACTTCACAGATGCTGTGCTTTTTACAAATTGAAAGTCTGTGGCAACTCAGCATCAAGGAAGTCTATCAGTGCCATTTCTGCAACAGCGTCTGCTCACTTTGTGTCTCTGTGTCACATTTTGGTAATCCTTGCAATATTTCAAACTTTTTCATTGTTACTATATTTGTTATGATGATCTGTGCTCGGCGACCTTTGGTGTTACTGTTGTAATTGTTTAGGCATTTTTTAGCAGTAAAGTATCTTTAACTTAAAGTATGTACATTTTTAGACATAATGCTATTGCACACTTAATAGACAATAGTATAGTATAAACATAACTTTTATATGCACTGGGAAGCAGAAAATTAGTATGACTTGCTTTATTGTGATAGTCACTTTATTGCTGTGGTCTGGAACCAAACCTGCAATATCTCTGAGGTATGCTTGTGTATCTGTGTGTGTGTGCATGTACAAATATGTGTGTGTATGTATATATCAGGGGATCAGGGGAAATAGAAAATAAGAATGAGTAAGACAAAGCCAAATAAAAATTTAGGACACAAATGTATGACTTAAAGTTCTACACGGGAGCTAGTATCTACTCCCGTGGGTACTATACAAAGCACTACTATATGTTAAATGAAGTAGTTTTCTGTATTTGTGTATTTTGCTATAACAAGGGAACTAAGGATAATGTTCACTGAGAGCATTTTGAAAAATAATCAATTGACTCAAATTTTATTTCTTGGTCTTTGGCCGTTTAAATGATGATTTTGAAAGATTAAACTTATACTGTTGGTATCGTGTAGTGTGTGGACCAAAATTGCCTGTAATAAAGTTTTTTTTTAAAAATGCAATATTGATTCATATACTACACAATACCATATAGTATAGACTGGTTCATACACTAGAATGTTGGCTCTAATCTCCTAGTTGCCGATAAAAAGAAGAGAATACATTGAGTGATCTGATTTGCATTGTCAATAAGTTTCCTTAAAACTCATGCTCTCTGTTAAAGAGAAGCAAAACATTTTTTTAGCAATAAGCTATGAGAAGAATGTTTCTCTTGAGACCTCTTAAGGGAGACATTGCCTGATGTAGCGGACAAGACCTCAATAACATCCTTAGAGCAAACATGACAGTAAATTTCATATTAAAAATACTATCTCTTTTACAAGCTGAGAACATAACACCAAAATACAATTTAAGATACAATTTTACAGTGGATTTAAACAATTCAGACCAACTCTGTTGCTCCAAGATGGACTTTCTTGACCCAGGGCCAGGGGAGGAGTGGGGGGTCCAGATTATTTGGAGGATTGTAGGAATGGCAAATGCTTTAGGAAACACTTTATAAATATTAGTTTGTACAATTGACTTCCTGTTAAAATTGGGGCTTATGCTAAAAGAAAAGGAAAAAAAATTACTATATTCCACATAACCTAAGCTATTTTAAAATATTCACAGAAAAAAAAGACTAGGAAAAGATACACCAATATGTCAACAGTGGGACTCTAGGTTGCCAGTGTATATATAACTTTTTTCCTCATTGTTATTTATAGTTTTCTGTACATTTTAACAGGCTTACTTTGGCTTCTGTGTTGAGAATAGAATGGAGGTTGGGAGGGGAGGAGACCAGAAGGGCGACCAGTCAGGAAACTTCTTATTGGCTCCATTTTCAGAAACAAGGGAAATGGATATGAAATAAATTTAAAAACAGCAACAACAAAATACCATATACTTGTAATCTCAGCAATTTTAAAATATGGGTAGAAAAATGACTGGAAGAATGTGTTCCCAAAAGTTGTTAATGTTTTCCTCTGCAAAGAAGAGGTTATGTGTAATTTTTTTCCTATTATTGATTATGCTTTGGCACACTTTCCAAAGTTTCTACAATGTATATGTGTTAGTTTCATCATTCAAAAGAGTGAGAAAATCAATTTCCTCAGGAGACAATTCTGGGACTATTCTAACATAATAAGGGAGAATGATGCATCTAAAACGTACCATGTTACTCCTGAGGAGAAAAAAAAAATCCATTTGGTGACTTCCCATTGCCTTTGGAATAAAAGACAGCTTCCCTAGCGTTCTTGACCCTTGTCTGTTCTCCAACTCCTCACCTCTCGCTTTGGCCACACCAGACTCCCCGTGGCTCTTCAGGGCTTTCAGCCTTTACTCATGCTCTGTTCTTTTCGTAGAGCACCCTCCTCTGCCTTTCTCCCTCCTCCTCTGGAAGCCAATCCTCCTCATGGAGCCAGTCCGTCATGACTCAGCTTCCAAGAGAACATCCCTTGCAAGAGAACGCTTGGTCCCCACAGGTTAGTTTCTATGCAGAGCACTTGTGTAGCCCCTGCCACGTTGAATTTAAATTCTGTCTACCTGTCTGTCTCCCCACAAGTGAACCATTTGTGTCATTCATCTTTGCTTATACTGGCAAGAGCATCGTTGGCTGTCACAGAGGTTTTCTGTAACCTTTCTCACACAGTAGATTCTAAGAGGATCAAACGATTCTTCCAGGTTCTTCCCAAGACAGCCTTTGTATCCTGTGAAAAGACAATGTCTGACTGATGATCAAAATCTTTTGTGATGAGGATGTGGTGGATCCTATGAGAGGTCTTTTCCTGATTCTACCACTGTCCTCCCATGTCCTTAGATACTGTATGTGAGCTCATAAAATCCCGAAGCTCGTCCAACTCCTGCATTTGATTGAGAGACACTTAATGTCCAGAGGATTGGTTTGCCCTGGGCCCAGAGCTTGGGGGAGGGAGGGGCGGGGATGGGGTGGTGTCTTTTGTGTCCTTCAAGCCCAGTGCATCAGGGCCAGGCAGTCAGTTCTGTATGACATTACATACAATCAAGTTTTTATTTGTTCTGAATACAGCTTTCAAATATTAGCTTTCCTCTTAGCATCAAGTCTCTTTGTCATCACTGAAGGACCAATTTCCAATTTTATCCAAGGTTTCCTCTGGTGGCAAAGCAAAGGAACACTCTGCTTTGTGTTCGCCAGATCCCATCCCCCCATCTTCCTGGGCCCACAGCTAGACTTCATCACCCAGGCTTCCTTGCAGTTAGGTGTAGACATGTGACTGAGTTCTGGCCAATGACATGGGAGTGGGCATGAAGAACATCACTTCCAAGCCTGGCCCATACAAACCTCCCATGGATGTCCCATCATTCTCTCTTCCTCCATCTTCCAGTGGGATGCCAACACCCAGGATAACTTGAGAAGTTACATGTTAAATACAGCAGAGCTTCCCTCAGCCCACGTACCTAAATGATAGCCAATTAGACTGTGTCCAGACAAGAAATAAACTCTTGTGTTAAGCCTCAGAAATTCTGATTCGTTAACAGCACTTAGAGCTACTTTAACTTTTATACTAAGACACATTTTCCATGCCCTGAGTGATGAAAAGCACATAGCATGCAGTGTTTAACTTGACCTCTTTTTTTTTTTTTTTTTGATAAGTAGAACATTATCTTTATTGGGAAGGAATTTTTTTTTAATTGGAGTATAGTTCCTTTACAATGTTGTGTTAGTTTCTGCTGTACAGCAAAGTGAATCAGCCACACGTATACATATATCCCCTATTCCTTGGATCTCCTCCCCATTTAGGTCACCACAGAGCATTGAGTAGAGTTCCCTGTGCTGTACAATCTGTTCTCGTTAGTTATCTGTTTTATACGTAGTATTGTATATATGTTAATCCCAATCTCCCAATCCATCCCACCTCCCCTTCCCCCCTGGTATCCATACGTTTGTTCTCTATAAACGTAACTTGACCTCTTTATGAAGCGATTACCTTGGACAGTCACAGTTCCTCCAGGAGAGAGAATGGTAAATCTTCCTCAATGAAACATTTAGTGTATGAATCTATAAGGAAAATTCATTGTTACTTGCTAGGTGTATGCCCACTCTTGGCTGCAAAGATGTTTTTCTTCATTCTAGAACTGGAGTTGGCAACATTAAAAAAAATTCAGATAGTAAATACTTTTTACTTTGTGGGCCACATATAGTCTCTGTCACCTGTTCTTCTTTGTTTGATTTTTTTTTTTAATTTTCTTTATTTTTCTTTCTTTATTTATTTTTGGCTGCATCGGTTCTTAGTTGCAGGATGCGGGATCTTTTGTTGTGGCATGTGGGCTCCAGAGTGCGTGGGCTCTGTAGTTTGCGGCATGCGGGCTCTCTCTCATTGAGGCGCGTGAGCTCAGTAGTTGTGATGCCCGGGCTTAGTTGCCGCACAGCACGTGGGATCTTAGTTCTCTGACCAGGGATCGAACCCACATCCCCTGCATTGGAACGTGGATTCTTTACCACTGGACCGCCAGAGAAGTCCCTGTTTGATTTTTTCACTAACAATTCTTTACAAAGATACATTTCTTTTCAAATTTGCAGTATGTTCATAATGTTTATAATAAAATATTGGAAAAAAAAAAAGATAACAACGATTCCTATGTAAGCCTTACAAAAATAGGCTGCAAGCCAGATTTCGCCCAGAGGTCATGGTCTGCCAGCTCCTCACCAGGCTTGAATGAGACCAGTGGGTCTCAGCCAGGGATGATCTGAACCACGACAGGACATGTGGTAATATCTGAAGATACTTTTGATTGTCATGATTGGAAGGGGTACAGCTGGCATCCAGTGAGTAGAGGCCAGGGATGGTGCTAAACATCTTATAATGCATAGGACAACTCCTGCCACAGAGAATATTCTGGTCCAAAATGTCAATAGTGCATAGGTTGAAAACCCTGGAGTAGAGGAATGAGTTCCCTCCTTTGTCAATAATGGGAAAGACTCTAGGGGCCTGCCACAGGGATCTGCAGAATCCCCTGGACCTGACCCAGCCCAGGGAAGCCCTGTCTGGAACAACACTGATCTTTGGTCAGACAGCAGGAAACCCAGGAATTGGTACCATCTGAGGACGGAATGGGCTCTGGGTTCCAGAAAGGTGGAATCCCCTGAAGGAGAGATACAAGTGAAGGTCACCATGGTATCATCAAATTATCTGCAATAGAGAAGAGACCTGTTCCTGGAATAAAAGCATCACTAGCCCAAATCATGGAGACTTGGTTGGAGGTGGTGACCAGGTTCTGCCCTGCCCTGGACTTTTTCCTCCTCTATTTTTTTTTTTTCAAGCTTTACTGAAATATAATAGAGGAAGGATAAATGATAAAGTTGCCTTTTACTTTTCTCTTTGTAAGAATGGAACTGAATGTTTAATGAGCTACTATTTTATGCTAGACACTCACCTTCAGGGATGGGACTTTCAACCTGAGTATCTGAGCTTTCCACTTCACTCAGTGCCTTACACTCCATGGGGAGTCCATCTTTTTCCTCCATAAGAAGAATCCTGATATTGAAAAAATCACTGAGCTTTGGTGATTAAGTTTTAGAACAGGCATTCAAAGATCTCTCAAATTCAATCACCAAAACTCCAAGGGAGCTTGGTTGGAAGTTCTCTTCCGGACTGCTAAACCTTTCAGCTTTTGGTAGAGATAAGTGTGGAATACTTCAAAGGAGCCATTCATTCATCTCCTAGAGATGAATTAAGTACCTATCAGTGCCAAGCAGGTTGGTATAGGGAATGCAGAAATTCAAACGAAAAAAACAAACGAAAGAATGCTCTGGTTCGGAAGGATAACAAATGAATCAACAATTACAAGTCAGGGTGATGGGTGTAGGTAGCCATGACTTCAGCGTGCTACTGGAACCATAGACCAGGCTGAGGGGCGAGACGTGGGAGGAGGGGCTTGGGATTTTCCCAGAAGAAATGAAAGCTGAGCTGGACCCTTTGTTTTTCTCCCCTCTTCTTCTTTATTGATTTATTTATTTATCCTAGACTTCTCAATATGGATTCCTTCCTCAATCAATTTTGTACTTAACTGTAACTTCCCTCAAAGGAGTTCCTTATTAAAAGAAAGGAAGAGGGGAAGGGAGGAAGGGAGGGGGAAGGGAGGAAGGGAGGGAGGGAACCCATGGCAGACTCTTGTCAGGTCTCTGCCTGTGTATGCTGGGCTCCCGCCCTTCCCTTGCACACTGGCAGCACTGCACGCACCGGCACCTCTCTGCCTCAGAGCCTTTTCTGGCTAAAGGAGTCTGCTGAGTCTGCATGCGGAGCAAGGCTGGAAGTGCCTGGTAGCTGAGAGCCCCTGGAACAACCTCAGCCAATGGCAAAACGGAGTTGGTGGATCAGTATCCCAGCTGCTAGATAGCCCCAGAAAACTAGAGCTCTGGATGCATCCTACACTGTTCCTCGGTGCCCACAGCAGTAACTGCCCTTCAGCACACCCACCCTGTCTTGGTTTCCCTCCCCACTCCCCTGCTGGTGCTCCCAAGACCACCTCCCAGATCACCTTCTCCCACTCAAATGCCAGTCTCGGGTTGGCTTCCAGCTGAAGACAAAGCATGTGCCAAGTAACACATAATTGCCTCATTCCTGGGGTTCAACCAGGGCGGGGGGACACCCTTGGTAAGAGGGTTCCTGCGTCTACATAAAAGTTATTTTTGCTCTTCAAGAAAACTCATGCAGTTGCAAATGCCCTGATGAGTTAGGGGACTACCCTGAAACACAAGGTCACAGACAGGCTCTCTGAATCGTGTAAACTAAACTAACATTTTGTGGGTCTTATTCCTTTCACCATATTAAATGTCCCATTAAAAAAGAATTTTCTAATTGAAAATGCCGCATTGAAAATGAGGCTCTGTAGTGAATCACTCTTTAAATTTTTTTCACGATTAAGTTAATTTGTTGTAAAGGTGTGCTTTTTTGCGAGAATTTTTAGTAAAGTCTCATAACTCGTAAATCTAATGTGTTTAATATAAGCCATTTGTTTAACAAGAGAAAAAAGACTGTATTTGATAGTCTGTAAATAAACTGCCCTAAAAATCCAAAAAACAAACAAACAAACAAGCAAAAAAAAAAAAAAAAGCAAGGTCACAGGGCTTCCCTGGTGGCACAGTGGTTAAGAGTCCACCTGCCAATGCAGGGGACATGGATTCAAGCCCTGGTCAGGGAAGATCCCACATGCTGCGGAGCAATTAAGCCCATGCGCCACAACTACTGAGCCTGCGCTCTAGAGTCTGCAAGCCACAACTACTGAAGCCCTCGCGCCTAGAGCACGTGCTCCGCAACAAGAGAAGCCACCGCAGTGAGAAGCCTGCACACCCCAACGAAGCGTAGCCCCCACTCGCTGTAACTGGAGAAAGCCCACACCCAGCAATGAAGACCCAACGCAGCCAAAAATAAATAGAAAATAAAAAATAAAATAAAAAACAAAAAAAACGAGGTCACAGACAGGGAAGTTCTTCTGGGGACAGTGGTGCTGGTGTGAGGGTCCAGGTAGCCGGTTGCCACTGCTCTACTGACTTTCACAGCTGGGGGCAGACTCAGAAGCTGTCCTCGAGACATGATTGACGTGATGAGGTGCCCCGGTTGGTCCTTCCTAATCCAGCATCATGGCACATAATTCAGACATGACCAGCAATGATGGGTCAAATCTACAAGTTCTGATGTCCCCACTGCAGACCAAAAACCATTTATAGATAGTTCTGGAATCCATGATATATTTGTGAGTGTGTACGTACATAATGTGTGTATCTGTGTCTGGTGGGAGGCGTCTTTATGTATCTAACAACGTTTTAATTAAGCTGATATTCAAATTAGCTTATGTTCTCAGAGGCTCCAGGAGATACAGCTTATGGAGTAGCAGATGATGGGCAAAAGACAGTCCACAACTAAAACGTCACATGGGATAAATGCCAAAGCAGAGGTCCCACCCTGGGAGAGTTATGAATTGACTGCACCCCTTCTCATCTCCACCCCCTCAATCATTGCTGATGGGCAGAGGGAAACCATTTTCTGCCATCTGGTTTTTGCAAAAGTCAGGCAGTAAGCTCCCTGGGACAGGGATCTTATCTTGTGTAGTTCAAGAATGAGCACACGGCTGTGTACACTCAACAAGCCCTATTAGTACTGAATGCAATCATAAAAATAGCCCAAACGTGGATATTTGATAACGCCCCTGCGGTCAGCCTTAGTCATCGCGTCTGAAGGGCACGGGGCTCCCCAGGCCAGTGCCTTGTGTCTTACAGAAAAGCACCTTGGCTGATAAGGCAGCGGACTATTGTGAAAACCACACAGTAGTTCCCAGGATCCTGGAAAAACAGCAGTTCAATCACAACTTTTTTTTTTCTTGGTGTTTGACTTTGGCACTGAGTTCTTTTCAATGAGAACTATGCCAAACATCTTGTCCGAACCCTTCTACTCAGCAAGTATGCGAACAAGCTCTCTGTA
>NW_020174563.1:3288279-3291192 GCF_003031525.2 Neophocaena asiaeorientalis asiaeorientalis
GTTCTGGTGGGAGGCTGGGAGGGAGGGGCAGCACACTTTCTCTGCAGGCAGCAGCCAGCTCCAGGGCATCTGGAAGCGGGACGCGGGCTGAGCAGCACCGAGTGTACAGCACAGTAAGGGCCTGCCCAGCTCAGGCACCTCTGCCTCCAGGGCCCCAGGCCAGGCCCGCTGGTGATTTTCAGGGTTGGACGTCACTGGGGTTTCCTCCCCCAAGAAAAGCGCACAGACGTTAGGGGAATGTCTCATTGTTGGGGCATCTGGAGCTGAATTCTCCTCCGGGACCAGCTATGAAATCGCTGGAGCCCAGCAGGAGAAAGTTCATGGGACAAGGGTGTGCTTGCATGTAAATATACGAACGTGCAGGCGATCGCGTGTTCACAGAGAGCCAGGATGGCCGTGGGATGGACCCAGCGGTCTGTGTCTGGAAGAAGACCTTGCACACAGGATTTCCTAGGGAAGACGTTCCTCTCCTGAGCGAGTAAATCCTTTTCCCAGGCTCTGAGAAACAGCAGGAGGCAGGGCCCGCGGGATGCCGGGCCTGCACCAGGGCAGGAATGAGCGTCCCCCAAGACAAGCCATCCCAGTTCCCAGCCACCTTCTGGGGCTCCAAACCTCTGCACCAAGGCTGTCCGTCTCCCACTACAGGAAAATCATCTTTCTTCATTCCCAGAGCAAGTTGTTCCTAGGAAAGAGCAGAATCTTAGGAGGAAATCACATCATCCACGAGGGGAGAGCCAGTTCCTTTGTACTATTTTTCAGGGCTGCCTTTGGAGCCAATAATCTGTCATTCCTTGAATAAACAAGCACCTTATCATATCACAAACATTTATTTAACCCTTTTCTCCTGCACTTTTACCAGCAGGGAGAAAGAAGGCAGTTAGCAGGGCAGCCGGAGCCCTGTGGCAGAAATGCCAAATTCCCTGAACATGACACCCAATCTGTAAAGTGTCAGCCGACCCTTCTCTGTCTCCATAAAACGCCAGGGCCGGTCACCCAGACTCAAGCACCACATTCCCGCCTCCCACTACTCTTCCCATCCCCCCACCCCCTCCATTAATACCCCTCACCCTTTTGCAGACAGGCCCTTAATTCCGTCCAAATGGAGTCTGGACTAATTTGTTAGGTTCTTTCGGAGGCTGATGAGGCAAATGAAAGGGGGGCGTGGGGGGGGGGCAGGCAGGGGAGTATTTACATTTCTCCTTCTCCTCTGCACAACAGTCCGCTTGACGGACAGAGCTGGTGAGCCTCAGCATTTTTAATGCATGTGTGAGTTTTTAAGAGGGATATTCTTTGGCTCTGACATCACCAGAAAATGGAATGAGCAAAGTATGTAAATTTCTCCAAGCTCCCACAATATCCATTTTCTCTCAGTGGATGGATTTTGTTTTTCTTTTCTGGTGTTGCTCCCACACAATGGGGCCAAATCTTGTTCAGGACAAAGAAACATAAATAGAACATGCATGTGGTATGCGAGAGAACTCTCAGAGACCAGAGAGAGGCTGTTTTGGAAAGGCGTCTGGGGCTGCCAGGGGGAACCGTGGGGTCTCGGCCTCAAGGGTTGGACAGGCAAATGTCTGCTTGTCCCTAACATCGTTACAAGTCAGAAATTTCAAAAGTGTTCTCGTTCTTGGGGAAATACTAAGAAACACTGGAATGGGTACAAGTGTAAAAGGAGAATGTGAAGTATCTGTGTGTGAGTGTGAACAAGAATGTGTGTGTTGGATGTAAGAGGACGATAAGCCTAATGAAGAGTCTAAAGATGCTTTGTAGAGCTGATGGAGTCAGTTCTCGTTCTCCTTCAGTACAAAGGATGCTAAATCACAGGCAGTCTCTCACTTGGCCTCATCTTAGTGGCTATCGGGGACCAGCTGAAACTTTCCTCAAACGTGTTTTCCTGTATGAAGCATTTGCAATTGTTTTAGTATCAATCATCTGCCAAGCCCTCCAGTCTCACAACTGCACACTACAGCCCCAGCCAAAAAGACTTTTATCAGCACAAGTTTGAACAAACTAATGTGTGTAGGCCCTGAGTGGTTATTTTTGTTTCCAAGTCTGGACATAGAATCACTTGTTCAATTTCCTGCTGGGTTATATCAAGTGGTTTTAACATGTAAATCTCTGATAAGGAAACTGACTAATTTATGTAGGTTGCCATCTGAGTAGCTGTCAGTATTGCCTTAATTTTTTTCCCCTGCTTCCTTTATTCTTTCTCAGTCATTAAAGTCATCGCCATTACTGGTACTATCGAGTACATCCTTATCTGTTACATGTTTGGAATATGTTCTTATACTAAAGATGCTTTAAAAACAAACAAACTCTTCATCCTTGAAGTCTGTGTGGGAGTTCCGTTGGTTTGGACGTTTATGTTTACAACCTGGATTCGAAATAAATATGCCTCTCAGGCTCCTTCAAGTAATGTCCTTGACAATTAGAAGATTGTTAATTTCTAAAATTGAAATGTAAAAGCAGTAATAATAAACTACTTCCATTTCACGGATATCCCTTAAGCAGCCTCATCCGACTTCAGCTGACGGAGCTTCACTACGTCTAAGTAGAAATCCTACAAGCTGCTTGAGCACCAGTTTCCAAAACCCACCCTGGCTGCAACTTGCAGGCACGTGGATCCCTGTGGTTGTTTCCATCCAGAAGTTTGTTCAAAGAAGTAGATATTTTCAAATCGTTATTAATTCTATGCCCCAAGACACAGACTGGGGTGGACTGAAACCTATAATCCAATATCTGTGCTGTTCTCACACCCGGCGTCAAACCTGGCCTGAGCAAAGTCCAGAGCTGCCCCCAGACTTGAGAGCTGGGGCCCAGTCTCTAAGGACTCAGAGTCGATGCCTGCTTCGCCATTGACTGGGAACAGAGAGAGAATCCGTCTGTTCTGGGACCTGGACAGCAAGTCAGGGA
>NW_020174563.1:3291272-3377649 GCF_003031525.2 Neophocaena asiaeorientalis asiaeorientalis
CTCCACTCCGCAGCACCAAGCCCCTCCCAGCTGCTCCCACCACTTCCCCGGGCCTCTCAGAAGCCTTTCACTTGAGATATATTTTTAAGACCACAAGACAATGTGAGCCTAAATGAAAACTGGCTTCAAAAATAACCACATTCGTAACCACTGGTAATTCTTCAAGGCCCCTCCCTCCTCCCGTCTCCCCTTCCTCCACAGTGAACTTTAAATCCTTTCGTCTGTGGGGACTGAAGGTGAAGAATCTGGGTTTTCCTTCCCAGCCCCCTGCCAGTCTGGCTTTTCTCCCCTTTGTTTGGATGCTCTTGTTTATGGCTCCTTGCCATCGCACAGATGTAAACTATTGTCTGATTATTAAAAGAAGAAAACCCAAAGCACAAAAAAACACACAAGCCATCAGTGTTAACGACTATAGAGCTGTCCACCTACAGTCAAGACCATGTGGTCTGGCGCCAATGACCAGCCATCAGCCTTTGCTGCTCCAGAAACTTCGGCTTCCTCCAAGGTTGTACTCAGAATGAATCTAGGCAAACACAGCAGGCTAGGAAAGGAGCACCTCTGTGCCCTGGCGGCGGTAGTGGGCAGCCCTCAGTGCCACCTGCTCCCCCTCTAAGTTCACTATCTTGGTGCCCCCAGCAGCCTCTTCATGCAGTCTTGCCCAGTCCGGTGGCCAGTGACCTCACGTTTGGTCTCCCTTGCCCTCAGCGAAACAGGTGTAGCCGTGCCAAGTCCTAGTAATAGACTGGAGTGGAGGGAGGACCAGGCGAGGAGTCGGGCCTGGCTTCTCTCCCGCTGCGGCCGACTGGCTGCGTGGCCCTGGGCAAGTTTCTGCTCCCTGCCCAGTCTCCTTGTCTGCGAGCTGAGAGGGCTGAGTTAGATACATTCCTTCCATTTTTCCTTAAGCAAATATTTATTTAGCTCCTACCCTGTGCTAGACACTGAGGATGGAACTGGGAACAGGACAAACAAGGTCCCTGCTCCCATGGAGCGTATGGAACAGCGGGAGGAAGAGAAAAGAAAGTAAAACAAAACAAAGTCTGAACATCCTTGTAAACTCCAACGACCTCTGAATGTTTTGTTAATAACAGCCTATGTGTTGTCCTTCTGGTTTATCGAGGATCAGAGTTTTTAGTGAAAGATGTGGGGTTCTAGGATGTTAGGCATCGGCTTCTGGGAAGAAGTGAGAGTGATAAGGCCTTGGGCCCTGAAATCCCCACCTGCACGGACACTTCCACAGCCCTCCTGAGGGCGGCACCTGCCCAGAGCCGCCTCTGGGTTTGTTTCTCTCGCCGAGGGCTGGCCACTGGCAGCCATGACTCCACTCTCCACTTCCACTGCGGGAATTTTCAGAAACAACAGCTAGTGTGACACAACACGAGCCTCCAGCTCCACCCTTCAGGGGAAGTGTTATTTTTAGTCTTCTCCTCTCTCTCTCCACAGCCATTTACATGCCTCTGTGGGTGAGTCATTTCTGTTGCTAGCCCCGCGTTTCATGACTCCCGGGACATGGGGCTGGTTGGCCTAACAAACCAGTTCACTCGACTCCATCTCTACTGGCAACACTCAGAAGACTGTGGTGTGGGATTAGCTGTGGGACCCCCAGGGCCCCCAAATGCACACTATACAAAATGACAGCGACCCACAGAGAAGCTGCGGGATGAAGCTGCCCGTGAGCTGATGACCCAGTCATAGAGCTGAGCGTATTGTTTCCATATTTTGTTTGCCCCCTGTTCACATTCATGTGACTGACACCTGACCCCAGAGTTCTGGGTACGAGGAAATGCTCTTACTCAATTGGCGACCATTGTACCCAGGGACCAGGCATCAAGGACTGTCCTGAAAACTCACACCTTCATAAATCCGTTCAACAGTCACGTATTGGGTGTTCACGGTATCATCTGAACCCGCCTCCCCTGGCCTCGCCGTGCTTCAGACCCACATTGTGTTTGGATTCTGGTTTGTTTTATTTCAAGTCTTCCATGATCTCAGGCTTTCTTACCACAGAGCATCCTCGTGCGGTATCTGCCTGGGTATCTCTCCTCCCCCCTACTCTTCACCCGGCTTACTCTTTTGTTTCTTTGTTTAAAAGTGTTTTCTCCAGGCATGCTCTCTCTACCCCTTCAGGTATAGGTGGATTTCCCTGTTCCTTACACTCGTAGCATCGTGTGATTTTCCTTTGTTGCACTTATCACAACTGTATTTAAGTGATCACTTGTTAATTTACTGAAATCTGTCTTCCTCACCAGATTCTTATGGAGGCAATCCTCATTCATTCACTGCCGCTGCCCTGACACCCAGCACAGTGCCTTACAAATAGAGTCTTTTTCTCAATAAATGTGTTGATTTGGTACGCATCCTCACTCTCAAAATTCACAGTCCAGCAGAAAAGTAAAGTGGTACATTCACTGTTATATAAACATGGACATCATGGTGTAGACACACAAAGCAAGCAACAAATGATTCTGCCAGGAATCATGTAAGGGGAGACACAGTTGAAGTGGTAACATTTGAGCTGGGCCTTCAGGTAGGAATAGGAGTTCAGGTGAGAAGAAGGGAGAAAGGAATTCTGAGCAGAAGACTTGGTACAAAAAAGACAGGGAGGGATGAAGGTGTAGATTGGGTTCCAGGGAAAGCACACAGTCAGTGTGTTAGGATAGAACATGACTGTAGGGGAATGCAGGAAAGGGCAGAGGGCTTGTATTTTCTGCTAGAGACTTGATATTTTAAGCAGACAGGAATAGAACTTTGAATACATGAATATTAAATGATCTAGGGACTCCCCTGGCGGTCCAGTGGTTAAGAATCCATGCTTCCACTGCAGGGGGCATGGGTTCGATCCCTGGTCGGGGAACTAAGATCCCACATGCCGTGAGGCACAGTCAAAAAAATAATAATAATAAATATAAACTGCTGTGACTGTGAAATGTAAGACTTTACTTAATAAAAGCAGCTTATTAAATGATCTGTCTGTGTTTTAGAACATTCTCTCTAGTGGCAGAGTGAAAGATAGATTGGAGTAGGGAAGTGGATGTAAACCATTCAGGGGTCTGTTGCTGTGATCCAGGCAAGAGATGATGAGACCAAGAGGCTGGAATGGGGAGAGATGGTGGGAGGTCAGCTGGCAGGCTCGGCATGACTAGAGGTGGGTGCTGAGGACGAGGGTTTTGCCAATATGCCTGAGGGTCCCAGCAAGGGCGCTGGGTCACTGACAGTGACGTTAACTGTGACAAGAACGTGGGGGGAGTAGGGTGGGGACCTTGGAGCAAGATGTGGGAGCGCTCATTTGCTTTCAGACAGACTAGGTGTGGCGTGTCTCTTTCTCAGCCTGGTGGAAATGTCAAGAGTGGTGTTTCTCAGCTTTCCTTTCATTATTACCCCTTTAGGAGCCTTTTTTAGAATTGTTTTCCTCTAATCTCCCTGTCCACATGAAATCTGAATACCACAGCTATACTATATATCTGTTTATATACAGTACATAAATCCGTGCTTTGTACATAAAAAGAATAGGATTTTTGCCTCTCAAGCACCCATTTCTGCCCCCTTGAGAAGGCATGGGAGGAAGAGAGGGGAGGTGGGCTGACCCTAGCCTGCCAGCAGGGAGTAAGGAAGACTTCATGCAGAGAAGCATCTGCAATGGGCTTTGGAGACTGGGTTAAAAAACAGTTGTTCATTTTGCGTATCTATAGAGATATAACTGACATATAACATTGTATAAGTTTAAGGTATACATGTTGAGTTCATACACTTATATGTCGCAAAGGGATTACCACAGGGTGTTAGCTACCACCTCCATCAGGCCACATAATTACCATTTCTTTTTGTGGTGAGAACATTTATGATCTCCTCTCTCAGCAACTTTCAAGTATATAATACAGTGTCATTAGCTGTAGTCATCATGGGGTACATTAGATGCCCAGAACTTATTCAGCTTATCACTGGGAGTTTGTGCCATTTGACCAACATCCCCCTCTTTTCCTCCTCCCAGCTCCTGGTAACCACCACTCTACTCTGTTTCTATAAGTTTGGCTTTTTTAGATTCCATGTGTAAGTGAAATGATCCAGTATTTGTCTTTCCTTCTCTGACTTGACCTCACTTAGCATAAAGAAGACATGGTGACATATATATATATGTAGACAGTAGACTATTATTCAGCCACAAGAACGAAGGAAATTCTGCCATTTTCAACAGGATGGCTGGACCTTAAGGGCATTGTGCTATAGACAGTTTTTAAATTGAGGTGAAATTCACAAGGAGAGGTTGGTTGGAATCACAGATATGGGAGCGCTACAAATGACAAATGAAACCACAGAAGCAGGTGAGAATGCCAGGAGAGAGAGCCCACAGGGGGAAAGAGTGGAGGACAGAACCCCAGAGGCCCCCAGAATTCCAAGTCAGCAAGACAGGGAAAGGGCATCCCCGGTGGAAAGGGGAAAGACGGCAGTGTCCCATGGTGAGGACAGTAGGACAGAGAAGGCAGAGCAGCAAGACCTTGGGCCACAAGCTGACGGGGCAGGCCAAGAGCTGGAGCGGGGTCACTAAATTCAGCAAACCAAAGCTCGTTAATGCCCCTCTTGTGGGCAATTTTAGCAGAAATGTGAGTAGTAGAATAAAATAAAGGTGAGTAGGTATATTAGGATGTTTAAAACATACGTTCAAACATTCTGCAGGCAGAAAAGGAGAAAGCTATTGAACTGTGTATGGTGATTATAAACTGGGGCAGGGTGGGTTCCTTTTGATGTTTTTTTATACTTTCACTGTCTTCTGTTATCAAGCTGACAACTCTCTCTTGTCGTTAGTGATTCTTCCTCTCTACTCTTCTAGTCTTCTGTGAACTTGGAAACCTCAGCAGTCTCCTGGAACTGTTTGTAAAATTAGTTGGTGAGCTGGAAGGGATCCTCCAAAGGTTCTCCCATGTGCAAGGGGCCTGAAGAGTATGTGTGCCAGTTAATGTGCCCGTGAGGTGGGGGGAGAAATCATTGGCACGAGGCTCATAGGTTCCCCAAAGACAAGATAAGGATTTAAGTTTTTTCCAAGCTTTTGTTTTCACATTCCTGAACACTCTATTTCATATATTTGTGACGATATCTGTAAGATATATTCCTAGAAGTAAAGTTGCTGGGTCAAAGAGCATGTGATTTAAAATCTTGGTGTGGAGCATGAAACACTCTCCAAGAAGACAGTACCAAGTTACGTTCTCACCGGCAAGGTGCAAGAGAACCCTTTGCTTACATCCTTGCCAACACCACATACTCAGATGTTTTCATCTTTGTCAACCTGATGGTGGAAGAGTAGTATTACATCTTAGCTTAAATATGCATTTCTCTTTTTAAGAATGGAGTTGAGCGTCTTTTCATATGGTTAGAAACCAGTTTTATTTTGGTAAGATGTTGTAGAGGTTTTGTCCATTTTATATTTGATTAATTTCTGCACGAGATTATTGTTTGTACAAGTTCTTCATACATTAAGGAAAATTTGTCTTTAGTCAGTGATATGAGCTGTGGTTCATTACTTTTCATTCACTTATGATATTGTTGTGCAATACACATTTAAAATATGCTTTTGGTAGTAAAAGTTACCACTATATTTTTTTTATGGTTTCTCAGTTTTTTGTTAAACAGAGAAAAGCCTTTACTACTCTTGAGTTTATTTTTTCAATACATTTTATTTTTCCTTCTAGCACTTTTCTGATTTGTTTTTACCTTCTAATTTTTGGGTCTACCTAGAATTTAATTGGAATAATGTATGAGGCTGGAATCCAAGTATGTGTTTTTTTCCAGAGGCTTATATATTTCAGTATCAGTTATTAAGTAAGCCATCTTTCCCTACTGATTTGAACTGCCTACTTTTGTTGTACACTAAAATTCCCAGATATCTCTGATTTACTTCTGGACTTTTTATTCTGTTACATAGACCTATCTATTTACTCATGTACCAGTACCATGAGGTATTAATTAATAGCACATTACTATGTATTTCGACATCTGGTAGGGCTAGTCTTACTCATTAGTCATAATATACCACCCCACCTCAACTCTGGCTGCTTTTAAGATCTTCTCTTTGTCTATAATACCCTACAGTTTCTTTGTGATTGTGCCTTGATGTGAATTTATTTTCATTTAAATTTAAGATCTATAATTTTTTTTATCAGTCCACCCTCCTGCATTCTTTTCTTTTCTTGCCTTCTGAAATACCATTTACACTTTTGAGAAAGAAGAGAGACTTTTTTCAAGAAGAGAGACCTTCTCTATCTTCCATATCTATTAACCTCTCTCTCATATTTTCCATTTCTCTGACTCTCTGCACTACAGTTCTATATATTTTATTCTCACTATCTTCAGTTCTCTAATTCTGTCCTCTACTGTGTCTAATTTTTTGCCACACCTATCCATTGACTTTTTCATTTGTTCATTTCATATTTTTCATTTCTAGAAGTTCTAGCTGGTCTTTTTCAAACCCTTTAAGTCACTTTTTATTGTCTCCTATTCCTTGCAGATATTTCAAAGCTTATTTCTCATTTATTTAAATAAAATTAGCATAACTGTTTACCCTCTGTGGCTGATCATTCAAATAGCTGAAGTTATGTGACTCCCTCTGCTGTCTGTTTATTTCTTCTGGCACTAACTAACTGTGGCTTGCTTTCTAATGTATTTGGTAGACTTCAACTGCACTGTTTACTGCCCACGAAAAATCATTTGTACAGACTACCTGAAGCTTAGGATGAAAGTGTCTACCTCTAGAGACGATTAAAGTTTACTTCCGCTGGGTGTTAGGGGGCACTATGGTTTGGTTTCACTTTAAACTAAATTTATAGCTTGAAGTTTCTTGGCCTACTCCAGTGGCATGCCTTCGGGCTGTAAATATGTGCAGATGCTGCCCAGACGTTCAATGGTGACATCCTATCAGGGACAGGTTTTGTTTTGTTTTCTTTTCTTTTCCCTGCTTTGCTTAGTGTCAAGGCAACTCGCTTTATGGTACACTGAGGAGGGGGGATGGGAGTAGGGTTACCTCTGGTTCACCTTTGGAATTCCCCACCTAATGTGGGAAAGGCTCCTATGAGATCCCCCATTCTACCTTGAATGAATCCTGGCCTTTGCATTCTGTCTTCATTCTGAGACTCTATTAAAACCATAGCCAAGGCAATTTAACCTGATCAACAAAGATGTTCATGGCAAAAGCTAATCACTCGGTAGCTCCTTGTTATATGTCAGGTTTTCAGTGCTTTTAAGAAGAAACTTATTCAATATTTTATTCAATTTTTCATTGTTTTTAGTGGAAAGGTTAATCTAAATAACAAAGTCTACTGTTACCAGAAATGGAATAATGCCTATTGATTTTTCTTACAAGTGTTAGAAGCAGCTTATTTAGTTTTCAAAACTCCTTATCTTTATTGGCCTCACATTCCATTTACAGATTTTTGTTTTAAAGGGAGAATGGAAGTTTTTGCTTTAAATCTTCCTGTTTGAGAATATGATATGCCTTTCTATTTCTTGAAATCTTCTTTTGTTTCTCAATAGCATTTCAAAGTTGTCTTCTATATCATTTATATTTTTTGTTAAATTTTAACTTTTTGATTAAACGTGCCTAAGCACTTCTTTCTTTTCATTATATTAATATAAATACTAAACCTTTAAATTTTACTGAGTTCTGCTTTAGTTCTGTCCTGTAGGTTCTGCTATATACTAATTTAACTATTTTTATTTTTTTAAATATTATTCAGATATATCCCTGATGGTAGAGCTATACAAGAAAGAGTATTTTGGCATTTCCAGGTAGAAGGGTTTTTCTTTTTTTTCCTAATTTTATTATTAATTTTTAAATAATTGCTTTGTGATCAGAGAAGGTTTTCTGTTATTCACTCTAATTTTTGGAATTTGCTGAAGTTTCTTTGTGGCCTTGTAAACATAGTCAATTTTTCGACTATTCAAAGAGTACTTAGAAAAGGATATTATCAAGGTATAGAGTTCTATGTATTTCAAGTATATTTACTTTACAATTACATTAGTTTATATTGATTAACACTGAAAAGCATAGTAAAAGGGAACTAAAGTATCATACATGGGACTTAAATTTTTCTCAGTTTTTGTATATTTGGCATGTTTCAGTTTGGTCTTCTGCTTTTTGAACTGGAAATGGTTTGCTGGGTATAAAATTCTTTGGTCATGCATTGTAGACAAATCTCTTCTAGCTCTTCTGAGTGTTGTGGTGAAACCTAAGACCAGCTTGAATTTTTTCAAGTTTCTTTACAGGTGACTTGATGTTACTCTCAGAAAGTCCAAAGGATTCTTTTGTATCTTTAAAGTCCAGTAGCTTCTCTAGGATATGTCTCAAAGTTCATCATTCTGTGTTAATTTTTCCTGCAACAGAGTAGCCCCTTTCAACCTGAATTATCCAGTCATTTATAATGGAAAGTGTTAAAATTTTATTTATTAAAACATTATTCCTGTCCCATACTTTCTGTATTCTTTTTCAAGTATATTTTACCTACTATCTGCCCTTCATATCTATCTCCTTCCTGCTAACCCTTTATAAATCTTTGTTCATTTCCATTTAATTTCATTCATTTTCCTCACTCCCATCCTGTGAGTACTTGGTGTGTTTCCAGCTGAACTGATCTTTTTTCTGCTGCTTCCATTGTGGTCTTTATTTCTAAGTCACCTTCTTTGATATGTTCTATCAGTGCTTGTTTCACCTCCTGTTGTCTTACTAAGTATTTTCTGAACTATTAACTGTCCTTTATTTTGTTTTTAGTTTTACTTGAGCTTCTATTTTTTTAAAGATGATTGCCTCACTAGGTTGTTTTTTTTTTCTTATTAAATTCATGACAGTATATTGGGTCACAAATTTCATCTGTTTTGTGGCACTATTTTTCTAGTGAATCTTTTTCAACTCTTACTCATTTGTTTTTCTAGTTTCTTTATCCTTTTTTCATGTATAGACACCATGCTAGCTCCTTTTTGTTTACTCATCTTAAGTGAGGTGAGGCTTTCTGAATCAGCTGTTTGCAAGAAATTTAAGTTGGGGGAGGGCCATGGCTATAATTGAAGCTAACAGGAAATCTCCTTAAACATAAGGTTTTATGGATGAGAGACAACTTTTAGTTGTCAACTTTTCATTTCTCCTCCTAAAGCTGCAGAGCTGCACGCAAGGAAATCTTTCTCCTTCCCCTGACTCACCAGCACACTAAATGATGACTTTTTCATTATTACTGAGTATCTGAGTCATCAGATTGCTCAGTTTTCTGGAACTCTGGTCACATGGCCCTTCCCTTTAGAATAGTGATGCTCCAAAATAAAGGGCTACAGTTGATCTGCTAGTGCCACCATCATCACTACTGTTATTGAATTCTGTAACCTCAACCACCTTCTTCAATCCAGGTTCAAGACTAGGACATGGAACATAAGAAAGTGTGAAGTAATTTCCAGGATGGGATGACTTCTGTGAAGGGTAAGGTCCTGATTGAATGGCTATCAGCACATCTGAAGGCATAAATTCTCTGTTTAAGACAAGAAGTCACATATTGCCCTTAAAAAATATCTTATCACATTTCAGTTATATCACCTGGGAAGATAGATTATCCTGGAAAATAAAAGACACCAACCTCTGCTAAAGCTAGGATTTTCAGGAATAAAAGCAGGAGCACACCTCAGGCAAGAGCAACAAAAGCAAAAAATAAACAAGCGAGACTACATCAAACTAAAAAGCTTTTGCACAACAAAGGAAACCATCAGCAAAACAAGGAGGCAACCTACTGAATGGGAGAAGATATTTGCAAATGGTATCTCCAATAAGGGGTTAATATCCAAAACACATAAAGAACTCACACAACCCAATATCAAAACCACAAATGATCCAGTTAAAAATGGGCAGAGGACCTGAACAGACATTCCCAAGGAAGACATATAGATGGCCAACAGACACATGAAATGATGTTCAACATCACTAATCATCTGGAAAATTCAAATCAAAACCACACATGTCAGAATGGCTATTATCAAAAAGACAACCAAAAACAAGCATTGGTGAGGATGTGGAGAAAAAGGAATCATCGTTCCCTATTGGTGGGAATGTAAATTGGTGCAGCCGCTATGGAAAACAGTATGGAGGTTCCTCAGAAAATTAAAAATAGAACTACCATATAACCCAGCAATCCTACTCCTGTGTATTTATTGAAAAGAATTGAAATCAGGATCTCACATAGATGTCAGCACTCCCATTTTCATTGCAGCACTATTCACAGGAGCCAAGATGTGGAAATGAGCTAAATGCCCATCGATAGATGAATGGCTAAAGAAAATGTGTCTATACATGTAATAGAATGCTAAATAGCCTTTACGAAAAAGAAGATAATTCTGCGATACGCAACAATATGGGTGAACCTCGAGGATATTATGCTAAGTGAAATAAGCCACCACAGAAAGACAAATATTGCATTATTCCTCTTATTCATTCTTTACAACAACTCTACAAAGCATGTGTGATTATCCAACATTTTGCAATGTAGTACTTAAGGCTCACAGAGGGTAAGAAGCTTGACAGAGTCATCCAGTGAGCAAGGTCCAAAGCTGGGATTCAAACACAGGTCCCCAAATCTTCTTTGCCATGTTCTTTAGAGGCTCAGGCAAGAGCTGGCGCTTCTGAGGAGAGGAGAATGGGCAGAGCCTAAGATCCTGCAGGGAGGCAGGCCTGATCCTGAGAAGGGGCCCAGGTCTCAGGGGGAGACTTGCCCAGGGAACTCACAATGCTGTGAGCTCCATACCTCCCTCCTCCAGCCAGCCATTTCCATCGCCACCAGACAGCTGTTTGAAATACTACAGCTCCAATCCCCATGACCCTCTTGGAATTCTTCCACCATCCCCACAGCCTCAAAGTCCCAGTATGGGAAATTGTGCTTTAGAGGGATGTTATGAATATTAAGGAACAAGTGATTATAAATCTTTTGGCAAACAGACAGTCCAATGGAAATGTTAAATAACCGTATGTTCCCATTTAACTTCATTTATAGTGTTTGGTTGAAACTAAGACATTCTGCCTCTTGTTTAGGACTTACACTCTTCAGTATTTGTAAAAAAGTCATTAGCCACCTCTTACCTAAGGCTTAGGGAAGTTCTCTTCATCTTCATGCCATCTGCATCAGAGGACTTTCTTTTGGGGGGTGGGGGGTGGGAGGTGGTGTGGAGGGCTAGTCTGCTCTGAATGCCTTGTAGTTGGCTGGGTCTGTTACAAATAATCTCTTAATTATGTGACTTTACTTGGGTCAAAAGGCTTCATCAACTCACTGACTCTCCAAGGGCATTTCCAGGTCATTAAAAAATCTAAGCTCTGTACAGTCGGCCTTCATCTTGGACAACAGATAAGACTCCACGTGATTCCTTTCCACGTGTTTCCATTTGTTGTGTGACAACATCCTCCTCCCACCCCTGAATTAGTGTACACGTCTCCAAAATCCAATTATCCATAAAAACGTGGGACCTGTTTCTGGATAAATGTTATCCGTAAGTGTTCCAAGAAACTTTAACCTTAACTACTTCATAATAATTAATAGTTCTAAATTAATCTAGAGAGCCTTTCACTAGAGTTGCCAAAAAGGAACTTAACTACGTTGAGAGCCTTTACTCCGCTCTCATCCCACGCTTCCACGGAAGTTCCAAAGAGACGTAGTGGAAAGGTGACGGCCATAGGAGAACGAGATGAAATGAGTCTCTGGTTCTCTGCAGGCTGGACAGTCCACCTTCCACTTCCCTGAGCTGGAGTCTAGAATCCCTCTAGATTCTTCCTACCGTTGGGGGTACCTCTGTTTTTCCTCTCTCCTCGGTGGAGTTAATCAGTGCTTTCCACTGCTCTAGAATTGCCCTCCAACATCGACTGTTCCACTATTCGTGGAGGCCATCGGACGGACCACAGTCTTCTGTGGCTTCATCTCCTCCTCACTTTGACACAGTCTTCAAAGTCTGTCTGCACTCAGTGCCCAAGTCCCTCTCTCTGGCCTGATTATAGCACCCAGGCCCCAAATACAAAGTGTCTGGGGATCTGGGGTTCAGAAATGCCTCACCAGACTCTTCTTCTGCATCTTTAGTAAACTGAGTACTAAGATGTTTTAAAGCACTGAGGTCTTCATTTACACCCTTTAAATATCTGTAGACAGTTATCATGGCCCTCAGTCAAGCATCACACTTACCCAGCTCTGCCCTCTCTCAGAAAATGTATGGGAACAGCATTTGTGCTGTTTCAGAAGATCTTTGATGGCACCAAACAGACTCTGACTCCCTCGTTATCAGATACAGAGGTGAACTGTCTCTACCTCGCACACAGGGAAGCTTCTCCACCTCTTCGTAGGAACTTCCCGTGCAGCCTACAAACACTGGGGATGTGGTCAAATAGCTATCAGTAAATAACATTTTATTGAGCAGATTTTCATAGTGGTAAGAGTCTTCTCTTCCCTTTTTCTCTAAACTGCTTTTCCTCCTCTATTTCTATTTGCTCTTATCTTCTAGTAAAATGTGTGAATCTGTACTTTGTAGCCAAGTTGGAACAGATTTCACTATGCATTCTTGAAGGACAGCAATTATAATAGTACTTGCTGGTGTGTGTTGGGGGGTGGGGGGCCAGGGATGCCAAATAAGTGAGTGAGTGGATAAATAAATACCTGAACAAATGAATACAATTGCAGAAAGGAATCATCAGGAAATAGGAGATAACATAAAAAGAAGGAAGAAAATCTGTTTACATTTCTACATTCACTACTGATGTTGTACTGTGACTGAAATAGTAAGTCCTAAGAAAACTGTGATGACTGAGAAAGGCACATAGCAATTTGCTGGCTTTGGCGACAGACAGCCTTCAACTTGAATCCCGACCCCACCACTTATGAGCCTCCTAAACCTCTCCAGGCCTCAGTTTTCTCTTCTTCCTGAGGCAGCTCGAAACAGCCATCATACCCATGTCACTGAATTCACAGTAGAAGGATGTCGTAAAGTGCTTGCCACTGTACCTTGCACGAGGAGTGCTTAACAAATGTAATTACCTCTGGATGACTTTCTAGCAAGTGTTTAAGACATTCCTTCTTTTTGCTAAACATACGATATTCGGTCCATGGATCTATTCTCTCATATCTTCTAATTCTCGTCTCCTGTTTTTAAATCCTTCATGTTTATTTTACTGAAGTAATTCCCATACTGTTTTTAGATTAGGATTTAGTAAGTAATGCCTTTGCTGTGTCTTGACCAGCTTTTGGAGGACGAGGTCAAAGACCAAGGTGGTGTTGGCCCCGTACCCAGCTGTACGCTGAGTCCTCTAGTAGTCCCACCCTTCCCATTTTTGAGGATGTAACTGCACTGGAGCATAAAATAAAGGAGAGTGCTCCGGCAAGCAGAGAAATGTCTCTCAACATAAATCAGAAGGAGGAGAAAGGCAAATGAGCATTTTTCAAATTCTAAAGGTATCGTTTGAATGGTCTCTCTTCCAGAATTTCTTATCTGAAGTTGGAAAATAGGTTCTTGGGATCCTGTCTGCCATTAAAACTTGGAAGTTTTGCAAGCACCCCAACAGGGCAGGCATCTTAGACGTAGTGCCGCCATGTTGCCTGTAAACTCAATCCGGGTCCCATTCTGTTAGTCCCCTCAAAGCAAAACTGCACAACTGGGATTATCCTGGACACTGTCACAACTGACAAGTGAGTCAAGACGAGAAAAAGGAGCCAGAGTGAGTTTGCTGTGAGTGGGAAAGGAGGGAGCAGCAAGGCAATTTAGCTGAGAGACTTGGGGACTGAGGGCTTCATATGATTAAGAAAATAATGAGGGCTTCCCTGGAGGCGCAGTGGTTGAGAGTCCGCCTGCCCATGCAGGGGACGCGTATTTGTTCCCTGGTCCGGGAGGATCCCACAGGCCGCCGAGCGGCTGGGCCCGTGAGCCATGGCCGCTGAGCTGGTGCGTCCGGAGCCTGTGCTCCGCGAGGGGAGAGGCCACAACAGTGAGAGGCCCACGTACCGCAAAAGAAAAAAAAAAAAAAGAAAAGAATGAATCCCCAGATTAACAGCTGTTGGCCAGGGAAACCTCAAAACGCCATTTTTGTTTAGGGTTCAATTGTCTTTGCAGATGGGGATGTTCGTGCAAGATGGGCTGCTTGGTGTGACTGAATCAGAGGACACTGAGTCCATGGATGGAAAAATTATGTGCCAGCCCCCATGGTCAGCTTTTGCAGGAATTGTCTCCTTTGTTAACCCTTACAAACCACCCATGAGTAAGGTGTTATGGCTATTTCCCATCTTACAGAAGGGGAAACTGAATGGAGAGACATGAAGTAACTTGACCAAGCTCATACAGGGTTGGGATTCCCACTCTGGCACAGGGACTCCTGGACCATGCTCCTAACCACTGTGCCATCTGGCCTCTTTAGCAACCCGGAAAGAAGACACAGTGATATGTTAGAGGTATTTACCTAAGCCCTGTCCTAGGGCTGAGATACATCAGGGCTGCTGAAAGTGCATTTCCTACTTTGGCATGGCGGGAAGAAATGTGAGTATTCCAGTATGTTCATGGGGAAGAGGAGAGAGACTTGGTGGAGGATAGAATGTGGAGTGGTAAAGTGTGTATGTAGCACACAAGACACGTGCCCACGGGGGGAAGATTCCACATGCCACAGAGCACCTAAGCCTGTGCCCCACAACTACGGAGCCTGCGCTCTGGAGCCCGCGAGCCACAGCTACTGAGCCTACATGCCACAACTACTGAAGGCTGGGCGCCTAGAGCCCGTGCTTTGCAACAAGAGTAGCCACTGCAATGAGAAGCCCGTGCACCGCAACAAAGAGTAGCCCCCACTCACCGCAACTAGAGAGGCCTGCGCGCAGCAACAAAGACCCAACGCAGCCAAAAATAATAAATAAATAAATAAAATTAAGGACTTAAAAACACACACACACACACACACGTGTCCACACACACTCACTCAGTGTCCACAAGAAGTCCCAGGCAAGATGGTGCTCAGTCCTTTTTACCAGTTTCCTCCTGCCCAATGCCGTGGGTAGCACACTCTTACCTTTCCCTTACCATCCTCACATGTCTTACCCCCCAAATCCTGAACACCCAAGCTAGCATATTCCTTCCTATCATCTGGATATCCAGGTTTCCAGTTGTAACTTGGATCTTCATTTCTCTTTGTTCTTTGAAAGCTGCAGACACAGAGACTTGCTGCTTACTTATTATATCCTTATGCTCAAAATCCTGGCTGAAATTGATAGCACTGAAATTAAACCACAGTAGAAAAAAACTTAACATGAAATAAAAGTAGCACTTCTTTTAAAAAAATTTTTCATGAGCTTTTGTGTCATTCTGACTACTGGAAATGTCTTCCTGTGAAACTCATATATTTTTTGAGCTTAACACTTCAGTCATTATGATCACTTTACATTTTTACCTCTTCTAACTGGGTTTTTGCAACTCGGAGATCAAGTTTGTTGCATAACATTAACAGCTAATAAATTAGGCTCCCCTTTGCCATTTTCCTGCGCAGGCCTGTTGGAGCCAGGACCTCATGGAATTTGGCGGGAACCTATTCCCAGTCTGATCCTCTCCTTGGCCTCTAAGGTCAGGATTCCGTGTCAGAGCTCTGCTGTTGCTGATGAGGGGGTGGATGTGAGAGTCGCCATGATATGGGTCCATAAGCTTGTCTCTGAAGCCCTCTGAACCAACGTGATTCAGAATTTTTTACCTTTCAGAGAAGAAATGTGCATGTACTGTGTATTATGTAACATCTCCCACTGGGGTCTAGGACGGCACCCCCAATCAAACACATTAATATTTCTGTAGGTAAATATATGAATATTCCCACTAAATGGGGTAAATGTGAAACATAAACAGTCTAGCCTCAGGTCAGTTTAGCTTCGACTGTCAGGACCTTCACGGTTGCCAGATGAGTTACCAAAGCCCTTTTGGTTTTCAGTTGTTTAGGATTGGGGATTTTATGGGGAAGAGATTGTGGACCTGCAAATGCAAGTCGCTTCCTTTTATCGCGCGTTTGTTTGTAGGCTCTCTGTAATCCCAACAGGAGCCTGCACAGGAAGGTACGGTTGTTCTAAGCTTCCTGTCGTAGATGAGGAAACTTCCAAGTCAAAGAGTCTAGGAAATCGGCCTGAGGTCTCAGAGCTAGAACGGGGGCTCAAAGCTGGAGTTATCTAAATCAATGTGAGGCTGCCGCGAAGTTCTCCCCCTGAGAAAATAACCAGCTCGGAGGCTTTTTCCTTAAGTGACAGCTTCCTGCATCTCACCTCTCTGACAAGCAAGCCCCTGGCTCCTTGGTGAGAGCTCTGCTGTCCTCACAAAGCCTGAGCTCTTTGGGCTGTCGAGTTGACACTGATCCCCTGCTCTTCAGGCAGGGCCTCTCCGTTCTCTTGCTCAAGATATTTGAAAAAGAGTTGAGTGGCCCAGACAGGCTTGAAGCAGTCATTTCCTTCCCTTCTCCTTTATTAATGGCTTTATTTCTTTGACTCTGCGGTGCTGCCCTGAGGCACCGTGGAAGGCCTGTTTATTGCCTTTGGCTGACATCAGCTTTCTCCCCCTCCACCCACAACCTTATCTCCTCCCTGCCAGCAGGACTAACCTTTGTGCCTTTCCTCCTCTGGGCTTCCCTCTCCTGCTCTGCGTGTTTCTGGGCCGAGACTGCCCACTCCCACCGCCCCCCGAGAGGGTTTCTGAGGGGTGGGGCTCCCCAGCCCGTGGAATTGCGCCCTGCTCCTGGCCCCCTCCTTCTGCAAAGGGCCTGGCTGTGGGAGAGTCACAATCTGGATTGAAAATGTTCAAGCTCTGTGTGAAAAAGCTGATCGTCTTCAATGTTCTTCTGCATTTCATCTTTTCCCAGGGCGCACACTGGCCCGCACACTCTCAGCAGGCAGCGCCTGGGGCTGGGGCTCTTCTTATTGGAAACCCAGTGCAGGATCACGTGCCCCTGGGCAGCTCGTGGCTGCTTTGTGAGGACGGTGCTTGTGAGTTGACACCAAGGGAACATGCAGCAGATCAAGCTTCTGTTCTCTCAGCCCTTCCTAAAGGAGCCCCTGGGTTTTTAGGCAAGGCTGGGGCTGATATGGTCTGCAGTTCACGGCTCGCCCGTTGGGTGACCACCCCAAGCAAGCTCTTACTTAACCTCTTTTTCTTTCACATCCTCACCTATAAAACAGGACTCATGAGAATACCACTCCACTTCAGACACCAGTTCCAACGTGTGCTTTTTTCACACCACCAAGCAATTCTCTCACCCCAGTTGAGTGTCCTACAATGCAACTCAGTTCTCACCCTGTCCTCCTGGAGACAGCATCAGATCCCGCAGGTTAAGGGTTCAGTTCTAACCAGACTCCTATTCAGATGCCAATGCAAGTGCTGGTTGTCACCTGTGCTTCTGACCTGTTGAAGCTGTCGATCAGAGGCTCCCAAGACCCCCATCCCTGGGTTCGATTAATTTGCTAGAGGAACTCACAGAACTCAGAGAAACATTTACTTACATTTACCGGTTTATTATAAAAGGATATAACTCAGGGAAAGGTATATGGGAAGGGGCACAGAGCTTCTACCATCTGTGAGCTTGCTCCTCTACCCAAATCTCCGTGTGTTCACCAACCCAGAAACTCTCTGAGCCCCATCCTTTCAGCTTTTTATGAAGGCATGATGGGTGAAATCATTGGCCACTGGTGATTGATTCAACCTCTAGCCTGTCTCTGTTCTATGGAGACCTGGGGTGGGACTGAAAGTTCCAATCCTCTAAGCCTGTGGTTTGTTCCCCAGGCAACCAGCACCGCCCCCCTCCACACCCAGATTACTGAGAGACTTTCAAAAAAGTCACTTTATGAACATAACAAAAGAGTTTTCCCACTCTCATCACTTAGGAAATCCTAAGTGTTTTAGGACCTCTGTGCCTGGAACGTGGACTGAAACCAAATATATGTTTATTATAAATCACAGTTACCAAACCCATTGACTTGTTATGATGAGTTAAGTCAATTAAATGAGCAAATGTATGTAGAGCCTTCCACAGCTGTCAGCTCTCTGGACAGAGTCCCTCACCACCCCCAACCCCAACAGGAAGTCCTTAGGCCACCAAGGCTTACAAGTGCTAACGTTAAGATTGTTATCTCCCACTAGTTTCTGCACCTTCACTATTGCTACGCTATTGTCTTCCTTATTTCCTAGAATCTTGAACACCATTCATCTCAGAGCTGACAGGAGCATCAGTCATTCTTTAATTGCTTCATTTTACAGATAAGGAAAGACAATTCCATGAACTTGCCCAGGGTGGGACCCCCTGACACACACACAGATAGGGCTGAAACTAAAACCCAAGGATGGGGATTCCTAGTTGGTGCTCCGTACTAGGGTGACCAATCATCCTGATTGGCTAGGGACTCTTCCAGTTTTAGCGCCAAAAATTCTCTTCTTAGAAAACGCTCGGCCCAGGTGGTCCCCCTAACCCTGTGGTATTCATGAGCCTTGTTGCTTTATTCATCAAAACAGTATGTTTGTTGTCTGCACAACTATTTACAACGGGGGGGGGGGGGGGGAAAAAAACCTTCAAATGCCAGTTCTCCATATAGGCAATATTTTAAGCCACTGAATCCTAATGTTTTATAAAATAAGCATTTTCAGTTAGCCATGCTGTTTGTTCTTACTTACCTTCTGTGTCATAGCTCATTAGGTTACTTCAAACCAAACGAGCAATCGGATGCACTTTCAAATTGACTAAGGAGGAGCTCAGTGCTGTTAATAATAAAAAAAAAAAGTCCATCAAGTTCTAACTTCTGAGAGTAGCTTACAATCCATCAGACTTAATCCCCAAGTTTGAAAAATTTTGGCCTTCTGGAAACCATCATAAGGAGGTTTTGTTGCAAACACACCAATGGAGTAGAAATGCTATGCAAACTAAAACGTTAAATGATGGTATTAATCCAAATATGTTACCACAGTGGCTGTTTCTTTTGGAAGAGCATAGGTAAATCCAAGACTTCACTTGGCCTGAAATGTGCAGGAACTCAAGAAAAGCAATTAGGGCTCCCATCAGTTTAATCTATAGCAAATATTTATTGCATGCTCAATATATGCTTGTCACAGGTGTTGGCTATTGAAGTAAATCATATTAAATAAGACAGAAAATGGCTGCTGTCTTCATGGAGTCTAGTGTAGGGAAAAAGAGAAACTAATATAATTACACAAATAAGAATGGAATTGTATTTGTGATAAGTGCTATGAAGTAGAGTGCTGGGTGCTCTGGGAACGTTACACAGGGCACCAAATCTAAACTGAGGAAGTGACATTTAAGCTGAAATCTGAAGGATAAGTTAGCCAGGCTCTGACTTGGGGAAGTAGCATTTCAGGTAGGGAGACCAGCATGAGCAAAGGCTCTGTGGTGGAAAAAGGGTTTGGCCTATACTAAGATACTGAAAGAAATTCGATGGGCCACTGACTTGATAGCCGCAGGAATATTTCCATTCCTACAATGGATGATAATAATATTTTTGCAAACTCTGCCAGCAATCAGAACCTCTTCAGCAGCTCCACGCCACACTTGCACCAAGAGCTTCTAGTCAGCCATAGTGACATCATAGCATCACCATTCCTGAAGGAAACCTTGACATCGGTCAGCATCCTCAAGCTGTGACTGGGGCTCAAAATGCGGATGAGGTTTGCCAAAATGCACAGAGCCAGTTAGAGGCAGAGTGGGAATTACAAACGAGATCCTTTGATCCTAAGTCCAAAACCCTTTCCACAGCATCCTTATTACCCCCCATCTTAAGATGAAATTTTTCTTCTGAAGTCCACCCCCAGCGTCCTTTTGAGTTTTCCAACCAAGAGTGGCTTCTTCCCTGTCCCTCAGTACCATCAGAGCCTGCTAGCAGTGCTCTGCCTTCACTGTCTGAGATGTTACCCCTCACACTAGTCAGCAGGGCCCCAGCACCTATAGGGAAGTTTGTGAGTGTCTCCAATGGGGGTCTCAAAAGAAGCTCTTGCACAGTCACCATCCTTGGTTCTCCTTCCTGTCTAGTATTTGAAGGCCACCATGCATTTTGTCAACAGTAACCATAATGGGAGTTATCTTAAACCTGTCTGCTTTGAAAATCACTCACTGCCTCACCATCCCCTGTGTCTCTGCTTCTCATTAGAGCCTAGAGTCAGCATTCATCCTCACCTTTTGCCATGAGTCATCCAACCAGAAAGTTATCAAGCACTATGTTAGGGAAGATCCATGTCATTCACTATTGCAGAATAGATGGCAGGAAAGCCCCACAGACACTCAGGAAACTGTGTATCAGATTTTTTTTTCCCAATGAACACAAGGAAAGAATAATCATTTATTTGATCCTGATGTATCCCTGCAAGGAAACATTGGTACATGTTGTCACCTCTGGGAGAGACAGGTGGGGGCCACTGCAGTCTCCTGGTTGGAAAGGGCTGCCTGCCAAAGTTTCTTAGGAATATGTGTCACTTTGTGGTATCCCTATTTTCCTCCACAGTGAAATAATAATTTGGCAGAGTTTGAGGTGAACAAGGTAAGTCAATACCAGATTGTAAAACATACAAAAGTGTTCCACTAGTTCATCAAGCAGTGTTTAAGAGCTTGAGAACTTCCCAGGGAAAGAAGCTCCCCTGTATTGGAGAATTTTTTGATTTGGGAAGTCAACGAGGATCCCGATTTTCTTGTCAAGTAAAGAAAAGCCACAGAGAGAAAGAATGGTTTCTGATCTTCAAGGTGGTTATGTAGATGCTACGGAAGTAAGAAGAACACTTCTGTAAAACGGTGCTTTTGAAGTTCCTCTTTCAGCAATCGTTCAATATTGAATGATTCCATTGAATGGAGTCTCCAGACTCCAGCCACACTGGATCTGGAGAGGCAGAGCCTTGGTAGAATTTCATTATAAACCTCTGAGATGGAGGTCAGGGTGAGTAGCTTATTTTCACTAACACATTCTTAATAAACTGTTAGCTAAGAATCATTTCTAAATTTAGGATCAATTTGCCTTAAACTATCAAAATAACAAGTTGGTGCCCATATAACATGGCTTCTTATTGAAAAGAGAGAATACACCTTTGCAGGGCTGAATTTAATTTCCAAGATGAGACAGAACTGTGAACATAAACAACTGCTATTAAGAAATGAGGTACATCCTAATTTTGAGGAATATTGGAATAATCCTTGTGGGAGAGTTGTATGACATTCATCTTGCAGTGACATGAATACCTAGGAAGTTAATTAACCTAAGTGTTGTAATGCAAGTTGAGGAAAGGCAGCAAAGGTCTCCTACTGGAAAGGAAATTGATTGGGCCATATTTACAATTGTAGATTGTCAGTGGCCACACAGAGAAACCTGGCCTGAGAATTGAATGCATCTCAGACTCTGGGACATCTAGCATGAGGGACCGCCACCCAGAAATGTCCAGCAGAGTCCTCTGATGACTGGAAGATTTACCAGGACTAACGTTTCTGCAATTATTCTCATTTATCTTCTTCATTCTCATTATCTCTCTCTCTCCTCCCCATACTTGTCACCTTCAGAAAATATTTTGAAGCCGCTGGTTTTCTATAGATGATTGCAAATATAAAGTTGCTTCCTTCCGAAATAATATGTTGAAAAAGAATTTTTAAAAGACTTTAAAAGACATTCATTCTTTCATGAATGACATTTATTCTTTTGAGGCCATTATAGCTCCCAAACACTAGCGTAAAAGAAAATGATCCCCTGAATGGTGAAACCTGAAAATTCTCTGCTTCCAGAGAGGAATGATCGAGAATCCTGGCATCAGGTGCTCCAGGGTTAGAACCAACACAACTTGGGGTTTATCTAGTCCACCCACTGCCTTTTGGGGTCAAAACCATTCCTCAAAAACAAAACCTTCTCATGATGGGATCTCCTGAGAAAGGTACATTTTGATTTATTTTTATTTTTTTTTACTGCCGTGGCTTTTCTCATTGTTTGTTGCATGTTGTTATGTTGGTTTTTGTTTTTTCCTGTCCAAGCCCTAAAAACCGATAAGTCATCTCAAGAAAATAATAAAACCCACCATTGACAACATCTTCCATATCTTTCTAATCTCTTCTACCACCCAAATGCCCAGCTTCACCATACTTCTTACCATATACCAGTTGGGCCTGGCATGATTTACCTTTGCTCTGTAGTTTCGTCAGCCTGAAGACAGTCCCCACCTCTATCTCCAACCTGACTTTTCTGTCCCCCGGGTCCCTGCTGACTTGCCATTTCCTCTATCTCCTCATCCTCACAGTTTCGAAGAATCAATCTTTTGATGTGGCTTTAATTTACATTTTCATAACTACTAGTGGGATAGGACGTTTTCATTGCCACTTTGATCTTTCTTCTGTAATATATCGAATACTTCTTCATGTCCTTTGCACAATCTACTATTGAAAATTTGTCTACTGTAATACTTCTAAAGTTTCTTTTTCATTAAAGATATTGATCCTTTCGCCACTATGAAAGTTGCAGTGACCCTTGAGTTTTATGTTCACCTTTCATTTTTTTTTTTACATCTTTATTGGAGTATAATTGCTTTACAATGGTGTGTTAGTTTCTGCTTTACAACAAAGTGAATCAGTTATACATATACATATGTTCCCATATCTCTTCCCTCTTGCATCTCCCTCCCTCTCACCCTCCCTATCCCACCCCTCCAGTCAGTCACAAAGCACCGAGCCGATATCCCTGTGCCATGCGGCTGCTTCCCACTAGCTATCTGTTTTACGTTTGGTAGTGTATATATGTCCATGCCACTCTCGCTTTGTCACAGCTTACCCTTCCCCCTCCCCATATCCTCAAGTCCATTCTCTAGTAGGTCTGTGTCTTTATTCCTGTCTTACCCCTAGGTTCTCCATGACATTTTTTTTTCTTAAATTCCATATATATGTGTTAGCATACGGTATTTGTCTTTCTCTTTCTGACTTACTTCACTCTGTATGACAGACTCTAGGTCCATCCACCTCATTACAAATAGCTTAATTTCGTTTCTTTTTATGGCTGAGTAATATTCCATTGTATATATGTGCCACATCTTCTTTTTCCATTCATCCGAGGATGGACACTTCCATCTCCTGGCTATTGTAAATAGAGCTGCAATGAACATTTTGGTACATGACTCTTTTTGAATGATGGTTTTCTCAGGGTATATGCCCAAGTAGTGGGATTGCTGGGTCATATGGTAGTTCTATTTGTAGTTTTTTAAGGAACCTCCATACTTTCATTTTTGTTTACGGTGCGTTTGAAGTGCATTTATTTTTGTGTTGTCATTTTTAAACTGTATGGCTTCTGCCTTTGATGCCCTTTGCATTCATTTATATTTTCTTCTAGAATTTTTATGGTTCACTTTTTTACATTTAGATGCTAACTCATCTGGAACTTATTTTGGTGTATGGTTTAAGGAAGAGATTAAATCTATTTCCTTCCAAATGTATAGCCAAATACCCCAACACAATTTATTGAATAAACTATTCTTTCCCCACTGATTTATGATGCCAACTTTATTATATACTAAATATACATGTATGTGTGTGTATGATTTTTAACTCTACTCTGTACTATTATTTTATTATTTTAGTTTATAATTATTTTTCATGTTTAGTATTATTACATACTTATTCTTCAAATTGCATCTTATTTTTAAAGATTAACTTTAAAATTATTTTTTCAAGTTCCTCCTGCAATTTCATGAAATTTTAACATAATTTTATTGTATTAAGTTAAATATATGTATAATATACTTATATATGTGTATATGTAAAGACAGGTATTTAAGCTTTTTCTTTTTATGAACAATATCTTATTTGTTCTTCAGTCAGCAAGTGACGATTTTTATCATGATTGTTTACATGAATTAACTGAACCTCAGAAACTAATTTTGTAAGAACTGCTAAACTGTCTTCCAAAGTGGCTGGACCATTTTGCATTTCCACCAGCAGTGGGTGAGGGCTCCTGCTGCTTCATATGCTCACCAACATTTGGTGTCATCAGTGCTGTGGATTTGGGCCATCCTAATAGGTGTGTAGTGGTATCTCTTTGTTGTTTTATTTATTTGTTTTCTTTGTTTTAATTTGTGATTCTTTAATGACATATGATGCTGAACATCTTTTCATATGCTTATTTGCATCTGCATATCTTCTTTTCTGAGATACCTGTTCAGATCTTTTGCTCAGTTTTAAACTGGGCTACATGTTTTCGTATTGTTGAGTTTCACAAGTTCTTTGTATATTTTGGATAATAGTCCTTTATCAAACATGTCTTTGAAAATATTTTCTCCCAGTCTGTGGCTTAGGCTCTCATCCTCTTGACAGAACCTTTTTCAAAGAAGAAATGTTTAATTTTAATGAAGTCCAGCTTATCATTTATTTCTTTCATGCATTGTGCCTGTAGTGTTGTATCTGAAAAGTCATCACCAAACCCGAGGTCATCCAGATTTTCTCCTGCATTATCTCCTAGAAGTGTTTTTTTGGTTTGTTTGTTTGTTTTTTTTTGCGGTATGCGGGCCTCTCACTATTGTGGCCTCTCCCATTGCGTAGCACAGGCTCCGGATGTGCAGGCTCAGCGGCCATGGCTCACGGGCCCAGCCGCTTCGCAGCATGTGGGATCTTCCCAGACCGGGGCACGAACCCGTGTACCCTGCATCAGCAGGAGGACTCAACAAGTGCGCCACCAGGGAAGCCCCTCTAGAAGTTTTTTGTTTATTTGTTTTTGGTGGTACGCGGGCCTCTCACTGCTGTGGCCTCTCCCACTGCGGAGCACAGGCTCCGGACGCGCTGGCTCATCGGCCATGGCTCACGGGCCCAGCCGCTCCGTGGCACACGGGATCTTCCTGGACCGGGGCACGAACCTGTGTCCCCTGCATCGGCAGGTGGACTCCCAACCACTGTGCCACCAGGGAAGCCCTCTCTAGAAGTTTTATAGCTTTTAATTTTACATTTAGGCCTGTGATCCACTTTGAGTAATTTTTTTGAAGGGTGTAAAGTCTGTTTCTAGATCCTTTTTTTGGCAGAGAGCCAGAGAATGTCCAATTGTCTTAGAATCATTTATTGAAAAGACTAGCTTTGCTCCACTGTATTGCCTTTGCTCCTTTGTCAAAGATCAGTTGACTATATTTGTGTGGGTCAGTTTCTGGGCTCTTTGTTTTTTGGGTTTTTTTTTTCAGTTTCTTTATTTGTCTATTCTTTCATCAATACCATATTGTCTTGATTACTGTGGCTTAAATCAGAATGCATTGGCCAGGAGTTCAGGAAGGGACAGAGGCACAGATGGCCCAGGTTGAGGTGACATTCACACACAGACATGCATAAAGATGGGGCACCAGATCACATTTTGCAGAACTCTAATGCAGTATTGCAACCAGAATATTGACGTTGATTGGTTCAAGATGGCAGAGTAGAAGGACATGCGCTCACTCCCTCTTGCAAGAGCACCAGAATCACAACCAACTGCTGAACAATCATCAACAGGAAGACACTGGAACTCACCAAATAAGGTACCCCACATCCAAAGACAAAAGAGAAGCCACAATGAGATGGTAAGAGGGGCGCAATCACAATAAAATGGAAACCCATAACTGCTGGGTGGGTGACACAAATTGGAGAACACTTATACCACAGAAGTCCACCCACTGGAGTGAAGGTTCTGAGCCCCACGTCAGGCTTCCCAGCCTGGGGGTCCAACAACGGGAGGAGGAATTCCTAGAGAATTAGACTTTGAAGGCTAGCAGGATTTGATTGCAGGACTTTGACAGGACTGTGGGAGACAGAGACTCCACTCTTGGAGGACACACACAAAGTAGTGTGTACATCAGAACCCAGGGGAAGGAGCAGTGACCCCATAAGAGATTGAACCAGACCTACCTGTTAGTGTTGGAGGGTCTCCTGCAGAGGCAGGGGGTGGCTATGGTTCACCGTGGGGACAAGGACACTGGCAGCAGAAGTTTTGGGAAGTACTCCTTGGTGTGAGCCCTCCCTGAGTCCACCATTAGCTGCAACAAAGAGCCAGGTAGGCTCCAGTGCTGGGTCACCTCAGGCCAAACAACCAACAGGGAGGGAACCCAGCCCCACCAATCAACAGACAAGTGGATTAAAGTTTTACTGAGCTCTGCCCACTAGAGCAACACCCAGCTCTACCCACCACCAGTCCCTCCCATCAGGAAATTCGCACAAGCCTCTTAGATAGCCTCATCCACCAGAGGGCAGACAGCAGAAGCAAGAAGAACTACAATCCTGCAGCCTGTGGAAGGAAAAACACACTCACAGAAAGACAAAATGAAAAGGCAGAGGACTTTGTACCAGATGGAGGAATAAGATAAAACCCCAGAAAATAAACTAAATTAAGTAGAGATAGGCAACATTCCAGAAAAAGAATTCATAATAATGAGAGTGAAGATGATCCAGGACCTTGGAAAAAGAATGGAGGCAAAGATTGAGAAGATGCAAAAAATGTTTAACAGACCTAGACGAATTAAAGAACAAACATCTAGAAGAATTAAAGAACAAACAAACAGAGATAAACAATACAATAACTGAAACGAAAAATACACTAGAAGGAATCAATAGCAGAATAACTGAGGCAGAAGAACGGATAAGTGATCTGGAAGACAGAATGGTGGAATTCACTGCCACAGAACACAATAAAGAGAAAGGAATGAAAAGAAATGAAGACAGCCTAAGAGACCTTTGGGACAACATTAAATGCAACAACATTCACATTATAGGGGTCCCAGAAGGAGAAGAGAGAGAGAAAGGACCCGAGAAAATATTTGAAGAGATTATAGTCAAAAACTTCTCTAACATGGGAAAGGAAATAGCCACCCAAGTCCAGGAAGTGCAGAGAGTCCCAGGCAGGATAAACCCAAGGAAAAACATGCCAAGGCACATAGTAATCAAATTGACAAAAATTAAAGACAGAGAAAAATTACTGAAAGCAACAAGGGAAAAACAAAAAATAACATACAAAGGAACTCCCATAAGGTTAACAGCTGATTTCTCAGCAGAAATTCTACAAGCCAGAAGCAGGTGGCACAATATATATAAAGTGATGAAATGGAAGAACCTACAACCAAGATTACTCTACCTGGCAAAGATCTCATTCAGATTCGACAGAGAAATCAAAAGCTTTACAGACAAGCAAAAGCTAAGAGATTTCAGCACCACCAAACCAGCTCTACAACAAATGCTAAAAGAAGTTCTCTAAGTGGGAAACACAAAACAAGAAAAGGACCTACAAAAACAAACCCATAACAATTAAGAAAATGGAAATAGGAACATACATATCGATAACTACCTTAAACATGAATGGATTAAATGCTCCAACCAAAAGACACAGCCTCACTGAATGGATACAAAAACAAGACCCATATATATATTGTCTACAAGAGACCCATTTCACACCTAGGGACACATACAGACTGAAAGTGAGGGGATGGAAAAAGATATTCCATGCAAATGGAATCAAAAGGAAGCTGCAGTAGCAATACTCATATCAGATAGAATAGACTTTAAATTTAAAATATTACAAGAGACAAGGAAGGACACTACATAATGATCAAGGAATCAATCCAAGAAGAAGATATAACAATTATAAATATATATTCACCCAACATAGGAGTACCTCAATACATAAGGCAACTGTTAATAGCTATAAAAGAGGAAATCAGCAATAACACAATAATAGTGGGGGACTTTAACACCTCATGTACACCAATGGACAGATCATCCAGACAGAAAATTAATAAGGAAACACAAGCTTTAAATGACACAGTAGACCAGATAGATTTAATTGATATTTATAGAAAATTCCATCCCAAAACAGCAGATTATACTTTCTTCTCAAATGCACATGGAACATTCTCCAGTACAGATCGATCCTTGGGTCACAAATCAAGGTTCAGTAAATTTAAGAAAACTGAAATCATATCAAGCATCTTTTCTGACCACAACGCTATGGGATTAGAAATCAATTACAGGGGAAAAAAACCTTAAAAATACAAACACATGGAGGCCAAACAATACGTTACTAAATAACCAAGAGATCACTGAAGAAATCAAAGAGGAAATCAAAAAATACTTAGAGACAAATTACAATGAAAACATGATGATCCAAAGCCTATGCAATGCAGCAAAAGCAGCTCTAAGAGGGAAGTTTATAGCAATACAAGACTACCTCAAGAAACAAGAAAAATTTCAAACAATCTAACCTTACACCTAAAGGAACTAGAGGAAGTAGAACAAACAAAACCCAAAGTTAGTAGAAGGAAAGAAATCATAAAGATCAGAGCAGAAATAAATGAAATAGAAACAAAGAAAACAACAGCAAAGATCAATAAAAGCTGGTTCTTTGAGAAGATAAACAAAATTGATAAACCGTTAGCCAGAGTCATCAAGAAACAGAGGGAGAGGACTCAAATCAAAAAAATTAGAAATGAAAAAGGAGAAGTTACAACAGACACTGTAAAGATACAAAGCATCATGAGAGACTACTACAAGCGACTCTATGCCAATAAAATGGACAACTGGGAAGAACTGGACAAATTCTTAAAAAGGTCCAACCTTCCAAGACTGAACTAGGAAGAAATAGAAAATATGAACAGACCAATCACAAGTAATGAAATAGAAACTGTGATTAAAAATCTTCCAACAAACAAAAGTCCAGGACCAGATGGCTTCACAGGTGAATTCTATGACACATTCAGAGAAAAGCTAGCACCCATCCTTCTCAAACTCTTCCAGAAAATTTCAGAAGAAGGAACACTCCCAAACTCATTCTATGAGGCCATGATCACCCTGATACCTAAACCAGACAAAGATACTACAAAAAAAGAAAATTACAGACCAATATCACTGATGAATATAGATGCAAAAATCCTCAACAAAATACTAGCAATCAGAATCCAACAACACATTAAAAGGATCATACACCATGATCAAGTGGGATTTATCCCAGGGATGCAAGGATTCTTCAATATACGCAGATCAATCAATGTGACACACCATACTAACAAACTGAAGAAGAAAAACCATGTGATCATCTCAATAGATGCAGAAAAAGCTTTTGACAAAATTCAACACCAATTTATGATAAAAGCTCTCCAGAAAGTGGGCATAGAGGGAACCTACCTCAACATAATAAAGGCCATATACAACAAACCCACAGCAAACATCATTCCCAATGGTGAAAAACTGAAAGCATTTCCTCTAAGATCAGGAACAAAACAAGGATGTCCACTCTCACCACTATTATTCAACATAGTTTTGGCAGTCCTAGCCACGGCAATCAGAGAAGAAAAAGAAATAAAAGGAATACAAATTGGAAAAGAAGAAGTAAAACTATTGCTGTTTGCAGATGACATGGTACTATACATAGAGAATCCTAAAGATGTCACCAGAAAACTACTAGAGCTAATCAATGAATTTCGTAAACTTGTAGGATAGAAACTTAATGCACAGAAGTCTCTTGCATTCCTATACACTAATGATGAAAGATCAGAAAGGGAAATTAAGGAAACAATCCCATTCACCATTGCAACAAAAAGACTAAAATACCTAGGAATAAACCTGTGTAAGGAGGTAAAAGACCTGTATTCAGAAAACTATAAGACACTGATGAAAGAAATCAAAGATGACACAAACAGCTGGAGAGATATACCATGTTCTTGGATTGGAAAAATCAATATTGTGAACATGACTCTACTAACCAAAACAATCTATGGATTTAATGCAATCCCTATCAAATTTCCAGTGGGATTTGTTACAGAACTAGAACAAAAAATCTTAAAATTTGTATGGAGACAGAAAAGACCCCAAATAGTCCAAACAGTCTTGAGGGAAAAAAACGGAGCTGGAGGAATCAGACTCCCTGACTTCAGACTATATTACAAAGCTACAGTAATCAAGACAATATGGTACTGGCACAAAAAACAGAAATATAGATCAATGAAACAGGATAGAAAACCCAGAGATAAACCCACACACCTATGGTCAACTAATCTATGACAAAGGAGGCCAGAATATACAATGGAGAAAAGAAAGTATCTTTAATAAGTGGTGCTGGAAAACTGGACAGCTCCATGTAAAAGAATGAAATTAGAACACTCCCTAACACCATACACAAAAATAAACTCAAAATGGATTAGAAACCTAAATGTAAGACCAGACACTATAAAACTCTTAGAGGAAAATATAGGAAGAGCACTCTTTGACATAAATCACAGCAAGATCTTTTTTGATCCATCTCCTAGAGTAATGGAAATAAAAACAAAAATAAACAAATGGGACCTAATGAAACTTAAAAGCTTTTGCAAAACAAAGGAAACTACAAACAAGATGAAAAGACAACCCTCAGAATGGGAGAAAATATTTGCAAACAAATCAACGGACAAAGAATCAATCTCCAAAATATATAAATACCTCATCAGCTCAATATTAAAAAACCAAACAACCCAATCAAAAAATGGGCAGAAGACCTAAATAGACATTTCTCCAAAGAAGACATACAGATGGCCAAGAAGCACTTGAAAAGCTGCTCAACATCACTAATTATTGGAGAAATGCAAATCAAAACTACAAAACTCACACCACTTAGAATGGGCATCATCAGAAAACCTACAAACAACAAACGCTGAAGAGGGTGTGGAGAAAAGGGAACCCTGTTGCACTGTTGGTGGGAATGTAAATTGATACAGCCACTATGGAGAACAGTATGGAGGTTCCTTAAAAAACAAAAATAGAATTACCATAGGACCCAGCAATCCCACTACTGGGCATATACCCAGAGAAAACCATAATTCAAGAAGAGTCATGTACCACAATGTTCATTGCAGCACTATTTACAATAGCCAGGACATGGAAGCAACCTAAGTGTCCATCAACAGATGAATGGATAAAGAAGATGTGGCACATATATACAATGGAATATTACTCAACCATAAAAAGAAATGAAATTGAGTTATTTGTAGTGAAGTGGATGGACCTAGAGACTGTCATACAGAGTGAAGTAAGTCAGAAAGAGAAAAACAAATACCATATGCTAACACATATATATGGAATCTAAAAAAAAAAAGTGGTTCTAAGAACCTAGGTGCAGGACAGGAATAAAGACACAGATGTAGAGAACGGACTTGAGGACACGGGGAGGGGGACAGGTAAACTGGGACAACGTGAGAGAGTGGCATGGATATATATACACTACCAAATATAAAATAGATAGCTAGTGGGAAGACGTTGCATAGCACAGGGAGATCAGCTTGGTGCTTTGTGACCACCCAGATGGGTGGGATAGGGAGGATGGGAGGGAGATGCAAGAGGGAGGAGATATGAGGACATATGTATATGTATAGCTGATTCACTTTGTTATAAAGCAGAAACTAACACACCATTGTAAAGCAATTATACTCCAATAAAGATGTTAAAAAAAATCAGTTGTTTAAATTCAACAACAGCAACACAAAACAATCCAGTTCAAAAATGGGCAAAGGACTTGAAGAGACATTCCTCCACAGAAGATATACACATAGCTAGTAAGCACATGTAAAGATGCTCAACATTACTAGCCATTAAGGAAATGCAAATCAAACCCACAGTGGGATACCACTCCATACCCATTAGGATGGCTGTTATTTAAAAAATGGAAAATAATAAATGTTGTCCAAGATGTGGAAAAATTGGAACCCTTATACATTGTTGGTGAGAGTATAAAATAGTGCAGCCACTGTAGAAAAGCTTGGCAGGTCCTCAAAAATTTAAACATAGAGTACGATCCAGAAGTTCACTTCTGAGTATATGCCCAAAATATGAAAGCAAACAGATACTTGTATACCAATGTCCATAGTAGCATTATTCACAATAGCCAAAAGGTGGAAACAATCCAAATGTCCATCTATAGGTGAATGGATAAAGAAAATGTGGTATTATCCATTAAATAGAATATTATTCAGCCATAAGAAGAAATGAAGTACCGATACATACTACAACATGGATGAACCTTGAAAACATTATGCTAAGTGAGATAAGCCAGACACAAAAGGACAATTGTTGTATGATTCCACTTATATTAGGTTCCTAGAATATAGATGGATAGTAGAACAGAGATTTCCAGGCAGCAGGGGAAGAGGGAAATGGGGAGTTATTAGTAAAGAGTATGAAGTTTCTGTTTGGAATGATGAAAAGGTTCTGGAGGCAGATGATGGTAATGGTTGCATAACATTTTAAGTATAAGTAGTTCATGAACTGTACACTTAAAATGCTTAAAATAGTAAATTGCTATGTATGTTTTACAGTACAAAATTTTTTTAATCAAAAATAAAAAGAATGCATTAGACTTAAACGTAAGACCTGAAGCTGTAAAACTCCTAGAAGAAAACATGGAAAATCTTCATGACGTTGGTCTTGGCAATTTCTTGAATATAACAACAAGAGCACAGGCAACAAAAGCAAAAATGGACAAAAATGAGACTACATCAAACTAAAAGTTTCTACAAGCAAAGAAAAAGAATCAACAGGGTGAAAAGGAAGCCTAGGGAATGGGAGGAAATATTTTCAAACAATGTATCTGATAAAAAATTAATTTCCAAAATAAGGAACTCCGACAACTCAAAAGCAAAAAAACTAATAATCTTGTTGGAAAATGGGCTCATAACTTGCACAGACATTTCTCCGAAGAAGACATACAAATGGTCAACAGGTATATGAAAAAATGCTCAACATGACTCACTGTCTGGGAAATGCAAATAAAGTCCATGAGGAGGTATCACCTCATACTTGTCAGGATGGCCATTATCAAAATAACAAAGGGCAGCAAGCGTTGGCAAGGATACGGAGAAATTGTACCCTTGTGCACTGTTGATGGGAATGCAAAATGGTCCAGCCACTATGGAAAATAGTATGGAGGTTTCTCAAAAAATTTAAAATAGAACTGCCATATGATCCAGCAATCCTACTTTGGGGTATTTATCCAAAAGAACTGAAGTCAAGATCTTGAAGAGATATTAGCAGCCCTATATTTGTTGCACCACTATTCACAGTAGCCAAGATGTAGAAACAACTTAAATGTCTTCAGGGCTTCTTCCTCTGTAACCCACCATGACTATTGCTAAAATCTCTCACCTACAGCTCCATTCCTTTAACTGCTAATAACCAGCACCTTGATTTCTAAAGGTTTATCTCTCCTTTGGAGTCAACTTGACCAGAGTCTTTTTCAAGATGCTACAATTCAGCTTTATTCCATTTGGCCCATGGGGAACTCACCAGTTCCTGTTTCTCTCTAATAAGGGGACCCATGTCAAGCTTTTCAAATTATACAAGCCCAGCCTCTTGACTTGAAGACCCTCTTCCCCTCCTCCATGGGAGAGATACATGGCCTACTAACCATTCCAAAAAAATAGTCAACACAGGCCTCTTCAATTACGATGAATTCTGTGTCTTCCCTTTTACAGCCTAGAGGGGAGTAGGCTAATGCTGGCAGAGAATTTCACAGTTTCTCAGCCCATTCTGCACAGACAATCTAGCATCTTCCAAGAGGTGCAGGATGTGGAGATAATCAACAACTATTGATTTGTTCTCAGATTTGGGGGCCTTAGCTGAAACTGTGAGTCAACAAGAAAAGTTCCATCTTAACATAGTTTTATAACTATATCATGTGCTCCTACTGGTAGTTCTTCAACATATTATTATTTAAATAATGTTCCTTGACAAAACAAATTTGGAATCTAGTATTTTGCTTTTAAGCATGATGTAAGCTACTTGTTTGAGATAACTTTTTAATCATGTTGAGGGAATATTCTATATGCAATTTAACTGCTTATCAGAAATAGATATTGAATTTTAAATGCCTTTTGATATTCGTCAAGATGAGCATAACATTTGTCTCTTTTGACCTATTGATGTGCTCAATGATGTTTTTAGATTTCCTAATATTGAATCATTCATGGTTTCCTAGATCATTATTTTTTTTAAATAATGCTAGATTAGATTTGCTAGTGTTTTATTTGTTGGTATCGTATTCCTGAGTGAGTTTAGTCAAATTTTTGTGCCATCTTTGTCAGGTTTCAATATATGCTAACTTTTTTAAAAAATGCAAAGCATTCCATATGTTATTCAAGTCATAGTCCTTTTAAAGAACTTTTTGTTACAGTCTAATATATGTATAGACAAGCACACATATCAATTAATTTTCAAAAAGTAACCACACCTGAGTTACCAACACCCAGATCAAGAAACACTAACATCAGCACTCCCAGAATTCCCTCTCACTTTCCCTCCCACTAATTAAGGTAAACTTAGAGAGTGAGGATAATTTCCCTTTCACCTAAGGGTAACCACTACTCTGGCTGAGCATAGATAAATTTTATCTGTTTTTATACTTTATCTAAATAGACTCATACTCTTTTGTGTACTCTTTTGTGTAGGTGTTCTTTAACTCACTATCATGTTTGTGAGACCCAGCCACATTACAATTCATTCTCATTGAAATATAATATTCCATTGTATGCATATACTAAGGAATGCTTACCCATTCTGCCATTGACAGACACTTGGGTTATTTTCAGTTTGAGGGTATTACAAGTACTGCTTCTATGAACAATCTAGTGCATGTTGGGTTTTTCTTTTTAAATGTATGCACATATATGTCTTGGGTATATACTCAGGAGTGGAATTGCTGGGTCATAGGTAATGCATATGGATTGTTTGTCATTTTCTTATTGTTTTGTAGAATTTTTTACATATTCAGGATGCAAAGCAAAAGAATGGAAAGAAGATATATCATGCAAACAGCAACCATAAGAAAACTGGAGTGGCTATAATATTGTGATACCAGACAAAATAGACTTTAAGGCAAAAATTGTTACGAGAGACAAAGAAGAACATTTTATAATATAAAAGGGTCAATTCATCAGGAAGCTATAACAATTATAAGCATATATCCACCTAACAACAGAGTCCCACAATACAAGAAGCAAAAATGGACACAATTTCAAGGAGAAATAATTCAAAAGTAATATTTGGAGACTTCCAAACCTAATTATTAATAATAGAACAACTAGAAAGAAGATCAACAAGGAATAGTAGACTTTAACATAGGAGTTAAATCTTCATTACCTGAAGCTAGATAAAGTGCTCTTATGACACCAAAAGCACAGTGACAAAACAAAAACTAGGTAAATTAGATTTTATCAAAATTAAAAATTTTGTGTTTCAATGGAGACCATTTAGAAAGTGAAAAGACAACCCCCAGAATATTTGTAGATCATGTATCTGATAAGGGACTTGTATCTAGAATATATAAAGGACACCTACAACTCAATAATGAAAAGAAAATGACCCAAATTTAAAATTGGTAATGAATAGGAATAGATGTTTCTTCAAAGAAGATAGACAAATGGCCAAAAAGCACACAAAAAGATTAGTCATTAAGAAAATACAAATCAAAGTCACTATGAGATGACACTTCACACCCGCTTGGATAGCAATAATCAAAAAGACAGATAATAACAAGTGTTGACAAGGATGGGGAGAAACTGAAACCCTTGTAGTTCACTAATGGTGATGAAAAATGGTGCAGTCACTGGGAAACAGTCTGGCAGCTCCTCAAAAGATTAAATATCGAATTACCAGCAATTATATACTTATACCCCACAAGACAAATGAAAACATATGTGGATATTATTCCATTGTAAAAAGGAATAAAAAACAAAAGGGAATACAATGAAAAGGCATGAAGTGCTGATTCATGCATGCCACATCATGGATGAACCTTGAATACATTATGCCCAGTGAGAAAAAAAATTGTTACAAAGACTTCATATTGTATGATTCTATTTATGTGAATTATACAGATCAGGCAATTCCATAGAGACAGAAAGTAAATTACTGATTGCCTGGAGAGGGGAGATTTAGGGGGAGGGGGAGGGGGATTGATTGCCATTTGTTCTGTCTTACGGGTAATGAAACATTCTGAAGTTGATTGTGGTGATGGTTGCACAACTCTGAATACACTAAAAATCATTGAATTGTACACTTTAACTGGATGACTTGGACACTGTGTGAATTATATCTCAATAAAGCTAGTTTAAAAAGGAACAATTCCAATCTTCAGTCATTCACGCTTACATTCTTTAAAAGGATTATCGTTTTTTTTAATATTTCCCACAGTGCTCGGGATACACGGCTAAGTGGTCAATAAATGCTAATCAATGGAGTAGCCAAACTAGACTGTCTGAATAGACAAAATGCTTTCAGATTTCTCCCGTACACACAGACTTAGACCATCTGATCTGATGAAGAGCAGAGCCCTTTCCTGGGTTGGATGAGAAGGGGAAGCACCCCAAACAGCCTGACAACCAAGCTACAAGCTGGCGCACTCCTATCTGCGTGGCTGATAAGGACCATCTGATGCAATGAGGCCATTCTCTCCACAAAGTCACAATATTTATTTTAACACCAGTGAGGATTGAGTGTGTGTATATATCTATATAGTGATAAAACATTGCTCTAATATGTACACAGGGTCTGAAGAAAATCGATTCATCAGGGTAATCATGCAGGCCTGTGTATGAGAGAGGTTGTTTACGCAGTGAGTTGATAGAGTACTATGATAGAAGCCATAGAGAAGCACCATCTAATGCTCATAATGCATGATATATATTTCACAATATGGGCATTATATAAATAATTAAGAGCACGGGCTAGAGATAGCCCTGATATGAATAAGAGAGAGAGTATGCGAGAATATCTGCTCCGATACTCTGCTCTTAATGGTAGGATAGAAATGCACAGCTTGGCCACACATATCACACATTTTAGGGACATTCTTTATCAAGCATCACCTCCTGTGAGGACCGATTTTCCTATTCAATGACCGCTATTCCTACAGATACAGTTTCAAAGCATTTTATTTGTAAGTTAAAAAAAAATGTTTCTACTGTCTATTTGCAGGAAGGTCCATGTGGAAAGAAGTGCCCTGTGAAATAGCACAAGGAAAGGCAACTATTGGAACTGCTTAGATGCCAGCATTTTTCTCAGAAATGTCCTATTCAGGAAGCTTAATTGGCAAGATACTGACGAATCTATATGTAATTTATCTTTCCACCATTACTCGGTGCTTCCCCAAGCACCCTTGTTGTCTACCTAGGGAAGAGCAGTGTGCTGACACTTAGCTCATGTCCCCAGGGAGCTCTCCTTTCCCTAATACATATGTATTAATTCCCATTAACCTCATTTAGAGTAAGGAACATGTGGGCATGAAGAGACCAGATGGTAGTGAGTGTCTGTTACAGCATATGAGTAACTCTTCCCATTATCATTCAGCCTTTGTTTACTCAATGAATTCACATCGTGAGTAACTCATTTTTGAGGACGGGTTCATTTTCCTCCAGGACTACTGGCAAAGACACGAACTCCCTCATACTCTTCCCTCGAGCTAGCAGTTACAAGAGCTGCGAAAGACACTGAAAAAAAGAAACTCTCCAAATGAATGCAGACATTTGCAGACAGAAAGTGCACCGGAGGAGCGCTTGTGAAAGTGCGGGTGCTAGCCGAAGCCCCAGGAGTTTCTCTCACAGAGGGGCGGGGCCCATGAATCATGTCGGCTCCCTGTCAGTCAACGCCCTAGAGACTGGGCATTCCCCCGCCCCACCCCTACCCACTTAGACCTTGCTGGAACCTGAAAGAAAACCAAATAGGTATTTATATATCTCTCTGGAGTCCTGTGATTCACCAGTGGAATCGAGCCACTTCTCTCCTCAAGTCTCAGGCTTTGAAGAATAATAAAGAGGAGTCAGCTGACGCCGACTCTGAGGCTGACAGAGAGAGTTACAGGGACTGCGGACCTTGCCTTCTGAGTTTTCTTAAGTCTTCGGGAAACACAGTTCTAGGACTCTAGAATTTACCATGAGAATATAGGTCCTGTATTCGAGACAGGGTCAGAAGGGCTCTGTCCAAAATTTGAAGGAACTTCCCATTCTTTAAACGGTTTGCTCTTCAGTAAAATCATTGTGTCCTGGTTCTGTGAAAAGTCGTATCATAGTCCTTTGAAAAGGAACGAAACTCTAGTTTTAATTTAAACAATGAAGCCAAGAACTTTAAGTTATATATATATATTTTGTTTGGTTTTGTTTTGCGTAACGCAGGCCTCTCACCGTTGTGGCCTCTCCCGTTGCGGAGCATAGGCTCCGGACGCGCAGGCTCAGCGCCCATGGCTCACGGGCCCAGCCGCTCCGCGGCACGTGGGATCTTCCCGGACCGGGGCACAAACCCGCGCCCCCTGCATCGGCAGGTGGACTCTCAACCACTGCGCCACCAGGGAAGGCCTAAGTTATATTTTAAAGTGGTGTTAAGAAATCAAGAAGAAGGGAGCAACCAATTGTGTCAAGTGATGCTGAGAGCTGAGGGAGATGAGGGTGGAAAAGTGTGAGGTTTGTGTGAATTTCTTCCACGCATTAGGTGAGAGGATTAGGATGAAAGCCTGAGCAGTGACTTGATGGGTCCATTTAGGTTGGGGATTTCCAGGCCAGGACGATGGAAAGAGAAGGAAAAGGGATTCAAGAGAGTTTTAAGGGTGAATAATACAAATCAATCTAGAAAAAGAAGGACGTGGGACCTGAGGGCCTAATGGCTAATGAGAAAGTTAGGCTGTTAGTGAATTGGCCTTCCATAGATGTATTTAATTTTCACAATAGTCTCAAAAGGTAACTGGGGTTTAAAAAGATTAATTAACTCACCAAAGCTCCATAGCTAACAAGAAGCAGATATGAGATTTAAACGTGCTTTGCCTGACTTCACATCTAGCACTTTAGCCACCACTTTACACTGTCCACAGACACCATCCACGGACACTGTCCACAGACACTGTCAGTAACTTCCATCCTGCAACTCTGACCAGCTGCAGCTGGATGCAGCAGGGGAGATCCAATCCTGGACGGGGCAGGACTGATCCACTAAGAGACTCCGAGTCCCTCTGAGATGTCCTGATGCTACTGTGGGCTGTGATCCTCTCACTCAGATCGTGTTTGCAGAACATCAGGTAACAGGGTGATCTGTAAGGTCCACATCCTATATCAAGCTTTATTTTTATCTTTCAACATTATGTACCTTCGATCATTTTTAACAATAGTCCTAAAAACTGTAGATGCCTATATGTGCTCTGAGTTTATAACCACGTACTCAAAGTTCCACAATATATTCCAGATTCAAACAACAAAACATCTCTTGAAGAAGTATTATATTTGCACTAAAAGTCTCCAGCTTGCTTGATGAGTGACCGTAAATTATCAAGTTATTCAACATCTTCATCGATGTGTGTGTTTTCCAGTTAACAATAATACAGTGGCTAGCTGTTTAACCGATCTGAGATCATTTCAATGCCAATATCACGTTACTTTTCCATTGCTTTGGCTATTTAAAGTAAGATTTGCAGTGTCTTTTTTGTGCGGTTACATACTCTATAGTCTTTGAGACCTGTCCGGGGCAAAGTGTTACAGGAGAATCCTGCTTCTCTGTGTATTCGTAATGCATACGCTTGTAGAATCTCAGACTTCGAACCAAATCAGAAATCCAGTTGGTGCCTTGCCTGGTGCTAGAAGACTCGGTGCAGGATCCCTGACCAGCAGCAATGCCCAGGTCCTTCTAGTCAGTTCTAGCCACTGCTATGGAGGCCGTGCCATTTTTAACTGCTCTGATTACAGCTCCCAGGGAGGAAACAAGCCTCCAAGATGAAGAACATGTGGTCTCCCTAAGCCTGTGTCCCATGACGGGTCACTTCAGGAAGCAACTGCACATAAACCAGTAACTACAGATATAACGTTGTTTTCTCTGCTCGCAGCCCCCCTCTAAAATTTTTCTTGACTGGAAGCTAGGACCAGGAAGAGAGGGAGAGAATGCAGGGGGAGCTTTCTTGCTGGCCCTATCAGACCATGGATAGGATGTGTGCTCTGGAGGCCAATGTCGACAGGAACACTGGATTCTCCCTTGTTTGTTCTTTATCTTTACTTACTGCACATTTTTCTGCCAGTGGACTTTTTTATTATTCTAAATTGTGGGTGAGATAATAGTTGGTTTCTCAAAGTACAAAGGCTAAGCCTACTGATAAACTTCAGCCACTACCAGGGGATAAACGCCAACCAAACTGCCAAAACAATCGTGACCTCACTTCCTGCATGGCGTACCGTGTGCTTCACCAGAAACTCACCCAAAAACCCAGCAGGCAGGCGAGGCTCTGCCCTGGGCCAAAGGGGGAGATCAATGAGTCATCCAAGCAGTGCTTCGGCCAGGCCGATTCTTTTAAAGAAGAAATAACATGGGGAGAGTTCTTTGACTCCATTTCCCCTATTACTGCTTCTATCTCAGGAGACTTTGCTATCATCACAGCTTTGCTCCTACCAGTAAAACGTACTCGTGGGCTTTTTAAAAAGTCAGGGCCAAACATCGAACAACGTAGACATTCATTTCCTCCCCAGCTGATAGGATTTTCGGGTGTGTGTAGCATAGCACGGCCAGAAGAGCATACATTTAATTTGTAATACTGATTAGTGCTCTCTAAGGTGACTATTTAAGGCTTCCAGAAAGCATAGTTTAGGGAGCTTTTGAAGGTTTCAAAAGGAACGATAACATTTGTGCTGTTCTTGAAGTTCTAGTGATCCTGACACAGATAAAACTGTCAGTGCCCAACGAGGGCTTTGAACAGCTTTGGGGAAGGGAAACCAATATTGTTTGAAGGGCTACTACGTGCCGAGCCCAAGTTGGCCCTGAAGATACAAAATTAAAACATCTTTGACCTCTGTGCCTAGTCATTCCAAACACAGTGGAGGAACGTACAGGTACCAGGGAAGCACAGAAGAGGTACTGGGTCCCACCTCCACCTGGAAAAGGGGGTCAGAGAGGGCTTCGCAGGACAGGTATTGTAATTGAGCTTTGGAGGACAAGTAGGAATTAATGAATCAGGCCGTGGGATGGCAGAATACAAGGAAAGCAGGAATTGAAGTTATAAAACCTACATTTGAGATTTAATTCTCTCCTTATTACTTATGTAACCTTCTGAGAGAAAATAACTTCAAGTTTCTAAGACAGTTTCCCTCTTAGAAAATGGAGATGATAATGCCCATCTTACAGTGTTGCTAAAAAGATGAATGAGACAAGATTTCTATTCCAGCGAGAGAAAGCAGTATGTGCAGAGTCCTGAGCATGGAAGAAGCTGGTACAATCCTCAGAACTGAACGTGTCCTAATCCCTACATCCTAAGACAGATCTGTTTCCATTTTTCCCATTTCTGAACTACAGAGATTCCTTACAATTACTGTGTATATTCGACGTGGCAGAGTTTGCTTTCTTCTGAAAATCTGTTATTGAACATTATGGCCTCTTCAATGGGTGGCATCTTAGAATCAGAGAAATATCTAGTCCCTTCTTCTGCCTGGAGCAAGGAGGCAGAGACACAAGACCCCAGCAAGAGAAGAGGCTGCAGAAGGAAGTAGGGATCACGACCGTGGGGTCGGGCTGTTTAGGAAAAGCAGTACGACAGGATGGAACTTGCACATGCAGAGAAGAAAGGCGGGCTGAAGTCTTGCCACTCTCACCGAGGCAGAAGCACACATGTGGTGCAAGTAACCAGAGTGACAGCACTGACAGGGCCCCAGAGGCAGACAGAAAGTGGGCTGTTCCAGTGTGAGATTTCTCCTGTGGGGAGGTTCCGGGGAACTCAAGGAACAAGCACAGCCAAGGGGGCAAGTGGCTGAAATGGAGTCCAAGTGAAAGCCATTGGAGTCAAAGAGGTCAAGAAGATGATTGGCTGGAGTGTTCGGACCAGCCTGTGAGTTGGGCTTCGCAGTTCTTCATCAGGAGGACAACAAGACTCACCGTGGAGAAGGTAGATGCCAACGTCTTCACACACCTTCTTCTCCTGAATTTCCAACATGGGCAAAAGGTACCGCTTGTCTACCCAGTTATCCAAGCTGGGACCCTGAGCTGGGTCCTCAAATCCTCTCTCTCCTTCACATCTCCATCTAACCAAGGAGCCCCTTCACTAGGGGGCCGCACAGAGCACTGGCCACGCCCCTACTCCATGGAGCAGGCAGATCTGGTGGAGTCTCGGCCCTCCCTTTTCTAGCTGTATCATCTTGGGCGAATGACCTACCCATTAGGCTTCATTGTTTTCATTTGTAAGAGAGGATGGTAACATATCTGCCTCAGAGGTTGTTGTAGTGACTTATGAGACCATACACATAGCACAGTGTCTGGCACACAGTAAGTGCTCAGTAAATGCTAGTTGTTGATATGGTAGCGTTGGTGGTATTTTAGAATGCTGTAGCAAACATGGAAAACCCCAGAATTCTTCTTTGGCTGTAAGAGAGGAAGAATGCCTATTTTGGGTAAAAATGGACGTGTATGAGGATTATCACACAGGATGTAATGTGGAGAATGGTGGAAACTGAAGAGTGAATGATCAGGCAGAAGAGACCTTAGAGAGTTCACAGAGGGTGGGGACTGATGCTCGACAGGACGAGAAACCAGATAGCGAGAAACAGAAAGGTGGCCAGCAGCGGCAGTAGGGTTGAATTCTTGTGCCTCTGGAGGAGGGTGTAGGAACGGAGAGGGCTGCTACCCTACTGTCCAGCCTGAGCAGGCAGAGGGATCGGAGGGGAGGTGGCACCAAGGTGGTCTTCTAGGCTGCCTCCAAGACCAGCTCTGGTTGAGGAGTCCTGGGAAATCTGGAACACTAAACATTGACCCCAGCACCCAAGAAGTGTCATGGTTACCAGGGAGATGAATAGGCTTTGCAGACTGAGGTCACCAGGAATTCTCAGTGTCTAGAAACACTCACTTGGTTTTTGACATCCCAAATTTCAACTCCATATTGTAAATTTCCCCATGTATTAACATTTCTAAAATCAGAATGTGTCTTCTTGTGATTGTTTTCTTTCTCCCCAAAATGCTGTATAATAAATCCATAGTGCTACCATCGATGGCACCTTAAACTCAAGGAAACACAAACTATGTCATAATAGTATTAGTTAAATGAGATATGTAAGTTAAACTTCTTCTATAACTTTGTGGTGTTTGATCTATAAGTCACGCATACTCTGAGGGATATTTAGGGAAAATGAATATACTAACCAGAGATACTCAACACAGTTAATTACCTAGGGAAATTCATGATCAAATCAATTGATTGGGAGATTATGTACAGTTAGGAAATTGGCTCATTGGAGGTGATGACAGCTGAGACCCCCACTGCCTGGCCAGCTACAGTGAATGTCTTCCTCCTCCCAGCCCAGGGCTGCCTTTCCAGTAAGTCCTTCTGAATATCTGCAAGTTTAATGCACAGAAGCTTTCCTCATTCATCTTGAAGCCTTGACAAATGTGCCTTTGCTTACTGAGGCTTCCAAAAGAAAAGGTTAAATGAAACCTGAGTGGAATACAAATAGTTCTTCCTCTCAGGGATTTCATTCTCTGAGAGCTTGTGCCAGAAAATGAACTTCCTTCATGACCACCGGGGAGACCCCATTGGTGTTTGGTGTTCTAATGGCTGGAGACGTCCCCCACGTTCCCCCTATCAATTCATGTGATTGCATATATATTTAATCAGTTTCCACCATGTTCCTGGAAAGGCATTTAGCTGGCTGCCAACAGACTCCCCCTGTCCCGTCCATACATGAAGTCAGTTGGCAAAGACCTTGATTCAGCTGCCTGGGCTCGGTCATCCTCTCCCTGCGTTCTCTCCAGGGCAAGCCAAGCTTCCCATCATGTTTTAGCTCATTGTTCTGAGGAGAATTACTGCCTTCCAAAACTTACCTACATGAAATCACCCATCCCCTTTTCATGTATGGGTCAACCAAGCCAAATCTTCTGTTAAAAAATTCATAATGGCTAGCACCATTCAGGAAAAAGAAGACTCTGGGTAGAAATGAATGAAAACACATGAACCGTGCCTGACTCTGCAGAAGCGATTGTGGTGCTGCAGAGAGAAGCAACCCTACAGAGAAGGAAAATCAATTTTCATTAATGATTTTGAATGTGTCATTGACCTTGGGTTATTTATTCACATGAGGGTTTAGGTTTATCTCATGGATATGCCAGATTATTTGAAAGGGTTTTAGTGCCTTTGACATATGCTCAAACAATCTTCTTTACCCGTATTTCATTTCACATGCAAAACAGTGAAATGCATGTGTAAAGGCAGGACATTGGTCATTTTTTCTAGTTTATTCATTAATTCAGTCAACTGGTAATTAAAGAGGCTTGCTACATGCTAGATGCTGTTCTAGGTTCTAGGAATAAAGCTGTGAGCAGAACAGTTCATGGAGCTTAACATTCTAACAGTGGCAGAGACAGGTGACCAACTAATAAAAAATGAATATGATAGGAATAAAATGGCACTTTTTCTCTGTGCTGTATCCCCAAAAGCCATAGCCCCAGTCTAATCATGAGAAAAACATCAGACAAATTCCAATAAAGGGGCATCCTACAAAGTGCTTCACCAGTACTCCTCAACACTGTCAAGGTCATCAAAAACAAAGTTTGAGAAACTGTGACAGCCAAAAGGAGCAGAAGGACACAGGGCAGCTAAGTGTAATGTGGGATCCTGGGTGGGATCCTGGAAGAGAAAAGGACATTGGGCAAAAACTAAGGAAGTTTGAATAAACTATGGACTTCTGTTAATTTTAAAAAATGAGGGCTTCCCTGGTGTCGCAGTGGTTGAGAGTCCGCCTGCCGATGCAGGGGACGCGGGTTCATGCCCCGGTCCGGGAGGATCCCACATGCTGCGGAGAGGCTGGACCCGTGAGCTGTGGCTGCTGAGCCTGCGCGTCCGGAGCCTGTGCTCCGCAACGGGAGAGGCCACAACAGTGAGAGGCCCGCGTAGAGCAAAAAAAATTAAAAAATTTAAAAAAATGAATATGAACATCATAATTTCAGAGAGTGATGAAAGTTTTAAGGAAAATTAAAAGGAGTGACGCTAAAGAGCAGTGGGTTTAGGGAGCGCTACTTAGGGAAGACTCCCTGGGGAGGTGATATTGAGATGCCACTTGAAGGATGAGATGGCACCCATCTGCAAAGTAGTGAAAGGCATCTGGACAGGGAACAATGAGGTAGGAATGAGCTAGTATGTTCAAGAAACACGAGAAGGCTTGTGTGACCAGAACCTGGCAAGCAAGTGGGAGAATATTGCAAGAGGAAATTGGAGAGGTTGACAAGTCATGAATTGTCTTCTAGGTTAAACTAAGGAACTTAAATGTTATTCAAGGCCATTGAAAGGCTCTAAGTAGGGAAGTGGCCTGATCTGATTTATCTTTGGAAAATATCACTCCAGCTGCTGTGGAATAGATGCTAAGAATAGATGGTATGAGTGGCTGCCAGGGGCTGGGGAGCAAAGGAGATGGGGAGTGACTGTGTAATGGGTATGGGGTTTGGTTTTGGGGATGATGATAATGTTCTAGAAGTAGATAGTGGTGATTGATTGCACAACTGGTAATATACTAAAAACCACTGAATTGTATACCTTAAGATGGTTAAACTGGTGAATTTTATGTCATGTGAATTTTATCTCACTTTGAAAAAGAATCGATTGCAGAAGTGGGGCGAGCATGAACGCAGGTGATTCAGCTATGAGGCTACTGCTGTTGAACAGGAAAGCAATGATGGGGGCTTGGATTAGAGTGGCAGCCGCAGAGATGGGGAGAAGTGTTTGGATTCAGACCTATTTTGAGTAGGTAGGATTATTTTAGAGGTGATGGGAATGAAAGGGGTTATTGAGGGAAATCAAGGGTGATTAGGACCATAAGAGAGACACTTCTGACTTCTCCTAGTTTATATTAAGACATTCTACTGTGGATTTTATGTGCCGTGTATTAGTATACTTTTGGCTATAAATAATAGAAAACACCAGCTCAATCTCGGTTAAACAGTAGGAAATCTATTAATTCTCGTAAGTCCAGTGGCAGTAAGGGCTTCATATTGATACAATCAGCGGCTCAGCATGGAATCAAGGACCCAGGTTCTTAACATCCTTCCACTATGTCCCCTTCAATCTATCAGCTTTGCTCTCCTATGGGCTGTCCTCACGGTTTTAAGGTGGCAACAGCAGTTCCAGGTGTCAAATACAAACAAGACAATGACAAGGGGAAGAAAAGGCATCATTTCTTATGTGTCTTTCTTAGGATTAAAGAAAGTAGAAGATCCCCAATGACTTCTCAGCATGCTGCATGTCTGTGTATTTTATTTTGTTTTATTTTTGCCTCATGGAAAACAATTATGTGTTTATTCAAATGGAACTGAGAAACAGAGAGAAAAAAGAGTAATTTGGGGGTGGGAGTAGAGGAAGGAAAGGTATAGAAATTAAAAAGAAGTGGCTTTCATTTGGACCTGTGTGGTGTTTGCTGTGGTACATGCATCTTTCCATGAACAAAAGGAGTCTGGGCTTACAGTTAACGAAGAGACTCGTGTTTTTCTCTCACATCACCATGGTTGCCTTAAACTACCCAAGATCCATCCCCTTCAGCTGGGGATGAGATTTAGTTTCCCCTGAAGTATGTGGCAATAGGAGATGGCCAGGGGTTCCATTAAGAAGGGTGTAGGCATCGGAAAATAGATCTTGGGTCAGCAACCAACAGTGTCTGCTCCACCGTGGGTGAGCAGAACATTTTTGTTTGTTTCAAAAGTTTATTCATTATAAATAGGGAGAGGTGCACAAAACACACAGTACATTATTGTATCACTAGAACTATGTCTGATGAACTTCACTATCCCTATTTATTTCTTAAAACTAGAGAAAATGCATTTGGAACAGTCCTGAACATTTGACAAAAACTTGAATTTCCTCAAAAGATTTAATAGGACAAGAGAAAAACGGGAAATCAAAAAATGATGCCTAGTAATAATAGTTACAATCATTGACTGTTTCCTGTGTCTAACACTGCTGCATACTTAGCATGTATCATACCATTTAATTCCCAAGACACCTTATAATGAGGTCTCATTACTACATCTTCACTTTACAAGTGAGGAAATGAAGGTTTAGAAAGTGCAAGGCAACTTGCCAATGTCACACAGACAGTAGAACCAGGATTTGAACCCAGACAGTCTGGCTCCAAAGCCTGCCTGCCTAATCTCTGAGCTTCCTACACAACATCGTCAATCTAGACTTGAAAGTTTAAACATTACAGCAATATTTCTAAACCAACAGCGCTGTTTTGAAAACCAAGATGTCCTGCTCTCCTCAAAGAGACTTTGATTTCGATTACTTATCTTCATGTAGGAAATCAAGAGGCATCTTCTTTTCTTTTTCATATATAAAATGGCATTATGAAATCGACTTGCATTTTCAAACTTTCCCCCTTCCCTGAAATTCTGATATGCTTTCTGTGGGGGACATGCCCTTCTGGAGTGTGAATCACTCATCTGGAGCATTTGGGGGAGATATCCACAGATTGAGATTCCAAAGAAATTCTGGTCCTGACGGAATTCTGGTCCCTATGACCTGTACTTGCTGTCCATATACCACTCAAGTAAGCTAGATCATTGCTCAACCCTTCACTTAACTTTAACTGAACCGTCTGGTCTTGGGGACAAAGACCTCCTAGAACTGACTTTTAATTGTGCAAGAGAGGGCAAATCACTAATCCTCTCATTTCTTAAGTAGAGAAAACACATGGTAGTTAACATCTCCAAAGGATATGTGGAGCTAATAATAGTCAAGTACAATTTGGAAATGAGCATTTTTGTTTCTCAGAAGATCATCCTCAAGGGAGAGAAAATACATTTCTATTTCCTCCAAGAAGGCAGGTGAGGCTTAAAGAGTACTTTTGCTTTCTCCTTCTTTCTCTTTTTGCATAATTATTTCTTCAGAGCAGGGACCATATTGCTAACAGTCAGCACTTGTGTAGAATTAAATCATAAATACAATAGATAAGACGTGCAGCATTAGACTGGGAGTTCCCCCCCACCACACCCAGCTCATCACGTGGACTACAGGACTGACCCCTGCCTTGAGATCAGCGATTTATCTGTGTCCCAGTTAAAGATCATTCAGAATTGCCATCCAGGCTGCAAATGCTAAATGGGGCAATAAATACTAATATCATGGCTGCCACTTGGCCTGCACAGATGGAGACTTAGCACAGCCCACTCTCAGCACAGGCAGAGATGATGTCACTGCAGCCACACATGGGAAACCCGGTGTCATCATTTCTCCCCTTCAGGTCTGTGGATGACCGTCAGCTGTGTAGGGCTTTGAGTGGAGCCTGTGTGCTAATAAGAGAACTTGGCCAATTTTTTAAAAATTATGCTGGTATTTGGAGATCGAGTTCTTGCTTCTGACAGTACTATACTACAATGATGTTATTGCCTTATTCTATCCCTTTTACTATTATGTGTAAGCTGGCACCATGGAGAATTAAATGAGTTTATCTATAACAGTGCTTCAAATACTACTTGGCACATTTATGCATGTAAGTACTATGGAAGTATTAGCTGTTGCTCTTGTTGTTAGACCAAGGGCCTGAAAGACTATCCACCTAACATCTCTGAGGGCTGTCTGTCCGTGGAGGCTATTCACATTCTCTCTTGGATGTTGGCTGTTGTCAGGACTCATCTATTACTTCCTTCAGCTCTCTCCTGAGATAAGCAGTGGCGTAATGGGAGCTTTGGAAGAATGATATTTACCAAGCTTTGGCTACTTGAGATAAAATTTGCTGTAATATCCCCCTTTCCCTTCTGAGGAAAGGCAACCCTGCTGTTTACTTCCTTGGTCCGACTCTCATATTGGCAGGGAATCATGGGAATTTCCGCAGTTGGCTTTGTGGAAATGTTCCAGCTTTAGTGTTTGTCAAACTAACCCCATAGGATGAAGACTGCTAGACTCTGCATAGTAGCGTGAGCTATAGAGACACCTCAGCTGGTATGAGTCCAGACTCTGGCCACATTTGTGACCTCGGGCATATTGCTTAACCTCTTCCAGCCTCAGATTTCTTGTCTGTTCAGCCATAGGAAATGGAGAGAATAAAAATGTATAGGATTGGGGTGAGATTTAGGAGTAATGTGTATGATACACATAGGGCACTGACTCGGCAAATTATTTGGTGCTCGATAAATGGTAGGTACTGTTTTTGCATAAACTTTGCAGTGTTTATACCAGGGAACATTGCTTCTGTTGGGTTTCTAAAAGCTCTGCATTCAAAATTATACACACACACAAACACACACGCATACAGTATCACAGCTAGGTTAAAATATGCACAGGAAAAAAGTAAAAAAAAAATCAAGATGTTAGTAGTCACTATTTGGGGATGAATTACTTGTACAATGAAAGAATAAAGCAAACTGTATAAGAAATGACTGCAAGTCATATTCATTTTAATCACCCTAGTGATTCTTGATGAGTATATTCTCCTACGTTCCCCTCTTCTTACCAGATGTGAGCATGATTAGGACTCTGTGTGAAATATTTTATACCTTTGCCATTTTTAAAAATTTATTTATTTAATTTATTTATTTTTGGCTGTATTGGGAGTCTGTTGCTGTGCGTGGGCTTTCTCTAGTTGCGGCAAGTGTGGGCTACTGTTCGTTGTGGTGCATGGGGCTTCTCATTGCAGTGTTTTCTCTTGTTGTGGAGCACCGGCTCTAGGCGTGCGGGCTTCAGTAGTTGTGGCACGTGGGCTCAGTAGTTGTGGCTCGCGGGCTCTAGAGCGCAGGCTCAGTAGTTGTGGCGCACAGGCTTAGTTGCTCTGTGGCATGTGGCATCTTCCCTGACCAGGGCTCGAACCCGTGTCCCCTGCATTGGCAGGCAGATTCTTAACCCCTGCGCTACCAGGGAAGCCCTACCTTTGCTTTTAATATCTTTATATTCATATATATTTGCCTAAAGAAAATATATAGTATTGTTTTATGTGTTAGCTTTAAAAATGGTATTCTCCCATATGTGTCTTCTGTAATTGGCTTTTTCATACAACACTATGTTTTTGAAATCTCATCACGCTGCTACATATGAATGTAATAATTCCTTTTAACTGCTTTGTTCCATTATATGACTTTACCATATGTACTTATTATTCCACTTTTGATGGACATTTAGTCCATCCTCATTTTTCACTCGTCCAAGCAATACTGCAGTGAATCCTTGTATGTCTCTCTCCTTTGCACATGGGTGTTTCTTTAGAGGAAACACCTAGAATCTCTTGGAAAATTGTGCATCTATTTAGCCATCATGGATACTATCAGCTACCCTTCAGAATGACTGTCCCTCTTCTCTAACCCTCTACCAAAAGTTAATTTTATCAAATTTTAGAGTGTTTTCCAATCTGATCAAAAAATTGCACCCCATAGGGGTTTCTTTCCTTTTTCTTTTGGAGTAATTGTAGATTCGCAGCAAGTTGCAAAGATAGTTCAGAGAGGTTTGTGTACCCTTTACCCAGTATCTCCCAATGTCTCATGTAAGTACAGTATCATATCAGACCTAGAAATTGACATGGATATAAAGTGTGTATAGTCTGTGTCACTTACCACATGTATGGATTCATGTAACCAATACCACAACCAAGGTACAGAGCTAGTCCATCACCACAAAGATCTCCCTCCTGCTGCCCTAACCCCTGACAACTCCTAATCTGTTCTCTACCTCTGTCATTATGTGTCATTTTGAAAATGTGATATAAATGCAATCATGCAGTATATGACCTTCAGAGATTGGCTTTTTTCAGTCAACATAAAGAGCTTGAGATCCACTCAAGTTATTGCTTTTATCAGTTATTTATTCCTTTTTATTGCTGAGTGGTATCCCATGATGAGGATTCCCTCAGTTTGTTTACTCATTCATCTGCCATAGGACATTTTGGTTGCTTCCAGTTTGGGGCTATCACCAGTAAAGCTGCCTTTTAACACCACATATAGGTTTCTGGGTGGACACAGGTTTTCACTCCTCTAGGATCAATGCCCAGAGTGCAATTGCTGGGTCGTATGGTAAGTGTTCAGCTTTTTAAGAAACTGCCCAACTCCTTTCCAGAGTGGCTGTACCATTTTACGTTCCCTCCAGCAACATCAGACAGATCCATTTCCTCCACATTCCCACCACCTGGTGTTGTCACTGAGTACTATTTTAGCTTTTCTAATTGGTGTGTAGGAATATTGCTTTGTGGACTTAATTTGCATTTCTCTGAAGCCAGGTATGTTGAATGAGTGCTTATTTTCCATCTGTATATCCACTTCAATGAAGTGTCTGTTCATATCTTTTGCACATTTCCTAGTTGGATTGTTTTTTTTACAGTTGAGGTTTGAGTGTTCTCTATATATTCTCGGTATGAGTCCTCATCTGGGGGTGGAGGTTCAGGATCCCCGAGTGTCCCAATCATGGGGAGGTGGGCATCCCATCACCACCAGGTGGGGATGAAAGCCTGATCCCTCACTTCCTTTTCTGACACCACCCAAACTTGGGGAGGAGCTGTGGGGTCCAGAGGGGTGCTCATTATGCCTCATCTAGAGCGGAAACTTAAGCTCCCTGCTCAGCCTTTGCTGGCGGTGTGAGGGCAGGGCCACAGTGTTGCCTGTGGAATCCAGCTGAGGTAGAGCAGTTACTGTCTAAAAGTGTTCTGTGTCTCCAGGATGCCCCTTTCCTGGCTTCTGACCAGAGAGAGCAGGCTCTTCTTGGGCTTTTTTTTGGTCTGTGCCTGTTGGTATTTCCTGAGTGCCCACTTCTCCAGCCCGCAGTCTGGGATGTATGAGGCAAAAAGAAAACCCAGGGGACTCAATGCCCTGTTGGTTCTTGGGTTCCAGGGTCTCTAGCTGGTCTCCCTTCTTCTCGTTACCTTTCAGGGTCTTCTTATATCATTTTATATATAATACCCAGGGTTCTTATCTGTACTTAGCAGGAGGACTAGAGAAAAGCACTTCTAGAAGTGCTTTATACTTTCCAGAAGCAGAATGCAAACCCCGTTGTTTAAATTTGCATTTTTGTTATTAATGAGGTTGATTATCATTTCATCTATTCACTGGACATTTGCCTTTCCCTCTTTTAGATTTCCCTGCCTCTTCACACACCGTTTGCCTATTCTCCTATTAGCTGGATTATATTTTTCTTAGTGATTTGTCAGAGTTCTTTATATAGTCTGAATAAAATTCCTTTGTCAGTTTATATATGTTGCATGCATTCTCAAAATCTGTTGCTTGTCTTTATCTTTGTTTATAATGCTTTTGTCATGCAGAGATCTTTAAATAATGCTGTTAGCATGCTATCTTTTAATAACAAAAAATGTGGGAACTGCATAAATAAGCATTGATGGGAAGGTGACATCCCATGTAACTGTTAAAAAGAATGTTCCGCTCTAAGTCAAGAATGATCCAGATCTAACTTAGATCTCTTGTTTTATAGATTTCCTGTCCTCTTTCAGTACTTTGAGAGTATAAAACATTAGTAACAGAAAGTATTCCTGTTCCCTCCATTGTCTTCTTCAAGAATGATTTCTCCATTTGCCTTTCAAAGCTATGCTAATTCCTTCCCTTTTTTGCTGTAGTCATTGCATAGTTGTGGTGCCATTTCTTTTTATCTTATCCTTATTTGATGGATATAGCTCTATCCAGATCTTTTACTTGCTCAAATAAAATGTATTATACATGTATTACATATATATATACATACACGCATATGTGTATTGTATATATATGTATGTGTATATATAATACATATGTGTATTGTATATATATTACATATGTATGTATATATTGTATATGGATTTTCCCTGACACCTTCCCCATCTCTTACCTCTGTGTGTGTTCTGATAGCTTGTCTTCCACCTTCTGCTTTTCTGGGGCAAGGAAAAGGAATAAATCTAGGATCGTGTTTAATTGTGGTTGGTGAATTTGATCTCTGGTTCAGCTCTCTTCTCTGGAATTGTGTTAAGAGATCCCCCTAGAGAGGGGCCCTCAAATTTTGAATTATTCCCCCAATTCAAGCTGTGCCACCAAGTCATTTTTTCTGTTGGAGACAATCTTCCCTAGTTTAAAAAAAATTCTCCTGGCTCACCTGCCTCTCCCCAGCTGTGAATGCACTCAGCTTGAGTGGAATAAAATAAAAGTAAGGGATTTCGAAATGATGGGCCCTTATTCCACCCTGAGGGCTTCCTATGCATTCCCTTGGACCATCACCATCTTCAGTGGCTTTTGTTTTGTTTCTTTTCTCTTCCTGTTCTGCTGAAAGCCTTACTTGTGGTTGCAAAATTTTAACTTTTGGAGATTTTTCCACAGAATTTCCCCTGCTTTCCTTCCAGTCAGTGAAAGAGAAAGCAGTGAGACATGGTTTCTTCTTCAGTGTCGGGTATGATTTATCCAGGGTGTCAGGGAAGAGCTCCTCGGGAAAGGCATGCTTCATCTTCACCCCCAGTGGCGTGTCCCACTCCCCAAATGGAAGGAGGATGGGGGTGGGCAAGATTAATGAGATTTTTCTGAATTTTGTCTGTGCCTCACCTCCACAGAAATCTCTCTGGAGGAGTTTTTGGGTGTTTTTGTTTTTGTTTTTTTTGGTACGTGGGCCTCTCACTGTTGTGGCCTCTCCCGCTGCGGAGCACAGGCTCCGGACGCGCGGGCTCAGCGGCCATGGCTCACGGGCCCAGCCGCTCCGCGGCATGAGGGATCTTCCCGGACCGGGGCACGAACCCGTGTCCCCTGCATCGGCAGGCGGACTCTCAACCACTGCACCACCAGGGAAGCCCTGGAGGAGTTTTATATTGGGCCAGGCATCAACTTCCTGAGTCTTCCATTTTGAGACACTTTCCAGTGTCAGAGCACTGCTCTTATATCCTTCATCGGTTTTATTTATTTATCGTTCACCCCATTTCATTAGGTTCATGATTGAGAGGATATCATACTTTTGTTGTATCTACTTTGCCACCTCTCCCCAAAAGTTGCCCAAATGAAAATAAAAATGCCACTTTCAATTCCTTGTGTCTGATGTTGCTTGTGTGTTACTAAGAGAAAGAATACTTGCTTTTGTTGAATGACAGCTAAGTTTTTTCCATGAACTACAACCTTATAAACTAAAAACACAGTTAAAGTAATGAATAATGAACAAGTATGAAAATCCATGTTAGCGTCAATTTTTATTTGCTTCTTTCAGAAATCTTTTTCTCAAATTCTCTTACAAGTTAATTATTCTCATCACATATGAACTGAGTTGCCAATTCTTTTTCTTTCTTTCTTTCCTTCTTCCCTTCCTTCCTTTTTCTTTTCCCCTCCTCTCTTTATGATCAGTTAAATTTCCCATGACTTCCAAGGGAACTCTTCACCCCTCTAGGATGTTCCTCTAACCTGCCTCTGCTGGGAAGTATGCCTTTTTCTAGACATTTCTAGAAATTGAAAATTAAAGGTATAAACTTATTTCTTCCCTCAATTTTAACAGCGATTGCCTTTTATGTGCCTTCTTTCCCGACAGCACATAGAGAAGTCTCCAACAGTAGCATTTCCCAAATCACTTGCTTGCACCATCTCCTTTAGAAGGAGACCTGACTTCTAAAGGTGTAGAAGGAGGAGAGGGTGGCTTTTTCCAGGATATACTTGGTTTAACCCAACTGAGCTGCTTGGTCTTACCAACATTCCATGTTCATTCTCTCCTCTGCAGTTTTAAAACAGCAGACACTATGCCCAGTATGCCTTGACTAAGTCCCATTCCCTCCCCTGTTTGACTTCTGCTGGTCCTTAAGCTATCAGTTTAGATATGGTTTGATATGATTTCTCTGGGAAGCCTTTCCTACTCCCCAGAGCTGGATTGGGGGCCCCTTGTGTGAGTCCACTCCCATGACACACTGTCTGCATCCCTGATTTGCATTGATCACTCTGAATGGTGATTGCCTCCATCTTTTTATTTCCTATTGGACAGCAAGCCCAGGAGCAAAGACAGTAAGCACCCCGCTCAGTACTTGGCACGCAATTGCCTCTCAATGAATATGTGTGTCGTGGCTACATTTTTTAAAACTTAATAACATTTTGAAAGTTTTTAAAGTGCTTTGAAGTCCAAAAACAGTGTACAGTTGCCAAATTGTTTCTCGTCATCCCATCCTTTGTGGTTTATTGGAAGGGGGGCGTGCATGCATTCAATTCACAAAACTGTGATCAAGTAGACCAAATTTTAATGGAGTTTGGTAAAGCACCAGAGCGAAGTTCCATGTTGAACCAGGCTGAGAAGCCGCAGGTTTCATCACACTATTATTAATGGCTTTTTAGTTATTTATTTATTTTATCGTTACTGTGTCACCATTCCACCCTTTGCAGATTTCATCAAAGGCAGAACCTCTGCCCTGAGGCTTTGGATTTTCTCATTCCACTGCCTGAAGTCACCCATCTGTGAAGCAAGGGCAACACGCACCTACCTCATAAGGGTGCTGAAAATTAATTAGGCAGTGGCCAGCTGTCTTCAATACTGAAAGCACCGTGTAAGTGCACGTGTTCCACGTCTCTTTAAATTACACCCCATGTGCGAGCGAGGTGGCTGAGACCTCGGAGCATTTGGATTTGCAAAAGGGCTTTGAACGCGGTACAAAGCTTGTTGTCTCAATGTAACGTATCAATCGGAGGCATTAAAATGTCAGCACCTTTTCAGGGATTTTGTTCATTAAAACGACTGCAAAAGAGTCCTTGGACTGAGTGAACGTAGGCCAAGTCACAGTCTAAGCAAACAGGAGTCTCCGGAGAGCTTCAGGAGTGTGCGAAGCGAGAGTTTTCAATGGCGGGTGAAGCGGGGCTCAGGGGCTCAGGGAGAAAGTTGGATTTGCCCGGCACTCCCGCCCTGCAGTGCTGCAGTAGATCAACTTGACACTTCCCGGCTCTAATTTCCTTCCTCCTAGTTTTGATTTCGCGGCATTCCCAATTATGCAGCTGCCAGGAAAGGAAGCAGTGGGATTGCAATATAGAAAAGACCAGGCCACTTCTTTTTTCGGATTAGACATTTCTGCACAGAGAGCCAACGGGTCACACCTTCTGCCGGTTCCGAGATGCTTCCAGGACGACCCAGCACAGTAACCGGGCTGCATTTTCTGGTCGGCTCCACTCTTTCCTCAATGGCCATGCGGGTTCTCTGTGGCCTGGGGCATCATCTATAATAGGCCATTTTATTTGGTAAATATTTTCCTGCTTACTGAAGCCTGCTCATTATTAATGACCAGAAAGGGAGCTCCTGCCTCTTGGGGCAGAAGTTGATACATTCGCTTTGTGTAATTGCTGTGTATAGTTAGCCATGTGGTCCTTCAGCTAAAATAAATTGCCTTCTTCCCATAAGAGGCTCCCACAGTGTCACGGGAGAACGAGAGGGAAAGTGGCTGCTGAGACTAATCTCTTAGCTAACACTATGGACGGATCCAGAAACTGAAGGCAGATGGCAAGTTCAAGATGAATAGCAATTTTTAATGGCTTCAGAATATCTCTGTCTGTAAACGGCTTTGCTGAATGACGACATGTAGGGCAATTTAATTTATCTATTGCTGCGTTGTCAGACCTTCTGAGAACTGTTCTCCCATTTGTCTATTAGGACAAAAACTGATCTCCTTTCAAAGGGGGAAATATAGGATGCTACAATTTAAAAGGCCAGTAGAGAGGAAGGGTTAGAAGAAAACACTGCAATTATTTACAAATAGATGACAAGGATCCTTCCACACCAACAGTCTCTTGCTTTTTGGCATTTGAAGATAGCAACTCCATGTTGAGATTTAATGGCAGAAGTTGAACTCCGAACTCTGAAATGAACTAGGCCCAAGGTCTAAGAGAAAAGGTCATGATAAAGACAGCACACCCTGTCTTGTCTCCAATGACTAAGAATTCGTATTCTACTGATGAGATTAACCCTTCATCATCCAAGCATGTGATTTGAGAAATGCTACTAATGAGAACACAGCTTGTCTGTATGCTGTCCGGAAAGAAGGTGTATAAAAGGTAATCAGTGGTAAAATTGAGGGAAGAAATAAGTTCATACCTCTAAGTTTCAATTTCTAGAAATGTCTAGAAAAAGGCGTACTTCCCATAAGAAGCAGGTTTGAAGGAAAAGGTGTACTTCCCATAAGAAGCAGTTTTTGGTTTTGTTTTTGTTTTCCTTTGCGGTACACGGGCCTCTCACTGCTGTGGCCTCTCCCGTTGCGGAGCACAGGCTCCGGACGCGCAGGCCCAGCGGCCTACGGCTCACGGGCCCAGCCGCTCCGTGGCATGTGGGATCTTCCCGGACCAGGGCACGAACCCGTGTCCCCTGCATTGGCAGGCGGACTCTCAACCACTGCGCCACCAGGGAAGCCCCAAGAAGCAGTTTTAAAGGAGCATCTTAGAGCGGTGAATAGAAAATAACTAGCATTTGTTACAAGTTAGCAGATATACTCACCCTGAAATTAAAGGATGAGAGTTAAACAGAGGGGAAGTTATATGGGAACAATAATTTTATGGTAAGAACAAAGTCACAGACACAGAGGAAGTTAGACCATGGTCAGCTTTTCCCTGTCTTTTCTGATGTTGGAAGTGAAATGATGCAGAAAGCTGCTCTTCCTTCTTCTGTGTTGCATCAGGCCTTCAAAACATACAGGTGCTAGGGCTTCCCTGGTGGTGCAGTGGTTGAGAGTCCGCCTGCTGATGCAGGGGACACGGGTTCGTGCCCCGGTCCGGGAAGATGCCCCATGCCGCGGAGCGGCTGGGCCCATGAGCCGTGGCCACTGAGCCTGCGCGTCCGGAGCCTGTGCTCCGCAATGGGAGAGGCCACAACAGTGAGAGGCCCGCGTACCGCAAAAACAAACAAACAACAACAACAAAAAAACATACAGGTGCTAGTAATTAGTGACCACTTGCAATTTATGTTGTTGTTTTAATAAAGCATCATATTTGGATTGGGATCATTTACCCTCTCTCTCAAATCTGAAAATAAGCCTGGCTTGTTTATTCACATTATTCAATTCAGCTTTACAGATATTTCTTGATTTCCTGCAATGTTCAAGGCATTTGTAGACACTGACCACGCTTTACAAGCCCCAAATTGGGTCATGAGTCCTTATTCGTACAGTGAGATAAAATATTTGAAATTGAGACTCTCTCCAAAGTTCCAAATTATAAACTTGGTGCCAGGAGCTGAAAGGAAAAATTAAAAAGCTCTTCAAGGCCTTGCATACACAGGAATTAAATAATTACAAAAATAACTATAGCAGAAGGTGCTCTCAGACAGGTGCCCCCAAGAAGGCACAAACTAAGCCGTGTGGTTGCCCTATATGCAGAGTCCCATGCCTATCACATACAAATCACGTGACCCTTGGTAGGTGGCTGGGTCTCAGGGAGGCCTGGTCTCCACTGTAGAGAGGGGATAAAAATATCTAGTTAACAGATGTGCTGTGAGGATATAAGGCCTTGGAACATATGAGCTGTTCAAACAAAGCATTGAAAATGCATTGTGGATTTAAAAGAAGGAGCGACATTAGAGTGGAGAGAGGTGGACCGAGACAGGATCCGTATTTTAAGGTGGTATTTGAGGTGTCTGAGGGGTGAGCTTTCCGCAGGAGGACGATGTGCTGGGAGGAGGAGCTGCGTGTGCAGAGAGGAGTCACTGCTTCTATGTCCCGGCGTCATTTAGGGCATCCTGGGGACGAACTCCTACTCGGCTGAGAGCAGCTGGAAGGATAAAGAAAAGAGAGCCAAGGACACAACCATGGGCAATGCTGGTGGGTAAGAGGAGGAAGTACAGGTGGCAAGAACAGAATGTGGTCTGAGAGTTAGAGGAAAACCGGAAGAGAACAGCATCACAGATGCTGAGAGACGAAAGAATGTCAGTGGGAGCTGTGGTGTCCAATGTCTCAGTGAGCCAGACAAGGAAAACCAAGGAGACCAGTAAATCGGGTGAGTAAGTGGTCAGTGGTAGTCTTCAATGGTGACTCTGTAAGGAAACTACACCTGTGTTGCTATGCCCGCGTCTCTTAAGGAGGTTGGGTTTGTTGCCTTGTATTGGGAAGGGCTTGGCCTTCTCTGGCTGTGGGTTAGGGCCCTCCCCGTGCCTCATGAATAAGATGGATGTTGCAGTGTCAGGAATGCCGGTTGTCCAGGGAGGACATTGAAGATAAGAAGGCAGGCAGGAGAGAGGACTCCTAGACCTCTGTGGGTCTCACTTCCTTGAGTCTGGACTCTAACAGGAGTTTAAGAAGGGCCTGAAGAAACTTCTAGAGAGAGGAAAATACCCTCTGCACACAGAACTAGCAGAGAGGCATCTTCAAGCTAAAATCTATGAGGAAGTCCTACAGAGTGGGGCAGATCATTTGGTTTCAGGTGATTCCTTCAGTTTGTTTGCCCCAGATCTTCGTCCTGTCTTGTTTAGAGGTTTCTGACTGGTCTTAGTTGTGCTGGGGGGAAGAAGTATGGTCTGACCTGATCCGGACTGAGGTGCTGAAGAGGACACAGCACCCCTGAGGCCGAGTGGGAGTGGCACCCTCGAAGGAGAGCAACCGCAGCGGGGAGTCGGGGTCCAGGGGAGGCCAGAGGGTGAGATGAGGAAACAGGGGAGGTGGGTTTAGAGGTGAAGAGAAGGCGGGGGCTGTAGCGGATTCCCGGCTTCCTCCCGTCATTGGCATGTTGCAGGCGTTGATCTGGCGTGAGGGGAGCGGTGCGGGGATGGGGGACTCATCGCTAGCAAGGCCCCGCCCACGTCCTCTGGGAGCCTGAGAAAATAACTGGGTTTAGGGCCTTCGCTCCAGCAGCATGGAGGTGTCTGCAGGTAGAGGAGGGTCTTTGCGAGGCAGAGAGGGGTGCTGGAGGGGCAGGGGGCGCGGAGGGCAGGCGGGGTCCAGGGCTCAGGTGGTCAGGCAGCCTTGAAGGTTCGTCTGCTGCAGCACAAGGAAAGACACTCCCGGGGAGAAAACGGGTGGGTTTTTGAGGGAGAGAAAAAGGAAGACGCTTCAGGCGGCCTTGGCCCTAGAAATTGAGATCTGCACAGGGAGACAGGGCAGGGTGGAGGCCTGCAGGGGCATTTTCGAAATGGTAGGAAGGAAAGAGATGCCACGTAGTCCTGAAGGCTGGCTCACCAGTCACCGTGTGGTGACAGCCGCCAGACGGCAGGTGTTAGGTCTTAAAGGGGGGATATCATTGGCCTCTGACGTGCCCGCTGGCTGAGCTACCCAAGCCCTAGGGCGACTGTCTTCAGGTTGTGGCCTAGAAAACCACAGATTAGATACAGTCACACCTGTGACATAGTCACACCTAGCAAAGCACATGCCGGTTGCTGCCTGGACCGCCCCTTACCTGTTTCTCTCTCTAACAAACTTCTATTCAACCTCGCCGCTTCAGCTCCATGGTCAGCGACACCTTCCTGAACTTCCCAGGCAGAACTGGTTTTCTTTCTTCGCTCTCTCCCGCCCACTTGTATCTGTAACTCCTGTCATTGTTGTAACGTTGGCAGGACTGTGTGGTCCACCCGCAGACTGTGAGCTCCCTCAGGGCAGGGGCTATGTCTTCTCACCTTCGTGCGCAGGGTTTGGCCCGGCCCAGACTCCACAGCCCAGGCTTCCATCCGACACACAGCACCACAAACAGCCAGGAGCTCCAGCCTCCCATGAGCACTGCTCCACGGGCGCTCACTTTTCTCGTGCGGGTTCGCCTTCATTCCCACGTAAACCACCCAAACAACAGTTCTTCTCAGCCTCCTTCCGGTGCAGCCAGCTGTCCTGCACATGCTGATTGGGCATCAGTCACAACTTTTAATAGGGCTTTATTTGGAGCTGATAAGGGAGCAAGTGACCTACGGAAATAATCGATGAAGGAAGATAGATTTCCCTTTGATTTGGGAATCCTTTGTTTCATCACACCCTAAATTTAATCTGAGAGAGAGAGAGAGAGAGAGAGAGGGAGAATATGAATGAGATCACGTGCGTGAGCTATAAGCACTTACTCATCAAAGTATGATTCAGACCAGCAGCATCCATGTCTCCTGGGAGCTCATTGGACATGCAGAATCTCAGGCTTACCCAGACCTGCTGAGGCAAAATCTGCCTTTTAACCAGATCCCCTGCCGATTCACAAGCACATTCAGGAGGACATCTTGCCATTTTCAACAGCATGAACGGACCTTGAGGACATTATGCTAAGTGAGAGGAGTCAGACAGACAAATACTGTGTGATCTCACTCATATGTGGAATCTAAAAAAGCCAAACTTGTAAAAACCAGAGAGTAAATGGTGGTACCAGGGGATGGAGGTGGGAGGATAGGACAGATGTCGTTTAAGGGAACAAACTTGCAACCTGTAGTAAATAAGCCCTAGAGATCTAATCCACAGCATGGTGAGTACAGGCAGTATTGTCGTATAATCGGCAAACTTGCTGAGACTAGAACGATTATTCCAGCCACTAAAAAGAAATGACAATTATGTAACATGAGACAGGTGCTAATTATCACTACAGTGGCACTCATATTACAATATATAAAAGTATCAAATTAACATGTTGTATACATTAAATTTACATAACGGTATGTGCCAAATGTATTTTAATGAAAAAAAAAAAAAAAACTAAGAAGCACCATCAGTCGTGAAGAACTGATATGAGTAACTTACTATTATAGGAAATGCAGCAAGACAATTATTCTGTCTGTTTCTTTTTTTAAAGTGATGGACTCACTAAATTTATTTTGTGTCTCAGTAAAGGTCATGAGGAGTGGTTTGAAAAATAGTACATTAGGGCTTCCCTGGTGGTGCAGTGGTTGAGAGTCCGCCTGCCGATGCAGGGGACACGGGTTCGTGCCCCGGTCCGGGAGGATCCCACGTGCCGCTCGCTGGGCCCGTGAGCCATGGCCGCTGAGCCTGCGCATCTGGAGCCTGTGCTCCGTAACGGGAGAGGCCGCAGCAGTGAGAGGCCCGCGTACCGCAAAAAACTAAAAAAAATTAACTACGTTAATTCATCTGCTTTTCAGAGCTTGACCCATAGATTGTAAAGTTCCCACTGATGCTTTTAGGGCTTCTCAGACCTTCCAACCACCCCCAGTGGCAGTGGACAACCACCACTGTGCACCCCCGGTTGTCTGGGGCATGAGAAGAAACCACTGAAAGCTTGAAACTTTGTTTGAAGTGTTTTGTTTTGTTTTGAAACTTTACAGAAATTTTACATACAGATTTGATTTGTAATATCTGTTTACTTTGGCATAAAAACATGTTTTTTATTGTGGAAATTTTCAAACACACAAAATAGAATAGTATGGTGAATTCCCTCTTATCATCACCCTGCTCTAAAAATTATTAACGTTCTGTCCTTCTCTTTCACCTGACTGTGTCCTCCAACACACGCAGATAGAGACAGACACACACACACACACAAAGTTTTTGCTGGAGTTTTTTCAAAACAACTTCCAGACAGCATGTTATTTCACCTCAAAATTCTCTAATGAGTGAGGACTTTTTAAAAATTAAACTTCAATATCATTACCACACCTAACAAAATTACCAATAACTCTTCAGTATCATCTCATTGTCAGTCAGTCTTCAATTTTCCCTAGTCTCAAAAAATGTCTTTTTATGCCGGAATAGTCTGAATCGGATCATAAAGATAGTTTGGGGGCCACTGAGGATTGTTGCCTGGAGCCATAATTTCACCAGGGTAACAAATGGTGATTTGCTAATTCTGTCATTTCTTCCACCTTTATTAGCTATAATATAAAAAATAACTTTCCCTCATCAGCTATTTGCCTACCCTGAAATACCCTAAGAGTAAAATAAGATAAATGCTTTATTCTTTCCCTTTATTAACCAATTTTCAAAATGAGTAGTTACCCTCACAAGATTGTTTACAGCCCCATTTCACAGAAAAGGAAACTGAGCCAGCGAGAGGTTACATGACATTCCCAAGATCACACAGCTAGTAGAGGACAGAGCAGCAATTCAGATTTTAGTCAGACAGACGGCAGAGTCCCTTTAACTCTCTTGACTTTCCACTTCATATTTATAAACATGTTAAAATGTTAGTACAATTGATTCATAAGTAGGAATTACTTTCTTGCTTAAGAAAACTTATCCTTATTAACTTAGAAATACCCCTCCACAATGAGATATCACCTTACACTTGTCAGGATGACTATTATCAAAAACAAAGACAAAAAGCAAACAAATGAACGAAAACAAAAGACAACAAGTATTGGCAAAGACTTGAAGAAACTGAAACCCTTGAACACTGTTGGCAGAAATTTTAAATGGTGTAGCCTGTATGGAAAATTATATGGAGGTTCCTCAAAAACTTAAAAATGAAACTACCATATGATCCAGCAACCCCACTTCTGGGTGTTTATCCAAAGAATTGAAATCAGAATCTCAAAGAGATATTATCCTTCCCATGTTCATTGTAGCACTATTCTTGGTAGCTGAGATGTGGAAACAATGTAACTGTCCATCGGTGGATAGATAAAGAAAATGTGGTACGTACACACCATGGGATTTTACTCAGCTTTAAAAAAGAAGGAACTCCTAGAATATGTGACAACATGGATGAACTTTGATAACACTATTAAGTGAAATAAGTCAGTCACAGAGGACAAATACTGCATGATTCCACTCAGATGAAGTATTTAAAATAGTCAAACTCATTGAGGCAAAGAATAGAATCATGGTTACCAGGGGCTGTGGGGAAGGGGAGATGGGGAGCTGCTAAGCAGCAGGTATAAAATGTCAGTCATGAAAGAGAAATAATTTCTAGAGATCTGCTGCACAGCACTGCGCCTGTAGATAACAATAGTGAACCCTTCAAAACCTGGTAAGAGGGTGTATCTGATGTTGAATGTTCTTACTGCAGTTAACACTTAAAAGAAAAGAGAAATAAATTTCCCTGTCATTTGGAGAGGAAGAAACCTGAATGGAAGACAAAATATAAAGAACTATTTTCTTCTCCATCAAACTTTGGTAGAGTATCAAGTGCATTGTTACTACTAGTAATGAAATACCTGTGCCAATGACCCTGAAGAACGTCTCACTACCATGAACTGTAAGCTCGCGGCTTTTTCAGATGACTTCTGACTAACTAGTATCACTCACATCAGCAAAAGGCTTCCTCCAAACTTCCACATAACAAAGAATTGTCTAGAGAAGAAGCTAGTCAGAAGGATGGGGATGGGGGTTATCACCTGAAATAAGATATTCGATGGTTAAATAGACATTAGAAAATGAGATGCTAAAAATGCTCGTGTGGCTGGATATTCACAAAGTAAAGAGGTTGACGAGGAAACAGTTTGGAAAACTGCAGGTTATAAAGCCCAAGGAATGAAAGAAACTATTCATTTAAAATACAAAAATATCGCTAGATGCAAAAAAACTTCTGCAACTCCATTCCTTTCTGCCTTTTGTGGTTTATTTCTTGGTACTCCCTTGTGGACGCCACCCTTTGCCTGCGGAAAGACTCTGCTTTCACTACAGCATAAGCTCCGTGGGGCAGAGATATGGGTCTATGCTGTTCACCACTGTCGCCCCGGTACTAAAACAGTGTCTGGCACACCGTAGGCACTCAGGATATTTTTCTTGAACAAATCTATAACCTTTCCTATGAAAGCCCTATAGTTTCAAGGTCAAACTCAACTCAAGCCCATTTCTTTCAAGAAACTGTAATTCCTCCATCTGATAACATTATTAATTGCTCTATTACATCAATGCTTTGTGCCTTTGGTTTTTCTTTAATTCATAGATTTCTTTGCCACTGGATAATTAGTCCCTGCTAGTTTTTCCAAAGATGTGTTGCATCAATTCTACACATGGTGCTTAATTTTAAAAGTTGTATGCTAGGCTTTGCCCCAGACCTACAAAGTCAGAATTTCTGGACGTGGAACCCAGGAATCAGCACACCTTACCATTTCCCCAGAGGAGTCAGGTGCACACTGAGGTCTGAAAAGCCACCAAGGAGGCCTCTTTCATCTTTTTGCTTCCATTGTGCTGACACAGGGCTTGAGCTTCGCAATCAATGTTTATTCCGTTGAATTGAATTGAACTAAGTGATGGCCATAGTGATGCTGCAACTAATATTCTTGTTAATTTTGAAATGCAGCCGCCTTCCCAGAGGAAGCAATACATGGAGTTAAAATTACCTGAGTTTCTCTATAGGACAACAGAAGACAAATTTAAAAACAAACAAAATTCTGATTTTTGTGTACATTTCAGGAATGTAAGCACACACAGAGAAAACTAACTACACAATACACAACACATGTGTACATCTCTTCTCTTTTTTTTTTTTTGGTACGCAGGCCTCTCACTGTTGTGGTCTGTCCCGTTGTGGAGCACAGGCTCCGGACGCACAGGCTCCGAACGCGCAGGCTCAGCGGCCATGGCTCACGGGCCCAGCCGCTCCGCGGCATGTGGGATCCTCCCGGACCGGGGCACGAACCCGTGTCCCCTGCATCGGTAGGCGGACTCTCAACCAGTGCGCCACCAGGGAAGCCCCTGTGTACATCTTGATGAACATTTGCAGATGGAGCACAAGCACGCAACGAGTACCCAGATCAGAAATAGAACCGGACTCGTATCACAGAAGCCCCTTCCTTCCTGCCTCTTCCTGTCACTACAGTCCTTTGAGGGCAGCCACCAGCCTGACTGCTAACACCGTAGATTCGTTTTAGTGTTTGTTTGCTTACATATTTTAAATCAATCAATCTATCTATCTACCTATCATCTATCTATCCATCTATCTCCATGTTGTCACATTCATTTGTTCTCACTGCTGTATAATGTTCCATCACATGCATATAGTACAGTTTGCTTATCCACTCTACGTAGATGGATATTTGAGTTGTTTTCAGTTTGAGGCTATTATAAAGAGTGCTGCTATGAATATTTTTGTATATGTCTCTTCGTGAACACATGTAGCTTTTTCTATCGGGTATATACCTAAGAGAAATTGCTGGGTCATTGGGTATCTACATGTCTGTCCAGCTTGAATAAATACTGGCCAAATTTTTCATGCCTGTCTGTATTCATGCCATCATATTGCCCTCCCACACTGATGCTGGTCTTGGCCACGTGACTTGCTTTGGCCAATGGGACAGCAGAAAACTCAATGTAAATACAACTCACAAAAGTACTTACCGTTTTTGGCTTTCTCTCTTGCTTCTTTGTGGTCACGTGTCCAGGCTAGCCTGTTGGAGGATGTGAGAGACATGGGGAGGAGAGCAGAGTCATCCTGGATGAGGCCATCCTACTAGCCAGCCCCCAGCCATCCTGCCAGCTGACCACAAGTATGTGAACAAGCCCAGGTGAGAGGAACTGAGCTTAACCCACATCAGCAGAGCTGCTCACTTGACCCATAGACTTGTATGAAATAAGAAATAATTGTTTTTCTAAATCACTAAGCTTCCGTGTAGTTTGTTACACAGCAATAGCTAACTGCCACACTGCTAAACAGATGTCTAAAGAGTTGTGCCACTGACACTTCACCTAATGTCTGAAGATCTGAAGTTCCACATCCTCATCAATATTTGGCAGAGATTAAAATATATGAAACTGTTGATATTTGACTATTTCTGACCTGCAAAGATTGCAATTTCATATAGTTCAACCTAATATATTTTTTCATTTTAATTCTTCTTGGGGATGTATAATCATATAAAATTGTGGAGTTAATTTCCATTTTCCTAATAACTAATGAGGCTATGCACCCTTTCATATGTTATTTAGCTAGTGGTATATCCTCTTTTGTGAGGAGTATGTGTTCAACGTTTTAATCCATTTACCTATTGGATTAGCTGCCTTTTGGCCATTGTCTTAGGGATACACACATGCACACACAGACCCCCCCCCCCCCACACACACACAGGCAATGAGCCCTTTGTCGGGTATATGTATTGGAGGTATCTTCTCTTACTCTGTGTTTTTCCTTTTTACTTTCTTAATGGTACCCCTTGGTGAACAGGATCCCTTAATTTTAATATAATGCAATTTGCCCATTTTTAAAATATAAATTTATTTATTTTTGTTTATGATTTTTGGCTGTGTTGGGTCTTCGTCGCTGCGTGCAAACTTTCCCTAGTTGCGGCAAGCAGGTGCTACTCTTTGTTTGCTGTACGCAATCTTATTGCGGTGTCTTCTCTTGCTGCGGAGCACGGGCTCTAGAGCACACAGGCTTCAGTAGATGCAATGCATGGGCTCACTAGTTGTTGCTCACGAGCTCTAGAGTGCAGGCTCAGTAGTTGTGGCGCACAGGCTTAGTTGCTCCGTGGCATGTGGCATCTTCCCTGACCAGGGCTCGAACCCGTGTCCCCTGCATTGGCAGGCAGATTCTTAACCACTGTGCAACCAGGGAAGCCCCAATTTGCCCATTTTTAACCTTCATTCTTGTAAGCCCTTCTTTGCCAACCCCAAGGTTATGAAGATATTCTCCCATGTTTTCTTCTAAAAGCTTTGTTGTTTTGCCTTTCATATTTAGAATTCTGATCCACCTGGAATTGATTTTTCTAAGTATGGTATGGGGGGAGGGGTCAAGATTCACCTTTTTCCCAGATGGGGATCTGTTGACCAATAAACATCCATGGACATTTATTATAAAGGTGCTGAGTTGTAGAGTTTGGCTTTCACATCTTTCATAGGGAGGCAGCACAGGTCATAGGAAGAGCTCCCACTGGAGCTAGTCCCAACCCTGCCACAAGCTCCCTGGCTCTGTGACCTTGTGCAGGTCACAAGAGCTGTGTCTGTTGGCTCGTATGTAAAATAAGGGGTTAGATTAGATAATCTCCGTCATTCCTTTCAGAAGGCAGAGGTGACATAATACTCCAACTATGTCTGGCATTGTTAGTTCTGGAAACTCAGGGAACATATTTAACATGTCTGAGTCCCAATTTCCTTACCTATAAGATGGAAACAATCATACCTCATGCAGGGCTGTTGTGAGACTAAGGAAAAACATACATGAAGTTCTGAACTTGGCGTGTTATATTGTTCAACAAAAGGTACCACCCACTGTCGTTAATAGCCATGCTGGTCACAGCAAACACAATTGCCTTTATTTAAATTCAGTAAGGATAGAGTTGGTACCTCTACACTAGCAATAGAAGTTTGCATACAAGTTTGCTTGGTAGGAAAGTTAACTTGCCCTGTGATGAGAATCTTAATTTTGCCTCATCCTCTTCATTCCTAAGAGACGTTATTTAGTAAAGAAAGCAAGGGGGAAGAAAAGTCACACAGATATAAAAATCAGCTTTCTTAAAGTTGCTTCCCATTATCCTTGAACTCAAAAAAGTTTATCTTAAACATTCGTAGAGTCCAGGACAGGACAGAATGCCACAGCGATACTTGTCCACCATGAATTATGAAGTCTTTAGTCATTAAATTTCTGCAAAGGGACTGATTCCAACTCTCCGCCTACCCCATCGCTCCCTCACTCTCAGCTCACTCTGTTTTGCTTCATAGTAATTACCGCTACCTGACACATTGCCCTGCCTTTTTGTTAATCATCTGTCGCCCTCAGCTCCATGGGAGCAAGGGCGTTGCTTAATTTATCCTGTAGTTTCAGCACCTAGCAGAGCACCTGGCACACAGCAGACATTCGGTAAATATTGTTGAATAAATTAATGAAGGCAAAATAAGAATCACATAAAACATGTATCAAAAGTAGTAACAATTTTCAATTATGGATCAAAAGTAGTAACAATTTTCAATTAGGTCCATGCTGTATTTAATCTGATATAGAAATCAATAATGTATTCTGACTGCAATTCCTCTATCAACCCCAAACTCTAACTAATTATTGTAGATGTTCAGTAATAACATTACCACAAAAATATTAGCCCTGTTAATAATCAACACACTTTTCTCAAGTGCACCTTCACCTTTGGGGTCTCTGAGGAGGAAATTGATATTTCACACACACATATGCTGTAATTGGTTCGGTTTATTTTTTTTAAGAGGAACCATCTAATAAATATGGTTACTGAAAATTATTCAAAAATTTATTTTTCTTTTCTCTAAATAAAAGCAGACGTGGGAATCATGTTTTTACTATAAACAGATATGAAGTTTTACATGTTGAGTGGTAGAAGTTTGGTCAGTTTTTCCTTTACCAAAATAAATTGTTAATTAAGATAGACAAAAACCAGGAAACATCGAAGTTAGTCATTTAATTTCCTTACTTATTCAGAACTGCCTAGAGTCATTTCCTGCAGGAATTTCACGTCTTCGCATGGAAGTGTTTCAGCAGCTGGTAACGAAGTCATCAGCTCAGGCAGTGGGTGATACTCCAGGGTCCGGTTACAAATCAGATGTTTGGGTTTTTTGTTGTTATTTTTGATTTGTGAAGGAGCCAGATCACCTTTAGAAAGAAATCTAGATACCTTCTAGAATGCTGTTTCCACATTGGTCTGAAGAAGCAATTGGGTCTAGTGGGAGAAACTACAAACAAGGAAATCTGACTTCTAGATCTGTCTCAGCCACTAATTAGTTGTATGACCTTAGCTTTCACCTCCTGTACCCTAATAGCCTCATCTACGTGAGGGCTGTAACACTCGAATTTACGCTACCAAGTTGTTTTTAAGATGGAAGGCATACTAGCCAAACTCTGAATGTAGCTATTTTTGTTGATGTGTGTGACTCCAGTATATGCCATAAAGCTTGTAATGTTCTTAAGGATAAAGACTTTGTCTTATATTTCATTGGATCCAGCCATGGCCAGTGCAATGTGCTGGGAGGATAGCAGATGACTTATAAATCAGAGAAATCAACGTCTTTTGCAGTATTATAAGGAAATGATCACTATTCCTTACAGGTCTGAAATGTACAAACTTTTTTCTCATTCCTAAGTTGGCTATTTGGGAAACAGAAACCAGTCAGGTACCCATGCTATTTTTTTTTTTTTTTTAAGCATAACAAGAGATTTGAGCACATCTACAGTACTATGTCACTGTAGTTGGGGTGAGTGGGGGGGCTGGGGGGTGGGACTAAATGTATACAGTACTCTTTTCGTGTCCAAATGTTTTCCCAACAGAACCAGTCAACTGAACAAGGAAGGATACCAGTAATAAGTCATATTTTAAGAGATTCTTTTGTTTAGTTTGGCAAATCAGAAGAAATAAAGCAGTCTGCATATTTCCCAAATTGAGTGAGAACATATTGAATTTTGGCAAACTTGAATCAATAAGCTGAAAGGAAAGTTCAAACTCTAATTTCAGGAGAACTTGGCTTCTGCAGGTTAAACCATGCAGTCGTGGGTGTTCTCCGACTCGTAGGAGAGCCCGGTGCTCAGCTTGCACTTGCACTGAAGCTGAGTGCTGGGAGAGTCAATTAACTTCTGAATGAAGACATTGTTTGGACAGTATAGTAGGAGAGAAGATGAAACACGTATTAGCCAACTCTTTTGAATATATTACGTTTATGGAGAATAAGTTACACATTTCTATCAGTAAAGCACCTCATTCATTGTGGATACGAAGCTGAATTCTTTCATATTTTACCTAGCTATCACTGCTCCTATCCTTAGTGGTTCACAAAACTCTACAGGCATGATTTCTGAGCGTATGATGACTTGTGGGCGTATGGGAACATCAAACATTGGAGTGTGTTGATTCTGGACAACACTTATTTTAAGTGTGTGTTCATTTTAGTGACACACTAAACAAATTATTACGAGTATTGTGTTCAGGTTCTGCCGTCAGACTTTATAGGTTTTAATTCTTTATGAGTAGCATGGATTTGAGAATGCTATTGGATTTCTCTGAGCCTCTGTTTCCCCATCAATAAGATAGTGATAATAATTGCTTCTTTCTCAGGGGGTTAATGTAAGAAATAAATGAGTTAATCTAGATATACTTTATCACAAAGAAGGTAGCCTGTAAATATTAGCTAGTAATAGTAATATTACAATCATCATCGTCATCTGGACAGTCACCTTATAACAAAACAGGTACCCATGCTATTTTTTTTTTTTTTTTTAAGCATAACAAGAGATTTGAGCACATCTACAGTACTATGTCACTGTAGTTGGGGTGAGTGGGGGGGCTGGGGGGTGGGACTAAATGTATACAGTACTCTTTTCGTGTCCAAATGTTTTCCCAACAGAACCAGTCAACTGAACAAGGAAGGATACCAGTAATAAGTCATATTTTAAGAGATTCTTTTGTTTAGTTTGGCAAATCAGAAGAAATAAAGCAGTCTGCATATTTCCCAAATTGAGTGAGAACATATTGAATTTTGGCAAACTTGAATCAATAAGCTGAAAGGAAAGTTCAAACTCTAATTTCAGGAGAACTTGGCTTCTGCAGGTTAAACCATGCAGTCGTGGGTGTTCTCCGACTCGTAGGAGAGCCCGGTGCTCAGCTTGCACTTGCACTGAAGCTGAGTGCTGGGAGAGTCAATTAACTTCTGAATGAAGACATTGTTTGGACAGTATAGTAGGAGAGAAGATGAAACACGTATTAGCCAACTCTTTTGAATATATTACGTTTATGGAGAATAAGTTACACATTTCTATCAGTAAAGCACCTCATTCATTGTGGATACGAAGCTGAATTCTTTCATATTTTACCTAGCTATCACTGCTCCTATCCTTAGTGGTTCACAAAACTCTACAGGCATGATTTCTGAGCGTATGATGACTTGTGGGCGTATGGGAACATCAAACATTGGAGTGTGTTGATTCTGGACAACACTTATTTTAAGTGTGTGTTCATTTTAGTGACACACTAAACAAATTATTACGAGTATTGTGTTCAGGTTCTGCCGTCAGACTTTATAGGTTTTAATTCTTTATGAGTAGCATGGATTTGAGAATGCTATTGGATTTCTCTGAGCCTCTGTTTCCCCATCAATAAGATAGTGATAATAATTGCTTCTTTCTCAGGGGGTTAATGTAAGAAATAAATGAGTTAATCTAGATATACTTTATCACAAAGAAGGTAGCCTGTAAATATTAGCTAGTAATAGTAATATTACAATCATCATCGTCATCTGGACAGTCACCTTATAACAAAGTACTGCCACAGATTTCACAGTATCTGTGTTTAAGCCCATATTGATGCCGAGAAGTACATTCATCGTCATAGGCAAATGAGAAAAGAAGAGAGGTTAGAATTAACACCTAAATGATATATCTGTGCCAAAGGAAGTTCAAATGACATGGTGGTTCAAATAGAGAAAATGGATGGGGAGATGGCACGGCCATGAAGCAAACCTCCGTACATGCGCCCCGAATCAGAGAGAGCCTGCACGAGGGCAGCCAGTACCGTATTCACGCTATGAACAGTGATTCAATTTCACCAAAACAGTATCATCTGTCACATTAAACTAATATTAATTTGACTATATTGGGTTTGTTTTCCTTTAATTGTAAACTTTCAGTTTCATGGTTGTGTTAGAGATGTAAACATAAGGACTTTATGCTTTGTTTTATACTTAAACATATTTAATACTTTAAAATTTTAAGCCAACGCTAGAGGTGCACAAATTTCTTTTCCTTTAAGGGATCTCTACATTATTCAATTTTGAGAAACACTGATGTTTGGTAGAGTGAGGCTGTAAATAACGTTGGGGGCAATGCCCAATTACATGATTCACATATATTTGCAAAAGCTCACTGTGTACAGGGCATTTGCTGGCCACAAACAGTGATAAAATGCAAACTGTGTTTGTTTAGTTTGGAAAGATAGGAAGGGTATGTATGCGTGCATGAAAGAGAGAGAGAGAGAGAGAGAGAAGGAAGCCACAAACAATGCAGGGTGACACTAAGTATCACGTGAGCAGCATAGAAAATATCATAAGAATTCAAGAGAGGCCCTGGATGCAGACGGCTGAGATGACCGGGTATGGTTCTGTGGGAACATGAGATTTGAGCAACTCCTTAAGTAAAGATGGTAGAAGGCATTCCGGTTTCAGGAAATGGATATCTGGAAGTAAGGAACAGTGTAGGCAAAAGAGGCAGTGGTGTTAGTTCTATTCACTTGCTTACTGCCCGATTTAGAGCAAAATATTAAAATAAAACTTTCCCGGTAAAAGCAGCATATTATATATAGACAGTTTCAAGTAACCCAAGAGAAGAGTAGGTGTCTGTGCACTAGTCTGGTCAGAAGTTCACATGTTGCTGTCACAGCTGCTGTGAAGTAGAATCTCTGTGACCTGCCACTCTTGGAAACTTCCGAGCAGCAAAGAATCATGGGATTTTCTCACTTTGATTTGTGAACTTTGCCCCGAACTGGCAATGCAGTGATATAACTGACCTTTTAAATGAGTTCTCAAATGCCAGTATTTTATAAATTAAGCAGAGGGCTTTTGTCCCTGAAAAGGAATTAGGGATTCTTTGTCTCAGATAAATGCAAAAATGGGTAAATTTTTATCTGTGCTTAATATTTCTCTCCACATATTTTTCTTATACCTGTAGTGCCTACCATTGCTTATCTGCTGGCAAATTCCAGCAGATAACAAGTTAATGATCAATTAGCAAACAAATACTAGTGGAAACCCATGAAATGCCAATTACATTGACCTGATATGTGTTTGCATGTTCGTGCTAATAATTTCATAATATGGTCATATTTCTTGTAATTGTTTTTGATTTATGTTTGGAATTAAATAGATCCAAATTATGTGATGCTCTGCAGTGAGTGTGGTGTTCTCTGCAAAGAGTACCATGATTTCCAGAAGCTCCTTCACTTATATTTTAAGAACTGGAGCCTAAGAGTGAAGCTACCTCAACTTTAAATAGAGAGGTAAACTTAGTGTCATGGGTGACTTTACCATGCTGGAACATAAGCCACGCCCTCTATCAGGTCATGGAGAAGGCGCTGGTGAAGCAGATCGCCAGGCTGGTGTCCAGTTGCCCACAGAGGTACACTGACTGTCTTTTTTCTCTTCCTGGACTCCCTCACCACACTTCCTGGGATCACCTGAATAAACACCCTGCACACAAATCCTTATCTCAGGGTCTGCTTTTGAGGAATTCAAGATACCAGTTTCCCTAACAAATATTTCATTGATCCCTAGAGTCGTGCAAGGGAAAATAATAATTTTAAATATGCCTGTTAAAATACTAATAGACGTCATTATTCCGTGTTTACTACGTGCCAAGCATCGTATTGAAAGCTCTCCTTACAGTAGCCTACTGAATACGCACAGAAATCATGTGAACTACATATTATTCATATTTTTTAATAATAAAACTAAAGCTTCAGAGGGTTAGATCACTTGCTCAAGGTTACTAGTAAATGACAGATTTGGGATTCAAACCCAAATCCTTTGTGCTTTTTTCTATAAGCTCAAATAGAAGTATGATTTAGTCATTTATATCTTTATTTCACTCATAATTTTAACAAAACTACCAACCCGCAAGAAACATCTCTGTAACAAATATAAATGTAATAAGAAGGAGGAAGGACCCTATATGACGCCTTGCATCCTCCCGATAAGCTACTGTCAAGGTGGATCCTTTCAGTTTCAGAGGAGACAAAAGTAGAGCCGTTACGCCATTTTTAAAAATCAAAATTAAGCTGATACACGTTTTATTTTTATCCTGGGCATCTCAATTCTTTACTTCGGTTCATAAAGATTTGTCATTAAAGGATTTGTTTTCTTAAGTAGGCAAGTTTCCAGACGGGTATTGGTCTGGAATCCAAGACCCTTCTCCTGTGGTTCAGCCACCCTCCTCCCAAAGTGGCTGTGCTGACGGCCACTTTGGACCCAAATGGAGGAGTCCAGAGGCCCAGTGCCCGCCCCACGCCGCCCACTCTTCGGAGCAGGCTCACGTGACCTCGGTGCCCCAGCTGCCTTAGTTTCCTCATCTGTAAAAAGCAGAGTTTCTTTCACCTCTAATCTTGCTAAAATACTCTAGAGATTGCCTGAAGGGTTTTTTTCCCCCCATTTCCTTATTTCACAAGTAAGACAGGAACACATTTTTGTTTGAAACGATACACAAGTGTACAGAATAAAGTGTGACAAGGTCCCACGCCACCCATCCCGGCACCTTTTCCTCTCCCTTCCATGGAGGTTTCCACTGTTACCAGTTTAATGTATATCATTCCAGCCCTTTTCTCATGCAAGAAACCTTTGTGTCTTGGTGGCGTGCTATCATGGAGCCCTCAGGATTTACCAGGTTCCAGAGTGTGGAATTATCTTCTGTGTGTTTGGGGGAAATGGAGCTTGTGGCAAAAGAGAAAGTGAGTTACTAATTGGATTTATGGCCATTACTCCCAGGGCAGCCCTCTGCCCTCGGTAATCTCAAGAGCGGTTCAGATAGAAATCTCTCTCTGCAAAAGATCCAGGAGACTCTGTAAGGAGAAAGCTGGCACATCTCCTGCTCACCCAATAAAAAGTCAGATAGTTATTAAACTGTCCCTGAAGCTACTGTGATTTACATTCATTTTAATGGTTCTCTTTGTAGAGCAGTCCCTTTAATGGGGGTACCCGCCGGTTCCTATTGGTTGCATTTAAAATAAATATTACACCATCTCCAGCTGTCCAGCTCTCCTTTCATGCTTTGACCTGCCACATAAAGTACAGTGACTTGATATTTCCCCCCGAGAAACTCCCACATGTTCAAGGATGCCCCCCCCAGCACATTATTTGTGTAGCAGAGAGGTAGAAGCGGTCCAGGTCTACCCATCATTAGGGAAATGTAGACATGTACTGTGAAATACAATGTCACGCTCAGAAGTGAGGAGCCAGATGGATAGAAAGCATCTATGGAGAACTTATAATCATTGAGAACAAAGAAAGAAATAGTGAAATGCTATGTATACAATTTAACATGCACCCCTATGTAAGACAATGCTATATGTATGTTCAAGAATATATTTGGGGCTTCCCTGGTGGCGCAGTGGTTGAGAGTCCGCCTGCCGATGCAGGGGACACGGGTTCGTGCCCCGGTCCGGGAGGATCCCACGTGCCGCAGAGTGGCTGAGCCTGTGAGCCGTGGCCGCTGAGCCTGCGCGTCCGGAGCCTGTGCTCCACAATGGGAGAGGCCACAACAGTGAGAGGCCCGCATACCACAAAAAAAAGAAGAATATATGTACATATACACACACACTCAAGAACATGTACCAAACAGAGTAGGGTGGTGCCTCCAGGGGAGAAAGAAATGGGGATGGGAAATGAAAGAGAAAAATTTTAAACTACAACAGACACAGCTCTTAAAAGGAATGATGGGGCTTCCCTGGTGGCGCAGTGGTTGAGAGTCCGCCTGCCGATGCAGGGGACATGGGTTCGTGCCCCGGTCTGGGAGGATCCCACATGCCGCGGAGCGGCTGGGCCTGTGAGCCATGGCTGCTGAGCTTGCGCGTCCAGAGCCTGTGCTCCACAACGGGAGAGGCCACAACAGTGAGAGGCCCGCGTACAGCAAAAAAAAAAAAAAAGGAATGATGAATTAGGATGATACTAAAACTTAATGCTCTGCCCCTGATAGGTAGTAAACAAATAAATGACAAATGAATAAAAGCACAAATCACCTGTCTTTTACTTTCCTTTAAATTAAATTTTATTTCCAGCAAGCATTCATAGACCTCCTTCTAGGTATGTGACATGATCTGAGTTCTGCTCTGTGACCATGGACAAGTTGCTACACCTCTCTGAACCTCAGTTTCTCTAATGGTAAAAATAACAAAAAGGAAAGGAAAGGGAAAGTGAGCAATAGTACTACGTAAGTTAAAAACATCATAAGTTTTGTTGAGAAGATATGGTTTATAAGATTGACACAAAGTAACATCTGAACATGGCAGACCCTGGCGAGTTCCAAGCACCGTGATTTCATCCATGGAGAAAGGGACCATAGTGAAGTCGTGAAAAGCTCTTGGACATCTGTTCCTAACTTACCTCCAGGGCTACAAGAGGCAAACGCCTATGTCTGCTGTATGATGTTCAACTGTTAATCTGTTCCTGAGTGAGAGGGCAATCTGGCCACAACGTGTCAGCCCCCTGTTACCAGAATTAACTTGGCATAACTGGCCTTACTGCCCTCTCCTCCTCCACTGCAAAGGTACGGGCCTGGTCAAAAATGAACCCGTCCAATCCGAGGCAGTGCCGTTCTTCAGACTGTCAGGGGCACCCTCCTAAGCTCTGAGGTCCGAGGTCAATACCCAAATAGAAGGCCACACTGCACCCCCACGGCTGCCAACCCCAGGCCTGCGCGCTCTTTACCTGCCCCAATCCAAAAGAAGCCCTTAAAGTCCCACTCCACGTGCTAGAGAGGAAAGCAATGTGCCTCCACCTCTCCTTCTCAAACAGAATGCATGGGCCATGAGGGCCTGAGAGAATATACCCTCCCATGTGCTGAGCTGTCAAGGTTTCTCAGCAAACAAACAGCAACAACCAGGAAAACTAGCAAAGCAGAAACCGGTCCGAACACGATGGCAACTCAGTCTCCTGGTCACTCTGCGGACGAGGCCCCAGCTGGGCCTGGGCCTGGGCTCGTCGACTAAGGGATGGCAGAGGATGCTGGGAAGCACCTCGGGGAAGGAGTACCTCCGGGTAAGATGGGAATCAGCACACCCTGGAGCTGTGACAGGGAGTCTCCAGAAAGCTGTTGGCTGCGTCCAAAGATGTCATCAGAGTAAGAACAGGAAGCACTGAAATTATCTCCAGCCTCAAGGTTAACTTGTGCTGGTGGCTTTTAGGAATTCTCTTAAGTTCTGCTTTAAGTCAAATAAAATTGCAATGGAAAAACAGAGAAGACAGGAGAGAGAGAACCCAATCTTCTTTCCTCCTTTAAAAGTGTGGCAATCCCAGAGTTTCAGCTGACCACAGAGAAGTAGCCTCTACTGACAAGTGGGCTAAGTTAGACTCTGTCAGTGTGTCCCTGCAGCCGCCCCTAATCAGAGTATATTCAGAGGCAGCAAAATAGGGGAATCTTTCAAGCTGAGATCGAATCTTCTGGAGATTTTCTAAATCCAGCTCCAATTTCCTTAGGATTTGGACTTCTTACATCCTGCCTCTGGCATTATACTGTCACCTTAAATTTTTATGTTGTTGTGAATTTGGGGATTTTTTTTGCATTTTCATGGATGTCTGGAATATGAAAATAAAAAGATTCTACAAGATCTTCAGAAAGAAGCATACTAGAAAGCCAACTGATGTTGGAAAAGAAAGGTTGAAGATCTCACATTAAGACCTTCTATAAAGTTTATTAAAATATGTGGTACTGATTGAGCAAAGGACAGTCAATTCAGTGGCATAGATAGCTCATCCGGAAACATTCTCAAAGATATTTAGTAGCTTAGGGTATGGAAAAATTTGCAACTCAAATCAATGGTGAGAGGCTGGGTCATTCCAAAAACGGCATTGAGTGTCACTCGCAAAGATATCAATTTTGCAAATGGATTACCATTTGCAAAAATATGGTACATCTCTTCCACCCTATATCAAATTAATTCCAGGTGGACTAATACTTTAAATGTTTGCAGAAGAAATCCTCAGATTTCTGGAATAATATACGGGTGACTATTTACACAACCTGAGTGGAGAAGGATCTCCTAAGAGGAATCACAAGGAAAGAAAGTTAAAGGATAATGCTGAGAGATTTTGCTCCATATAAAGACAAGATGTACGTGTCACTGCCTTCCATTGACCAGCAGCCAAGGGCAGGATGGTGTCAGTGAGACACTGGGAAGATACTTTGACATTGGGAGTGTGTGTGTGTGTGTGTGTGTGTGTGTGTGTGTGTGCGCACGTGCACACATTTATGCGAGTGCGTGTTTTCTTTTTTCAACAATGATTATATATTATTGTGTAATAAAAAATAGAAATGTTATTTTTGATAACAAATGTCTAGGGACTCAACTTTCAAAGTATTTTCCCCTTAACTAACTTCAAAAGCAAGCAAAAACTAAAGTTGATATGTCTCCCAGTAAATAATGCCCTTTCACATACAGTATGATGCCATTTTTCAAAATAACTCAAAAATTAAATGACTTCACTTTTATCTCAACACTTGGTTAATGAGTTTATTGGAACTATGAGTGGTGTGGTGACTTGTCCAACATCACACAGCAAAGGAGAAGCAGAACTGTGAACCATCCCCAGATATCTAGGGATATCTAGATATCTAGATATCTGTACACTATGTATGTGCTACATCATATTTTCTTTAACCCTTCATCTTTTGATAAACATTTAGGTGGTTTTCATATCTTAGCTATTGTGAATAATGCTGCGGTGGACATGGGCGTGCAGATATCTCTTCAAGATCCAGATTTCAGTTCCTTTGGAAATATACCGAGAAGTGGGTTTGCTGGATCAAATGGTAATTCTATTATTAATTTTTTGAGAAATCCCCATAATGTTTTCTGTAGTGGCTGCACCATTTTACATCCCCACCAACAGTGTAAAAGTGTTCCCTTTCCTCTGCATCCTTGCCAACACTTGTCCTTTTTTTTTTTTTTTTTTTTTAACATCTTTATTGGAGTATAATTGCTTTACAATGGTGTGTTAGTTTCTGCTTTATAACAAAGTGAATCAGTTATACATATACACATGTTCCCATATCTCTTCCCTCCTGCGTCTCCCTCCCTCCCACCCTCCCTATCCCACCCCTCTAGGCGGTCACAAACCACCTAGCTGATCTCCCTGTGCTATGCGGCTACTTCCCACTAGCTATCCACTTTACGCTTGGTAGTGTATATATGTCCATGCCAATCTCACCTCGTCACAGCCTACCCCTCCCCCTCCCCATACCCTCAAGTCCATGCTCTAGTAAGTCTGTGTCTTTATTCCCATCTTACCCAGTCCTTTTTTTAATAATTACCATTTGAACAGGTGTGAAGTGATATCTCATTATGGTTTTCACTATGGAGCAAAAGGGAACTTTCGGAGGTGATGAATAAGTGTATGGCATCGATTGTGAAAATGGTTTCATGGGTGTATACTTATCTCCATACACGCCAAGTTGTATGTATTAAATATCTACAGCTTTTTGTATGTCAGACCTCAGTAAAGTAGTTTTAAGACAAATAAATAATTTAAAGAAATAGGTAATTTAAATTCATGCATGGAAAATTGTGGATTTCCCTAAGAAGTTATAAAGTCTGAAGCCATAACTCTTTATGCTAAAATACCTGTTTACCTTGTATTACTAATGAAAACACTTAAAATCGCTGAGTCTACGACATCTGCTGTCATATTTTCTCCAAGAACAAATAGGCGGGAATTAGTTTCACATCTATTGCTTGGTTTTTCCAAATGAAAGAAACACAAGGTTTCATGAGCTACACAAGGACCAAGATCTTGTCAGTTTTAATTACGGTTCTATCCTGAGTCTGCAGCATGGTAGGCACTCACAAAATAAAAATGAATGGATGAATGAAGGAAGATTTGGTTCCAAAGGAAGCAGGTCTCCTGTTCTTAGGAAACAGAAAAATGCTTGCAATTTTATTTGGCACAATTTGCAAGAAGGGACCCTCTTTATATTATAGTGATTGAAAGTGGAAAGTTGCCTAACTGTTAAGTTGCAGTGGATTATTAAATACATTATAGTCTAGACATGCTCTAGAGACAATTAAAATAACATTACAGAAGTCAACCTAACAATATATCACTTGGATGTTTTCAGTTTCAAGTAACATAAAACACTGACGGAAACTGACTTTAAAATGAGGGCTTTTATTTTCATGCACATCAGGAAGTCCAGAGGTAGGGAGTGTTTCAGGTCAGTTGATTCCCCGCCTTGATAATGTCATCAAGGACCAGGTTCTTTCCATCACTCTGCTCTGCTATCTTCAGTGGCTCAGTGAAAACCTTCACTTTTTCAGAATGGCTGCAAAGCTCCAGGCACCACATCCAATTACATCAGTGCCCAGAGGCCCAAAGGACTGTCTCTTCAGGTCTCTTTTCTAGGATCAGGGAAAGTTTTCTCTGGAGCCCCCAGCAGATCTCCCACTATATCTCAGAAGAGAGTCACATGCTTACCCCTAAATTAATCACTGGGAAGAATAGGGTGGCTATTATTGGTGTAGAGTGATGAAGATAAACCCCCATGATCTTGAATATAGTCACCCTCATCTGATGATGTGGAGTAAGCCTCTGAGCAGAAGTGATGACTGGGTATCAGATGTATCAATCAGGATAGGCTGGGTTACACTGCAGTAACAAACAACCACAAAACCCAATGGTTTAAATAGCAAAAGTCTATTTCTTTCTCATGCCACATGTAGATCACACCAACAAGGTCCCCTTTTCATCACGGTCTCTTGGATATCCAGGCTGATGCGGGAGTGCCATCTCAAACACTGCTGGTCCCTCTACCATAAGGAAATAAAGGGCTCTGGAAGGTGTCAAGCAATTAAATACTCTGACCTGGAAAATGTGAGTCACTTCCACTCTCAACTCATTGACCAAAACTAGGCATGTGGCCCCACCCATCACAAGGAGGTCAGGAGGTAGGATCCTACTTTGTACTTAGAAGGAAGGAGGAGGACCAGAAATATTTGGCAAACAGCCTCATACTAGGTAAGCAATGGGAAAATATTCATGATACTCTATAAAGTGAACAAAGCATGCAGTAAGAGAATATCCACTGTGTTATCCCAAGTATAACCCCATGGGTGTGTAATAAGCTGAAAATGATTATTATCTTAACAAATGGCAACTAAATTCCTCTTAGACAGGAGGGCTTCCCTGGTGGCGCAGTGGTTGAGAGTCCGCCTGCCGATGCAGGGGACATGGGTTCATGCCCTGGTCTGGGAAGATCCCACATGCCGTGGAGCGGCTGGGCCCGTGGGCCATGGCCGCTGAATCTGCACGTCCAGAACCTGTGTTCCTCTTAGACAGTGTACTGTATTTGCAGAGGAATATACTTTATTAAACCTTTGGGGATGGAAGTATGAGCTTAAAATCTATCAGGGGATAAGAAAAAAGAAAATATCGAAAGTGTTCTATATTAGAACTAAGTAGGAATCTGGGAGGAGGGAGAGCAATGAAGAGGGAACTGTAGAAGGGAACCAGCAGAAAGAGTCAAGCACTGTTAAACATGGCCCATAGACTCTTAGCTATCTTAAAGCAGGCTTTCTCAACAAAGGCACTGTCGACATTTTAGCCTGGATGATTCATTGTCAAGGAGGAGGGCTATCCTGAACATTGTAGGATGTTTAGCAGCATCATTGCTCTCGACACTAGTAGCACTTGTGACAACCAAAAACGTCTCCAGTCATTGCCAAATGTTCCCTGGGAGGGGGGAGGGCAAAATCACCCCCATACAATGGTTGAGAACCACAGTATTAGAGAGCTGTCTAATATTGTTTTAAATGATTTGTACTGCTACAACGTAAACTCTTCCCCACTCCCCGTATGCCCCAAACCTTCAGTGGAGTCTATCAGACACACAAAGGTTTTACATGAGTTGTTTCTTTTGGGACATTCAAGGAGTGGGTATGTTTACCCTGAACGTGAATGGGGGCTTTGAACAAAATTTCAAAGACTTAAAGGGAAGGAGACTATCGACTGATTGGATCGATAGATACATACATACATACATACACAGTGAAAGTAGAAAGACATAGAATAAGGCACATGGAAGCTTCTCCTCCAACATCCATTCCTCGTCTCAATGCCTCCCCCACCGCATACCTGACACATTGTTTGTCTCCCTCCAGCTCTAAAGGATGCTGGTTGTTCAGGCAGTGTAATACCAGGTCTCCCGTTTTAGTGATTATCTCAGGAATGGGCCAATCAGAGCACAGCTCAGAACTCTTGTTCAAAAGCTAAGAGAAGTGATGCTCTTTTTCCCTATGAAGATCATTGTGAGAGCCTGTAGCCCTGGCCTTGCAGGCGTAGGGAAGCCAGGCTGAGAAAGGAGCCCATCAATATACAAGAGACGACCGAGAATAATAGAGATACTGAGCAGAGAGCTGATCAAACCAGGCACAACACCTCCCCTGCCTGCCCCTGAACTTCTCACTCATAAAAGCCCCAAAGTCCCCTTTATTGTTTAAGCAAATTTGAACTGGGTTTTCTGTTACTTGCTACAGAAGGCCGTCTAACTGATTAACATGTGGTAAAATAGATACGACACGCTAGATGCCTCTGAATATATGCATAGACACATGCATATGCATAATTGGATAGCAAACATGCACTCATGCGCAGACACATGCATAATTTAAAGGTCTAGACAGAAAAACATCAAACATTAACAGTGACTTAGATTGTAGGAGTGCAGACAACTTTAATTTCCCCTTTATGCTTTTCCAAATTCTCTTTAATAAACATGCATTAGTTTTGCTAGCAGAAAGAAATCATTAAGTATAATGTAGTATTTATGGGTGAAGTGACATGATTGTGGGATTTATGTTTAACTATTTCAGCAAATATAAAAGGTTGGAGGGAGATAGATGAAGCAAAATTAGTAAGATATTGATATTGATACTGAACCCAGATGGCAGAGGCTTTAAGGGTTCATTCTACTAGTCTACTTTTTTGTAATTTTTGAAAATGCACCTAGTAAAATGATGAGAGAAGAAGAAAGAGAAGAAGGGAGGGAGGGAAGAGGGAGAGAGAGGGAGGAAGGGAAGAAAGGTAGTTAGTTAATTAGTTAGCTAGCTAGTTAGTTAACCAGCCTTACTGAGTGCCACAGTTGTCGCTAATGGGCCTGACTGCACACATCCATTGCCTGAAGGAGATGCTAATATTTCTTCAACTGTTTGGACAGTATTAACGTTATAGTGCTTTGAATGGCAACCAGTATTTTGTGTCACTTATGCTTTCATCTTCAATTTTCTTCAGAAATAGAAATCCAGCAGTTGATTTTTCCTTAAACATGCATTTTATGCACTTCTTTCAAAAGAAGATTTTTTAATCTTCTTGCTGCTGAATTTATTATAAAATTTTAGAAAGGTGTTAACCAATAAAAGTAAGGCAACATGTGTGATGTACACTGTCCAATAAGTAACAATAACACTAAGAATAGCACTCAGACTGTGACCTACTGCTTAACATCTATTTACCGCACATTTTCCACACACAACTTACCTAACATTTGCTTCATTTCCCATGGTAGAAGCAGACAGACTGGTGGTCTACTGGCCTCTTGCATCTCATGTGCTACAGCCTGGGCCCTGGCACAGCCAGAGGGACACCAAGTGCCCAGCATAGGCAGTAGTAGCAAATACCACCCTAGACCAGGAGGATGTACTAGGTCTTCTGAACCACGCATGGCCACCACACTTAGTTATCACTGAGTGCCCTGCATGCTGTCTGTGAAAGGGAGGTATTCATTGTGTTGCATCTAGTGCATCTAGAAAGAATAGGAAAAAAAAAAAAAAAGCCAGAAGAAGAGAGCTGGATTATTTCCAGTCTTCTTACAAAATTTCTAGCATGTTCAAGCGAGAATTCCAATCACTGCTAGATGGCCTTGGAAGAAGGTCTTCTCTGGATGAAAAAGTTTACCAAATATTCAGCTTCATTTAATGCAATCTATAATAAAACTGCTTCATTTAAACTTTTTAAAAATCAGGGAAATTACTAAACTAGACAGAAAGGCAGGCTAGACAAAAATTCGGATCACCCCAGTCAATCATGGCCATGGATCACCTCGCCTAGAAACCTTCTCATCTGTTTTCTATCCCTATAATTTAGCCTCTTCCAGAATGACATATAGATGGAATCTTCTAATAGGCAACTTTTTGAGTCTGACTTTTCTAACTTAGCATCACACATTTGAGATTCATCCATGTTGTTACATGTGTCAATAGTTCATTATTTTTATTGATAAGGAAGTATTTCATTATATGACTGTACCATAATTTGTTTATCCACTCCCCCATTAAAGAACATATGGCTTGTTTTCAGTTTTTGGTCATTACGAATAGCACTGCTATAAATATTCGTGTATAGGTTTTTGTGTGAACATAACTTTTCGTTTCTCTAGGTTAACTATCTAAGAGTAGAATTGCTGGGTCATCTGGTAAATGTATATTTACCTTTATAAGAAATTGCCAAACAGTTTTTCCAGGAGGGCTATGCCAGTTTGCATTCCTACCAACAACATATGTAAGTTCCAATTGCTTGGAATGCTTGTCAGCACTTGGTATTGTCAGGTTTATTTGTTTTCTTGTTTTTCTTTTTTAGCCATTCTAAATAAGTATGTGGTAGTATCTCATTACAGTTTTAATTTGCATTTCCTTCTGACTATTTATATTAAACTTCCTTCCATGTACTTTTTTGCTGTCTTGTTTGGTGAAGCATTAATATTTTTCACCAATGTATATAAGTGTTTGTTTCCTGATTATTGTTGGAGAGCTCTTTATATATTCTAAGTGCAAGTCCTTTATCGCATATGTAATTTTCAGATATTTTCACCCAGTCAGTAGCTCATCTTTTTATTCTCTTAGTGGTGACTTGCTCAAAGCAAAAGATTTTAATTTTGATGTTCATTTTGTCAAATTTTTTCCTTTATCGATCAATGCTCTTAATATTATATCTAGAAAATGTTTGCCTAAGTTGAGGTCATAAAGGTTTTCTTCTAAAAGTTTTATGGTTTTGTCTTACATTTAGGTCTATGATCCATTTTAATTTTTGCAAAAGTTGTGAGGTTTAGGTCAAGGTTCTTATTGTGTAAATGAATGTTCTATTATTCCAATACCATTTGTTGAAAAGACGACACTTTCTTCATTGCAGTGCTTTGTACCTTTGTCAAAAATCAGTTGACCATATTTGTGTGGTTCTATTTCTGTACTCACTATTCTGTTCCACTTATCTTTGTGTTTTTCCTTTTGTCCATACAACACTCCATTGAGGACTATGATTTTATATTAAATCTTCAGATCAGGGAGTCCTCCAACTTTGTTCTTTTTCAAAACTGGTTTGGCTATCTGATTCCCTTTCCATAAAAATTTTAGAATCAGCTTCTTTATATTTACATAAATCCTTTTGGTATTTTTCTTGGGATTGCATTAGATCTATATTCAATATGGGAAAAATCGACATCTTAATATTGTCTTCCAACCAATAAGCAAAGTATATTTTTTCATTTATTTACGTCTTTGTTTATTTTTTCATCAGTATTTCATCATTTTCAGCATACCAAACTTGCATATATTTTGCTAGATTCATTACTAAGGATTTCATTTCTTGGAACTATTGTAACTGGTCTTATTTTTGAATTTCTATTTACAATTGTTCATTGATAGTTGATAGATTACATGATAGTTTTGTGTATTAACCTTGTATCTGGCAACATTTGCTAAACTTGCTAATTAAATCCAGAGCTTTCTAGAAGATTCCTTGGATTTTCTATGTAGATAATCATGGCATTTGTGAATAGAGACAGTTTTTTGTTTTTGTTTTTTCCTTTCTAATATGAATGCTTTTTATGTCTTTTCCTTGCCTTATTGTGGCTAGGACTTCCAGAATGATGTTCCCTTGTTCCTGATCCTAGGGGAAAACCTCTTGGTCTTCCACCATTAAGTATGTTAACTGTGGGTTTTTTGTTGATGCTGTTTATCATTCTCCTCTATTTCTAGTTTGCTGAATTTTAAAAATATATATATATATATATTTT
>NW_020174563.1:3377756-3431128 GCF_003031525.2 Neophocaena asiaeorientalis asiaeorientalis
CATGGGATCTTAGTTGCCCCGTGGCATGTGGAATCTTAGTTCCCCGACCAGGGATCAAACCAGCATCGCCTGCATTGCAAGATGAATTCTCAACCACTGGACCACCAGGTAAGTCCCCTAGTTTGCTGAAATTTTAAAATATGAATAGGTACTGAATTTTGTCAAATGTTTCTCTGTGTCTCTTAAGATGATGTAGTTTTCCTTCTTTAGTCTGTTAATATCATGGCTACATGAATTAAATTTCAAATATTGAACCAGCCTTCATTCCTGAAATAAACCATACTTGGTTATAATGTGTTTTCCTTTTTATGCATGACTGGATTCAATTTGCTAAAATTTTGAGGACTTCTGTATCTATGTTAATGAGGGATATTGGTCTGTAGTTGTCTTCTCCTGCTATATTTCTGTCTGGTTTTGATATCATAGTAATACTGGCCTCATAAGGTGAGCCTCCGTTTCTATTTTTCTGGAAGACATTGCATATAACTGGTATTGTTTCTTTCTTAAATATTTGATAAAATGAACCAATTCCTCGGAAGACACAAACTACCAAATTTCACTCATCAATAAGTTTTTAAATTTATTGATATATAATTGTTCTTAATGTTTTCTTATAATTCTTTTAATTTCTATAATATACTATAATATAATATAATTTCTATAATATACTAGTGATGTCCTGTCTTGCATTCCTGATTTTGGAAATTTCTGTCTTCTTTGTGTTTTTCTTAGTCCATCTAGGTAAAAGTTTTTCTTTTTTTTTTCAATCTTTTCAAAGAACAACTTTTGGCTACATTGATTTTATTGTTTTTAAGCTTGGCTTCCTATGGTCATTCCTGTGTCTGCCAAGCATAATGGTCAGCCAGTGATTGGAGAGAGGTAGTACACAACCACCTCAAGCCAGTAAGCTTTCTGTCCTCTGTCAGTGGACCTGTGTGTGGGTAGAAGAAAAGTTTCAAAGATCAAGTCATTTTCAAGTCTTCCCAGTCATCATTTTCCACTGGGCCCTTTTGCATCTCCTCTGTGTGTGTGCACAGCCTCAGGGTTGGTCAGCACTAGGGCTGGCTTGAGCCCTTTCCTGTCTTGCTATGCATTCAGGCAGCCTCAGTCAGGAATATTTTGTCTTGCTCACCACCGTGACCTCAGACTGGAGCCATCACGTTCACTCACCTGCCCCTGAGGTTGTCACTTCCACTGACAACACCAACACCCCTAAATCAAGTGAACTGCTTTCGACTGTGGTAGAGAAGCTGCCAGTCCTAACTTGGCAAAACCTGGCCCTGGCAGAATCTCTGTGTGGATTGAGCTTGGGGGATGGGGTGAGGGAGAAATATGGGCATCCCTAGGCCAGAGCACCACAGATTCCCATATTTCTTAACCAATGTTTAGCGGTGTTACAGGCATAAATGCTACTCAGATTCTTTATATCTGTGGTTGGTCTCTGAGTGCCGAATGGGTTTGTTTGTTTGTTTTTTCAACTTGTCCGTGCCCATAATTGCTTTTTAGGGAAAAATTTTGCTACCCTTCTCACCCGGCCATAGCCAGGAGGAGCCAGTAACTTAGTTTTGAAAAATACAGAAAGAACCTACTGAACCTTAAACTTTTAATTACAGTAAGTCCCCTACATACGAACCTTCAAGTTGTGAACTTTCAAAGGTGTGAACATGCGTTCGCATGTCCAATCACGTAAGTTAGTTCACGTGTCTGGCGTACATTGTCACGTGCATGCACTCTCTACAACTGGTTGTGCTTTTGTGTACTGTACTGTACAATACTGTATAGAGTACGGTAGTACAGTATCTTTATTTCAAGCCCAGGATGTCCGGAAGCAAGCGTAAAAGCAGGGGTATATAGCCGATTGTGTTAGTTGGGTACCTAGACTAACTTTGTTGGACTTACTTATGAACAAAGTAGATTTAGGAACGTGCTCTCAGAACAGATCTCGTTCGTATGTAGGGGACTTGCTGTATAGCTCTATACATTCTCCTATTTTTAATGTTTACATTTATCTTATGATTGTAAGTATTTTTTTGAATTCTGTTTTTTAAATTTATTATTTTATGTATTCATTTCAACGCATTGGCATAACTCACAGAATACCATCATGTTCACATTTCTCTAAAGCAGTGTACTTTTAAAAGTCTGCAAACACATGATCCTTTCAATTTTGTATGTGGGTTTGGAAGCCAGTTTTGTTCTTTCCAGGTTGCTTACAGAGCTATTCATAAGCTTTGTGAAATAAATATTCTTGTTGCTATCTCAGTGGCTTCTTATAGATTCAATCTCTTACAGATTGTGAAGCAATCCTAATGTACAAAACATATTCTTGACAGGCCTTAAGACCCACACACTTATTATGGTAGTGAATAACTGCAATATTTACAAAGCCACATTACAATATGTCACTGTGATTTATAATGGTTTGGATACTTGGCATCCTATGCTAGATACAGACTTTCATAATACACCTTGCTCTTATAAGTTCTACATGTCATTTATATATCTAGCTTTATTGATATCTATTCACCTATATATAATTAAAGTGAATTGAAATCATTGACATTGATAACCAATATTTTATGATAAGCCTAGAGATAGCCGGATATATTCTGGGTATCACAAAACTGAATGTGATCATGACAGTATAAGTGTTAACACTTCTGCTTTTCAAGACATACTAATCCTATATTGGATAAAAAATGCTTTAGACCAAAAAGCACATAGAACTAAGATTCCATATTTCCTAAACTTTCATGAAATAATATATTTCCAAAACTATTCATTCTCCACTACACACCTACTATTGCACATGCTAAAGTCGTTGTGCCTTACTTTCTATTTTCCACTCGGTTACAGCATAAATCAAATTGATTTCATGTGGCCTAGTGGCAGCACATGATAATGTACCAGAAGAAGTGTCTTAGGAAAAGCAAAAGAAACACGAAGAGGTGACCGTTTTTCTTTTAAATCCGTATGCAGTAATAAAGATATCAATGCTACCTATGGATATTACAGAAGTTTTTTAAAGGTTTTTTATAAAATTCATGTCTTAATCCTCTAAACATATTCCATTAATGAACAGCTGTTTAAGGTTAATCAAAATAAATCCTTACTGTAATTTAATACATTGGTTCCTCCAAATCAGCATGTTGTAGGCTTCATTTAGGTGTTTTTAAAAGATCAATTACATGGATACTGGAGAAGAGATATGATTTGTGGGCAGTTCCCATGAAACTGAAGAATTGACTGCAAACTCGGTAAGAACCAGCCTATGAAATGTGGATGGCAAATGCGGAGTCTGACCATGAGAGATACTCTTGCTGTGCTAGGCACTGGTGCCAGACACGTGAGGGCCCCAGGCTGAGGCCCAGGCCCACACTAGAGCCAAACACAGGGGCCAACCAAAGGAGATGGGAGAACTGGGCAAAGAAACTGAGTGCGTTTTAACCTTGAAGATAAAAAATTGTAGGGAGATTTGAGAGCAATCTTTGAATATTTGATGCGTGCCTGTGGCAGGTTCTGTTCTATGACCTTCCCACCATCCATTCTCGCCACCCTACCCCCTTCCTCCCTGCTAACCAATCAGATCTGCTTAGGATGCCTCAGAGACCCCTCAGTCTCAGGAAGAGGAAGCCCCACCCATGCCCTGGGATAGAATCATGATGGGTCTAAACCAGCCATAGTAATAATTCCCCGTGGCCAGTGACCAGTCTAGGGGTAACCACGTACCCAATTCTGGCTAAGGAGAAAGGTGACTCAGGCTTTCAGGCTTTCCTCATCCTTTAAGAAGGAAAGAGTTGACTGGCCTGCCTTTCACTTCCTTCTTTTTTTCCTACTGGAGAACATAGCGGAAATCACACTAAGAATGGCAGTGTAGAAAGATAGAAAGCACCTGTATCCTTGAGAGCTCCAACAGCTGGACTGTCTACCTGCAGATATTTTGCTTTGTGAGAAAGCCAAGCTCCTATGTGTTTAATCACAGTAGTTAGGTATTCTGTTCATTGTAGCCAAACACACTCCTAGCCGATGTCATGGAAGAAAAATATATTTCATCCTCACATTCTAGAAGGCAAAACTAAAACCACAGAGTGTGAGTTACAAAATGGAAGATTTGGGATCAGTATCATAAATCATTTTCTGACAAATAGAATTGCTGGAACACGAGGTTGCCCCTGGAATCAACGATCCCGCATCACAAACACAGTCAAGCAGAAGGTGGCTGACTGCCCAAGAAGGAATATCTGCATGAGTTGGGAGGTTCCAAGGTCCCTTTGAACTCTAATACTTTGGCTTTATAGTTGAAAAAGACACTATTGATATTTGCTAGTCATGTATGAGAAAACTGGCTTTAAAAGCGTGACAAATTACCAATTATTTTTCTAGATTGCTCAGGATTAAGAACAATGCCTTCCTGGTATCAGATCTCTTGATATTTGAGAATATACAGATTCTGTTCCAAGGTTCTTTCATCTTGGCATTTGTGTTGAACCAGTCAAATAACGTCCCATGATTTGTTGCAGTGGGTTGTTTTTAAATTAAAGACCAACTGTTTGAACAAGACTGTTCTGGTCGAATTCCCATCATGAGGATACTGCCTCTACTCTGAATGAGTCACCTCAGTCCTGACTGCTGAATGCCAAACGGGCTCGTCTTCTGTTATGCCACCTTCTCACCAGCCCCAGATAAACTGTACATTACTGCACTGTGCTCTGAAGAGTCTGTTAACTTCTTCCTTTAATCGTGCTCCAGGATGCTCTGTGAGCAGCTACTTCCATATATTATAACCCAGGCTCTGCACATGGTCAACAGGGCAGGGGCAACATTTCAATGCCACATTCTGGTTACTTTCTGGAAATTCATTGTGGATTACTTTAATGTTAAGTTTGACTTACAAGATGTGACACAGAAAATCATTCATGAACTTTTAATTTTGAGTGCTTGTCTACACTTGGGTCTCACAATGTTTATTGAGCAACAGCTATGAAAATGGTGGTTCTTTGCAGAAACTCAAAAACAACGAAGATAGAAAGCACGGTAGAATAAGGGAGATGAGAGAAGTAACAGCAATGATGCCTTTTATTTGTTTGCAACACTTTTCATTTTGTATGTCAGGACAGACTTTATTATTCCCATTTTATAGATGAGGAAGTTGAGGCTCAAAAACTTACAAATAATTAACTACAAATAGGCCAAATGAGACAGTGCCCTTTAGAGGTACAGGCCCACTACTTCTTATCTGAAACCTCGGGCCCACTTGCATGTAGGAATTTTTCAGACTCTAGACAGATAATGGAGTTCATGTATCATTTATTAACTAACACCCACAACAGAGTCTGGGCATCCCTCTGTCATCAAACACATTAACATGTTTCTGCAGCAAAAATGTATGAATATTCATATTAGTGAGATAACAACTATAAAAGGCTTCAGATCAGTTAGGTCAGGTTTTGCAGCCAAGTAACTTACATAAAATTTTTCCATTTTCGGAGCTAAAGTTTGGATTTCAGAAGCTCAGAGAGGGATCCATGGGCCTGTTCCAGCAGCAGAGAGCTAGTCCATTGGGGATGGAGAATTGGATCGTGGGAGAGTTAACGAGGGAAATGACATCTTAGCCAGACCTGGAAGAACCATCAGCGTTTCAAACACTGAAGACGTAATGAATATACATCTATAAACGGAATCAACGAGGACTAAACGGGAGAGGTGGTGCAGGAAAGGCACTTAAGGTCATCACACGCTGGCTCCAGGTGATGTATGTACAGCCTTGAAAGGCCCTGCAGCCCCCTAGGGTGACCAACCTTCTGGGCCAGCCCAGGCTTCTCCTGCCTTTAACACTGAAAGTCCTGTGTCCCAGGAAGCCTCCAAACCCCGGATGCACAGGGATAGTTGATGGGCCAATAGCCCCATGATCCATTTTCCCTGTTGATGAGCGTCCCAGTCAGCAGGACTCAGAGCTGCCATTTGGATTTGTGCTGTCCATGTGAGCCCTCGGCTGTGCTGGGCTTCCCAGCTCAGGCCTTTTCTGAGCGGGTCCCAGACCCAGGCCGTGGAGCCCCGGAACAGCCAGACCCAGAGCCTACCAACAAGCATATAAGGATTTTAAGTGTAGAATGTGGAAATACAGCATTTTTTTCTTTTTAAAAAATAATTTTTATTGGAGTATAGTTGATTTGCAATGTTGTGTTACTTTCAGGTGTACAGCAAAGTGAATTAGTTATACATATACATTTATCCACTCTTTTTTAGATTCTTTTCCCATATAGGCCATTACAGAGTGTTGAGTAGGGTTCCTTAGGCTATACAGCAGGTTCTTATTAGTTATCTATTTTATATACAGTAGTGTGTATATGTCAAACCCAAGAAATACAGCATTTTAAGGCACTTTTTTTCTGTATAATTAACTCATTCTTGGTAAGGAGACACTTCGTTTGAGTAACACCTAGATGGATTATTGAGGGAAACTTTTGTTGCTGGTTGTTAGTCAAAAGTGGCAAGGAAGGCCGGCAAATCCACACCAACAAAAGCAAACTTCAGTCGAAAACCTGAATGTTTGGGAATATCCAGATGTTTAGTGTCCTGTGGTCTCGGCCTCAACGTTGATCGTTTGGAATTAAGCGGAGGGGATGAGGCAATGCTCTTAGAGCATTTCACACACAAAAATGTAAAGCTGGACTTAATATAGCAAAATGATAAAAGCCGAATCCAGATAACACTTTCTCCAGAAGAAGCAAACATGCCCGAACAACTTGGCTCACACCTATGTTTAGTCATGAGGATGATACTAATTACCACCAAGTGGTCTTGGCCTTTTATTAATAGGATATCATGGTGTTTCCTGTCTCTAGTTTCCCAGAGGGTGGACTGAGAACTGTCACTACATTCTACACACACCCGCCTGAAGCCGGCATGGGGCCGCCTCCCAGGGGCTCCAGCGTGGACGTGACAGAACTCCGCCAAACTCCTCCCCAATCCTACACGGCCTCACAGAGCGCGTTGATAGGAGCTGTTCTGATTCCAGTGGTGACCAAGCTGTACATACCCTTTAAGTGACACAACCATTATTTACAAATGAAGGTGTGTCTGCTTTAAGACATTTCTGTAATTTTCAGAAATAATCATAACCACAACCTTGGGCAACACAAAGGAGAAAAACTGAAAGAAGATGCAATATACACTAACAAAGCAGGCTTTACAAAATCTCATGTGTTTGGCACAATTTAATTTTCAGGAAGGGAATTGGTGACACTGAGTTAATTAAATGAGGAAGGGAGGAAAGTAAGAAAGACCTAATATATTGCAAAATATCTAAGTATTCATAATAACTGCAATAAAAAAATAAAATTGACAACATCTAAATAATATCTATGGAACTCTTTACCAACTTCGAGAAAAGAAATCCCCCGCCCCCCACGACACTGATAAAATAGTAAAAGTCAAAGGATCGCTTATCATCTTGTCCATTCATTCATTCATTTACTCATATATTCATTTAACAAATATTTATTCGGAGCCTAATGTGTGTCAGACGCCAGGGTAGAGTGTTGAAAATACAAAATGTTCACACTCTAGCAGGAGAGATGATCTAATAAAGATAATCATGGAATCTACTGGTGAGTGATGTAACTTAATGACAGTATTTCCCATTTGGAGATAACTTTATAGTTTACAGGATTCTTTCACATCTTTTTGTATCTTTCTGCTTCATTACATTTAAGGCATGTCTCTCATAAACAGAATATGGTTGGGCATATTCTTCAATACAATCTGAGATTTCCTGTCTTTTAACTGAAGAATTTGTTTACTGATACTATAACTTATTTCTAACATCTTATTTTGTGTTTTCTATGACCACATTTCCTGTATCTTTTTCTCCAAGTTCCTGTCTTGTATGGGATTAAGATTTATTTATTCTTTTTTGTTTTCCTTTTACTGATGTGAATTTATAAATTGTACTTCTATTATTTTACTAAGTTACTACTAAAAAGTTTTCACATGAGCACATAATAAAATCAAAAGTCACCAATGGCTGTATCCTCCTTCCAAACAAAGCAAAAGGCGCGCACCCCTCCTGCTGCCATATTCTTATCTGCTGTCTTAATCCCACTTTATTTTTAACCCTCTCCCGTTAGTCAGTACTATTGCTACCGGCTAGGGGTTGTTGTTCTTTTCACATCAATGCTTATTTATTTGACAAATATGTTTACTAATGTCTTTGTTCTCCATTGGTTTCAATTTCCTTCTTACTGAAATACAGGCTACCCTGAAAAGTGATTCTTAGATTAACACTTTCCTGTTTTTAATCCCCAAACTTCATATGATTTACGTATTTCCAAATACAATGTGGTGGGGTTTGTTTTTCTTTTGTTTTTTTTTTTGGCTAGAGTTTTTATAGAAAAACTGTATGTACATCTCAAAATCTAACACTTATTTTAAAATATATATTTATTTGTTTATTTTTATTTATTTTCAGCTGTGTTTGGTCTTTGTTGCTGCTTGCGGGCTTTCTCTAGTTGCGGCGAGCGGGGGCTACCCTTCACTGCAGTTCGCGGGCTTCTCATTGCGGTGGCTTCTCTTGTTGCACAGCACGGGCTCTAGGTGCACAGGCTTCAGTAGTTGTAGCACGTAGGCTCAATAGTTGTGGCTCACGGGCTTAGTTGCTCCCCTGCGTGTGGGACCTTCCCGGACCAGGGCTCGAATCTGTGTCCTCTGCGTTGGCAGGCGGATTCTTAACCACTGCGCCACCAGGGAAGCCCTAAGCGGCTCTTTAATAGACTATATTATCTGCAATGTCTTCATTTTACTTTCACTTCTGAATAACTTAGCTGGGTACTTATTCTAAGTTGACAGTTTTGCCTTCCATAATTTAACGATATTATTCCACTGTCTTTCGGTAATACATCTGAGAATTCTGTTCTCAACTGATTATCATTTCTTTGTAGGTAACCTGTCTTTTTCCCCTGGATTCTTTTAATATTTTTGTTGTTTATTGGCTATCGTGCAGTTTCTATTGTGACGCAGCTAAGTGTGGATTTGTATTTGTAACATTCTGCTCAGAACCCAGCCGATCATTCAATATACACATATTGTGCACCTACTATATGCCAGATCCAGGCACTAGGAACCAGCAGAAAGCAATTCAGACAAAGTCCCATGTTCACGCAGCTTACCTTCTGGTGGGAGAAAACAGGAATTAAACAACAGTCCCATACAAATACATTATGTCTGGTAGTGATAGGTGCTATGGAGAAAAATGAATTAGAGTATGGGCATAGTGAGTTCTGGGGATGCACTATATAAGGGATCAGGAAGCCCTTTTTGACTAAATGACATTTAAACAGATACTGACGAAAAGGGGGACATGCCGATTGCGTAAATATCTGGGGAAAGAGCATTATGAGAATACAGCATATGCAAGAGCCCTGAGGTCAGAGGATGCCTGGTGTGTGATCAAGGAATAGCACAGAAGCCACTGTGGCTAGACAGAAGTGAGAGAGAGAACGGGAGTAGATCAGGTCAGACAAGCGGAGAGGTGGGTAATGCACATGGACCCTACAGTCTGTTTGTAAGGACTTTGGAAAGGCTGTGGGAAGCCACCAAAGTCTTCAACAACAGAATGCGATGTACGTCTAAAAGGCTCACTCTGTATGCTGTCTGGAGAACAGATATTTTATCATGTAGAGGAGCAAGGATGGAAGCAGGATGGCCAATCAGCAGGCCATCCGGAAGAAAGAAGATGGAGATCTGAACGGTGGCAATAGTGGTGGAGGCGTTGAGAAGTGGTCAACTTCTGGAGATATTTTGAGGGTAGAACTAACAACATTTGCTGAATTAATTGTGGGCTAGGAGATAAAAAGATAAAATCACACCAAATTTTGTGAACCAAGTAATTGAAAGAATGGAATAGGCATTTTCTAAGATGGGAAACTTTAAAGTAGAACAGTTTGGCAGAGCAGGGGAAATCAGGAGTCTCCTTTTGGATATGTTAAGTTTGAGATGTGTATTAGACGTCCAAGTGGAGCAGTAGTATATGAAGTTGGATATAGAAACTTTTAAGTTCAGAGGAGAGGTCCAAACTGGAGATATAAATTTGGGGAGTTGTCAGCATTTACCACATACAGCCGCATGCGGGGATGGGATCGCCTTAGAGAATAAAAAAAGAGACTAAGCCTTTGATGACTCCATCACTTAAGGTCAGGAGATGAAAAGGAACCAGTAGAGGATACGGGGAAGGACCAGCCAGAGCAGTATGAGAAGGACCAAGAGAGAGTGATGCCTTAGGGGCTAAGTGAAGAAAGCATTTCAAAGAGGGGGGAGGAATGGACCGTCAAATGCTTCTGATTATACATGTGAGGAGAGATTATACACGTGAGATTGCACCGTTAGATTTAGCAACGTGGACTTTGTGGGTGGCCTCTTGGTGGACAGATGGAGAGGAAATTCTGACTAGAGGGGCTCCAGGAAACACTAGGAGGGGAGAGGGTGTAGATGGGGAATACAAGCAACTCTTTGAATGAGTGTTGTGAAAAGAACAGAGAAATAAAATAGCATCTGGAGGGGGGGGGGTGGCAAGAGAAGTTTGTTTTAGCTTACCATGACATGTTATTGCAATATGTTTGTTTGCTGACACTAATAAGATTGCTGAGAGGGAAGAATCGATTGGGAGAGGGTAGGAGAGAGAGAACAATTGCTGAAGAGAGACTGTGCTGCTTTGTTCTGTGGACTCAATTTTTTCTTCATTTCTAAAAGACTATCAGCTTCTCTGTCTTCAAATATTAATCTCCTTGATTCTCAAAATACCTTCATTCCAGGACCCATAACTGGATACGTACTGGGTCTCCTTAGTGTAGCATCCATATAGCTAAATGATTCTTCAAATTTCCATTTCCTTATCTTTCGGTACTATATTCCAGGCGATTTCTTCAACTCTACCTTTGAGTTAAATAATGCTCCCTTTGACTATGACTAATTTGTTCTTTGACCCATCCACTGAATTCTAAATTTCTATATTTTTCATTTTTACAATTTCTATTTTATTTTTCAAATCTACTTATTCCTTTCTTATAAGGTCATTTTCTTTCTTACTATTTCTATAATTTATTTCTCTTCATTTTAAACATTTTTATCTTATGTCCCTTTCAGATTGTTCCATTTTCACAGATTCTTGGGAGCCAGTATTCTCATTTATGGCGTCTGGAAACTTTGCATCATGGTGGCCTTGTTTCTCACAGAATTTGTGATTTTTTTTTTAGCTTATCTTCAGCCAAACTTGTTTTTCAGTAGGAGTTCTATGCACCCTTACTTGGGCAAAGGTCCCTTTGAAGAAATGTTTATCTTTGCTCCTATTAAACCAGAATTTTTAGTCTGACCCAAAGATACTGTTTTTACAGCCCCTCTGGAAGGTTGCGAGCCCTTTGAGTGTCCCATATTGAGGGCCTAGTCCTCAAGGCCATGCCTTGTCACCGTGTAAGCACTAACACCCCCAGCGCCCAGCTCCTGAGACGACATCCACGTCCATTACGCCCACAGGTCATCTTAATGCCAGCTATAGTTCCCTTCTCTCTGTGTCCCCTTTTTGTTTTTGAAACCCAAGACTTTCCCTTTCCTTGCAGTTTAACTGTATCTTTTAAAGTATTTTCTGAACACTTTTTTCACCTAACATTTTTGTTTTTGCAACAGAAGAAATGCCTGCATAGGGTTAATCTTCCAAATACGGTAAACTCAGAAGTCCAGCACAAAATACTGGTCCCAGAGCACTCGGACTAAACTCAAAATTGAAAATGGCCTCAAAATTCTTCTCAACCCAGAAACAAGTACCAATCTGTCAGAGTTAACATGGGAAATGAAGACTTTCTCCATCCCTGTGATACTACGGGAAGAGCAATTACTTTTTTCTCCCCTCAGGCAGTTCAGGAAAAATTCAGTAACAGATCTCCATGGATCCTTAGAGAGAATTCCTGATTCCCAGCTTTTAGCCATATTTTTTTTCAAACTAGGGGGGTGTCTAAATGAGGATCAAAATAATGGTAAGGAGGGACATTCCCTGCATTGTACAGATGGAGGCTCCGCGGACCAGACGGCTTGCTTCCTCTGGCATGCTTAGACTTCATGAAAACGAAAACCTAACCCTGCCTTGGAAGTATCAAGAGGGAGGATGCTGGTGTTTTATGCAGGAAGAACTAAGCAGGTTTTAAACATTTGGAACATAAGGAGTCATTGATTTCGTGGATTTTATTATTTTTATTTTTGAATAGATGGCCCTTAATGTATTAAAGAACCTTATATTAGGTTAAGAAGTTACAACACATAAACATTTTAATATGTACCTGATAATACTCCTATATTTTTACCAGCCAATATAACACAGAGATAGCAATTATCCCACTAATCTTCTCTGTTTATAAAGTTGTTAGTATTTTAAAATCTGGGACAGAAGTTCCACTTTGCAGCATAGATAATCCCATTCTATTCTCTTTAATATATTTCCAGCTCTACTTATAACTCGAGTTTTACTGAAAGTGGAAATGTCATTAGGAGCTAAAACATTATGTTAAATAATCAACATGCAAACTAATCTTAATAATAATGCAATAATCAACATGTAAAACAAAAACATTATTTAATTTTAAATGTAATTACCTAAAACTACAAGGTATTAAAGAGTGTAATTATGAAGACTGTACAAATGTGTGAAGAAAATATCAAAAATCTTAAATAAGTTCATGAAAATGGGTACAAAAGTGTCCTCTGTCTGCTGTGACATACTATAACACTAAGTAAACACTAAATAACATTAAAGTGAAAAAAAAAATAATAATAACATTAAAGTGTTATGACAGAATGAAGAAAGGTAAGCCTCAAAATTATACTTCTCCTCTACTGCAATCATGTAAAAATCTATGTTTAAATATCAATAAATAGAAATATAGTTTGGAAACGTATTTTAAATAAAATTATTTTAATTAAAAAATATTCTTGGGGGCTTCCCTGGTGGCGCAGTGGTTGAGAGTCCGCCTGCCGATGCAGGGGACGCGGGTTAAGGACTCCACGCTTTCACTGCCCAGGGCCCGGGTTCAATCCCTGGTCGGGGGACTAAGATCCTGCAAGCCATGCAGAGCAGCCAAAAACAAACAAACAAACAAACAAACAATTCTTAAAACTATTGACTATAAGAAAATGTATCAAACGGTAATATTGGTTCTCTATGGGCATTTTTCTTTCTTTTTGCCTGCCTGTTTTTCCTATATTTTCTTTCATGAGCTTGATTATTTGAAAACCTTTTTCAATTGAAAAGAGTCTATTTGCAGTAGAGGGCATCTATACTATCTTGGACTTATTCAACATAAGTGGTTCATCCTTACGTGGAGTAATCACGCATGTCCTGATATTGCTTCCAAACTTATGGCCCAGCGTTGCTCTGTTAGGAAAAACATCATCTATGTGAAACAGTGTAGCTCGGCTGCTGACTTTTCTCCAAACCCATTTCCTTCTCTCCTGGCACATGGCTAGATGTCTTCCCAGCACACGCCACAGGTAGGTGTTTACCTGTGACCAAATTCTAGGCAAATGATCTGAGAAGAAGTAGCTGGTACCGCTTCCAGAAAGGCCCACGACAGCCTTTCCAGGTGCAATGCTGCAGGCTCTTCTCACTCCTTGGGCATCATGGACGTGAGCACCGTGATCCCGGAGACCTCACGTGAACGATGAGCCTGGACGTGACAGGCCTCACAGCCCGCCCACCTTCGCTGCTTGGCGAAGAGCTGCCCGCTGATCAGAAATACTCATTTCCGATCTGATGCGAGCAAGACGTTACGTTCTGACTGTGTTAAGCTACTGAGATGGGAGTGTCTGCAAAAGAAGAAAAGAGAAAAGAAACGCTCCGCTAAAGGAAAAAGACAGAGATGAGGAATGACAATGCATTCAGTTTGAAAGTACAATAAAAGTCAACTTTGAATAATTGGATCTCTACAGCTATTCCACATCAGTGGTGTTTACATAAGAGTAGTTTCCTCCAAAGTCTTCAGCAACTCATGAATCACGGTGCTTATCCTCACCCAGAGACAGCTATGGGGACAAAGGCAAAGAGCCTGCGATGGGAGTGAACTCCCATGGGCCCCCATGCTCTCGCTTCAACCTTTATCCTTGCCAAGGGAGCCCTGGGAACAAGCAGGATATCATCCCCAGGTGTGAGGAGCCTCCCCGCTATCTTTACTTCACCCCAATACTTGGATATTCAATACTCAGCTAACACCAGAACCCCCGCCATTCTTGGACTCATCCTGCATTAGATATCTGACAACCACGAGCAGCCTGTGTTGTGTGACTATAGTGGAGACGTATCCACAAAAGACCTGGGTCCCGGGCCCCATAGAAAAACAATGCTGCAGCTTGCACAGAGCCCCTAAATCTCCCTCTGACTGTTTTTCATCTGCAAAACAGACGTCAAGAAGATTATGGGCCACTTACCTCACGGAGCTGTTGTGAAGGGCAAAGTGAGATCATAGGCTTAAATAAGATGCGAGGTATTGTATTTATTTCTAGAACTGGCAGAAATACAAAACTAACTGACTTCCTAGCCTTGAGGAAGTTGCCTGAATACTGTTTCATATGGACTTTTATCACAAGGATTTTGGAAGATCCCTCAAACAGTTCCCTGCTTTGCCTAAGTGAGCCAGCGACGGTCCATCTCTTTGGCCAATGAGAGGTTAATATAAATCTGGGACCCTGCTTTAAACAGTTACAAATTCCCATCCTCATCTTGACTTTTTAAAATTAATTTTTATTGGGGTATATAATTGATTTACAATGTTGTGTTAGTTTCTGCTGTACAGCAAAGTGAATCAGTTATACATATACATATATCCACTCTTTTTTAGATTCTTTTCCCATATAAGTCATTACAGAGTATTAAGTAGAGTTCCCTATGCTATACAGTAGGTTCTTATTAGTTATCTATTTTATATATAGTAGTGTGTATATGTCAATTCCAATCTCCCAGTTTATCCCTCCCTGCTTTCCCTCTTGGTATCCATAAGTTTGTTTTCTACATCTGTGACTCTATTTCTGTTTTGTAAATAGGTTCATTTGTACCTCATATTGGTAAATCCACCACTGTATTGGACTGGAATACACAATAGTTACTATGTTAATAGGTCTTCTGCAAAGCATTTCCTGTTCTTATTTAAGGTCCAGGAACATCATACACGTCTCAGAGGTTAGAATGGCACATCTCTTTCCCTGGATCACCTTGCTGCTGCTGTTACATGTCATTCTTCCCTATCGTGTTATTCATCTCTACTTTAACACAGTGTCCCCAAGTCCTAAAAATGTTCAGCTTATCCATGTCACTGAGAGGCCAGATTTGCAAGGATGCTTGCAGGGGAATGCAGGAAGTTCAAATTTGGCTGTGCTATTAAGTGCATTTAGAGGAACACTAGTTCATGGTCACATTCAGTACAGCTGCTTGATGTATTAACTCACATTCAGGAGTCCAAAATTTCATGTGTGGCTGCTTCCTGTTTCTAGTTTTGAAGGAACCTGTCGGATTTCTGTGCAACTGCACGACAGCTCGAGGTGGTAAAGTGGCCGGTGAACCCTCTCTGTTGTTTGATGTTTGGAACAGGACGTTTCTTCACCCTGAGCTTCTGCAAGGCTCTGACAAGCAGACAGATGAGCCGGCATGTGGAAGAGGCCTCTTCCCGGAGTTTAAGTCCCTTGCAGGAGAGCAGGACACTGAACTTGAGGTTGATTCACACAGGGCCTGTCTTAGTGAAAATTTTCTCATAACATAACAGTCACGGTCCAGAGCTGCATGCTGCTGTCTAGGGGGATTTAGAAAGGACATAGTTTGATGCCTAAACTTGGTGCTATTCCATGATGGTTAAGAGTGAGAAGAAACAAAAAGTCCAGGAAAGCGAAAGAAGAGAGAGAGAGAGAGGGAGGGAGAGAGAGCGAGCTGGCAGGCCTGAGAACTGATTGAGGCAAGTTTTGACCTTAATTTGCTTGACTTGACGGTCAGAATTATACATGTCAAAGAGGTGGCTGGGTGTGGCTTGGATGCGGTTGGGCATCATTCAGTTATTTTTCAAAGGCAGAGTGCTCTACAGACACTGAAGCCACACTTCCTGGGTTTAAGTCAGGGCTAGTCCCTAACTTGCAGGTTACTTAAGCTCCGTGCCTCGATTTTCTCATCTGGAAAATGAGCATCACAGGTGTGCTTACTTCACAGAGGATTAAAGTAAATCAGTGCAGACGGAGTGCTTGGAACAGTGGCTGCAGGCACCGTTTAGAGTTGTCACCATTCACTGCGCTTGTCAGGGACTTAGCCAGTGAGCTCTGCCGTTTCTCCATTTCAACAATGTCTCTTGATTGTGGCAAGAAACTGACGGATCCAAGACGAGCAGGCAGAGAAGAGGGAAGGAAGCTGGGCACAGGGTGGTGACGGGCGAGGATCCGGGAGATCCCACTGATTTAACTCAACTTGACATTTAGTGAGCACTTACTCGCCAGGCATGCACTAGCCCAGGGGTGTTCGAGGATGAACTAGACTCAGGCTCAGTCACTAAACCGAATCCCAGCTCAGCCGGACTCGTTCCTCACCGCCATGCCCATCTCCACCTCTAGCCCTTTGCAAAGCTGGTGCCCCTTCATCTCCCACCATCCAGACCTTACCTGTCCTTCAGAGACAATCCCCGGACCCCTGTCTCTGTTCAGGGACACCTCAGCAACTGCAATCACTTGATAGGAATTTGAGGATGAGAGATTAGTAAAGAAAAGATTTCATGTCTTGCTACTCACGCAAAGTGGACTTCTCTGTCTCCCTCCTCCCTACACGCACACACACATACACACGCACGCGCACACGCACACACGCGCACATAAGCGCACACACATGCACACGTGCACACACACGCGCGCGCACGGCCATAAGCCAGGGTGCAAAGGAAAGGCCCAGACCTTGACAAAGTTACTCTGTTTCTTTGAGCCTCTTCGCCCCAACCTCAGATTGGAGGTGATAACTACGTACCTACCTTGAGGGGCAGCTGGGAAGATTGAATGTGCCTCGTTCATACTAAGTGCTCCCTTCATGGTAGCTTTTCTCAGAACCATTGAATAGATCTGTTTTCATTTCTTGATTGGCTTTGCCACTGACTTTTCAGTAGGAAATCGTATGGGAGGCAGTTCAAAATGGTGCTCTAAAGTCATTTCCGTCTCTTGGTTGTGTGGCCCCGGGCAAGTGACGTAACCTTTTTCTGACTTCATTTCCTTATCTATAAAATTGGAATAACAGGGGCCCAGCTCACTGAAGTTTTGTGAGGATTAAATGAGATCATGTATGCAGGCACTCAGCACAGGTGCTGGCACATCGTAAGTGTCCAGTGAATGTTAGCAGTTATTACTATCAATGTCGTTATTATTAAGGCTGAGCAAGTTGACGCCACTAAGAGATGTGCTTTGAGCAAACTTCACGTGCTGAGGAAAATCCTCCTTTGGTTTTCATTTCTTACACTGCCCAGTGGACAGTTGGAATTATCTACCTCGTGGACAATTTATTCTAAGAAGCACTTATTCAGCGTGCTGATGGCGTTTGATCTCCCCGCTTTCGACTTGCAGAACATCAAGAGGAAAACACTGTGATGTGTATGTAATGATATCGTGGTTTCCTTCTAAATCTAATGGAGCAGGAAAGATAATACCATGTTTAACGCAGACTTGTGTGTAGCTGTCTGAATGAGGGTTCCAAGCCCTAAAACCAACACCGTTTACCCAATTGCCTTTGAAGAAAAGTAACTGTTAATCATAAAGCGGAAAGAATCTTTGGGGAAACTTTATCAGTGTGATCAGCCTATTAGTCCAACATGGTCTGATCCATTTGCTCAGGCACATTAAGTGCTTCTGGGTTAACCCTTGCTGGTACTGTTCTTCTCCAGTTGGGCGACATGTCCTTATGGGCTGTTCTTACATAGAATGTGAAGGATATGCCATCACCTTGTGCAAAGAGCGAAAAGAACATCCTGGTATCGGTTCCAGCAGCTCCCTGTGTTTTCGTTTCCAGCAAATACCAAGTCCTTCCATCTTTCACCAGCCTGTATGTGGGGAGAGATGAACAAAATGTTCTGATGTGTAAGCTTCTTTCAAAACTTCTACCAGGGAAGCAACGTGAGCGATTGCGCAGGGAAGGTGTGGGTGTATTATCCTGGTCATGCTCAAGGAACTTGGAAAAGAGAGTCAGAAAACAGGGGTGGGGTGGGTGGAGAGTTATGGCAGAGATAACTTGGCAGTGGAACAAAAGCGAACCAACGAAAACAGCACAACCTGAGAGAGGGATCGAAGAGGCCGGCAGAGAAAGGGGACATCAAATTGACAACTTAGCCAGAAATCTGGACACTGTAAGACGGGGTCACGCCCCGGACTGAATTTATTGCTGCTTTCCTTGTTAACTCGCCTCATGTTTTAAGTCAAAACTGCCACAGGGATTTTATCTTCGAAATTTGTATGATCTGCCTCAAAATCCAAACCCTGAAAGAAGTCTCCTCAGCTTTGAGGTTCTTACCCGAAGGGAGGAGAATGCTGCCGCTCCCATCAGAGGGGAAAAAAAAAAGCAGAGGATTTAGGGATGCTGAAATCGTTTTTGTTTTGTTTTGTTTTGTTTTTTTAAGGTGGTGCCTTTGAAAGGAGGTTCTGAAAGCGGCTTGTTCTCCGAGAAATGAGCGAGGCAGGGAGGTGGGGGGAGGACCGGGCCGATGGAAGGTGGCAGGGACACAGGTGAGGGAGACACGTGGACGCCGGCAAAGGAGTAGAGAGGAGCGCGCCCGACCTCTGGGCCCCAGACGGCGGTCCAGTCGTCGCCACTTGTCACGGCTTGTGGTGGCAAGAGGATTCTGCTCCCTTCTCCCGCCCCGGGAGATTAAAAAGTAAACCTTAATATGAAGCCACGTTTTGTCAGTTCCAGGTGAGTAGAAAAGATTTCCTCCCGATCCAAATATAATGTCACAAATGAGGTGCGTTACGAATGCAGCCGGGACATCACCTTTGGGTGCAGGAAAGAGAGGCGCGCCTCTCCCTTTTGTGTCTGAGAAGGCGGCGCCCAGAAATGCAACAGAAAGGCGGAGAGGCGAGGTCTCCAGCCCCCTCTCGAACGCGAGGAGGCCGCAGTTTGTAAGGCGAAATTGAAAATGCACAACGTGTCAGCTTCGGAGGCTGATGATGTTTGTGCAGACATACCACTCCGGTGGAACGGTCCCAAAATTCCGCGCAAAAGGCGGAGGGGAGGAGGTAGGGGCGCGGCCGGGCCGCCCCTCCCCCGCCGCCTTCCAGCGCCTCAACCTGGACTTGACCCCTGGGAGCCTGGAGCGGCGCTGCCGGGGCCGCCCCGCCGGAGCCGGGCGCTGAGACTGGCCGCCCGGGCCGGCGTCGCCGCGCGCGCCCGCAGACGCCCGGCCGCGCCCCACCGCGTGCTCGCCGAACCCGGCGCGGAGGAACCGGAACCCGGGCCAGTGCAGCGTGGAAATATTTCAAACGCCCAGACCCGTTGTTTGATAGGGAGTGGGAGTGCCGATGGAGCAGAAGGGGGTTCTGACTCGAAGTGCTGAGAGAACGGACAGCTCAAAGGCCAGGGTCGAGAGCAGAGAAGGGCTGCGTGACCCCGGGTCGGATTCGACCCCGAGGACCCTGGGCCGCCCCCGCTGGGTGATGCCGGGCTAGTCGCTCCAACCCTCTGGGCTTCCGTGTCCTAACTGTAAACCCGGGCACTGGGCTAGGGCATTTCCAAGGGCCCTCCAGCCCTGACATTCTGTGATTCTTCTAAACCTCTTTAATTTGTCTCATGTGGATGAAGACTCCAGGCAAAAGGAAAAATAAATCCATAACGAGGGATTAGCTAAAGCTCAGCTCTAGAGAGAGACCCCCTCCCCCGAAAAAAGAAAGTTTCAAGTAACCCCAAACACTAGAACCCAGTGCATTTTAACTCTGTTACACTTTATAGATTATTTATTTCTTTAGTAACAAAGGTAATTGATTAGAGCTAGTGCTAAGGAAAAAAAATGTTCCTGGGTCATTTGTCTTTTGGAGGAAACGTAAATCCATAAATCCTCTGTCTTTTCTTCTTTCTAAATCTTTGCTCTTAGCCACCTAAAATCAATGAACCTAAAATCATTGGTTTGAGGTGATTTAGCCACCTAAAATCACTCGCCCGGCATTCTTTTCCTGAGATTCATATAATCTTTCGATAACGGGAGAAACGAAAGCCTCATTCTACAGCCATGACCTGAGAAAGCTGTGCCCAGGAAGAAAGATATTTAGATTTTATTTTGACAGCGTTTTTAATCTGAAGCAAAATGTTTTTTTATCTCCTAAAAATAGTATGTAAGGGCTTCCCTGGTGGCGCAGTGGTTGAGAGTCTGCCTGCCGATGCAGGGGACACGGGTTCGTGCCCCGGTCCGGGAAGATCCCACATGCTGCCGAGCGGCTGGGCCCGTGAGCCGTGGCCGCTGAGCCTGCGCGTCCGGAGCCTGAGCTCTGCAACGGGAAAGGCCACACAGTGAGAGGCCTGCGTACCGCAAAACACACACACACACAAATAGTATGCAAAATAATTATAAACTAGGTGTTACTTCAAGAATCACGTTGTATATCTGTGTATCTCTGGTTGGGAAAAGGAACATAAGATCTTCTAGTTGCACCACGGAATGTACGACATGTGGATGATTCAGAGGCTGGCTAATCTCTCCCCACCTCCCCCAAACAGTAACATTAACAATCAGGATTATATTTCTAACATTTGTGGTTTTAAAAATAATGAGTATTAAGGTGATTGACTCAAATTCTAGTTCTTACGGAAACAAGGTAACAAAGTGTTCAGTGATCATCAGGCAAAAGCTCATTCCAATTACAGTCTCCTAGATAATCTTCCAATATGCCCAAAGTAAGTCTTCCGCTGAGTTCCCAGCTCCTCCCCCACCTCGTTCCTGCCCAACCCCAAATGTTCCTTCTCCAATCAGCAGTCTCCTTGCTCTGGACTGGGCGGGGCAGGAGACCCAGTAGGACACGCCCCCCCACCTCCCCCAGCTTCTCAGGGACAGTTCTTGCAGTGGGGTGTTTGTTGTGCTGACCTTCTGAGTGGGTGACCCACAGAGAAGGACATTGTGTGCGGTCACTGGAGTTTTCTGGCCTCATTTGTCCCTGCCCATGTCCATGAGGCAGCCAGGGGAAGGCGGGAGAGGAAGTGGGAAAAAAATGATTATAAGGACATGCAGGACAAGAGATTGCAGCTGCTTTGGTGACAAAGAATAAATGGACTTGTGTTTCCTTCAAGGAATTGTTTTAAGTCAAAGGTGGGCCTGGTGCTCACAATGCTCTAACCAGCCTCTCTTCTCACTTCCTTCTACACATGCCCAGCCGCTCTCCTCAGAGCTCCTATTCAAGGCCAGTGCCAAAGCCCCAATGCCCCGGGGTCCAAATCCCACCTCCGCTTGAGGACCACAGCTGCAAATGGAAATAATGGTAGTTGTAACTCAAAGGGTGCTCTGAGATTGAAATAAGTTATTATATGCTTCGAAAAGTGCCTAGCGCGCATGCAACTTTCTAAATGTTTCCCTCCGTGGTTGTTTTAGTCAGCTGGTGGCTGCCTTCCTTCCTCACTGCTGCTTCAAGCCATTCCTAGTAATGATCCCACCTTGTCTTGTCCAGGAAGCAGGGAAGTGTTACCAGATTTGCGTTTGAAAAGATGTCATGGAGAATCTAAAAAAGTGTAGAAAACTCAGGAAAAAAAAAACCTCTTCCTGGGAAGGCTGCCATTTATCAAATCCAGCTCAATAAACTCCACTTTGTACACGATTCCAGTTAAACTTTAATGGCCCCGAGGTAAGTATTTTTACTCCATTTTATAAGAAGGAAATGAAGACTCAAAGAGGTTGCTTGCACAGCTACGATTGGAACACAACAATAGTAAATAACACAGTGATTACCTGTTATGTCCCAGGCCTTAAACACGCTGCGTGTCTTCACTCCTTTAATGCACAGGATGCCACTTTACAGCTGAGGAACTGAGGCAGAGAGAATAAATTACTTGCCCAAAGTCCCCCCCAAGTACAGCGTGAACTGACAGCTGCAGTAGAGTGCAGGCTGGCTGGCTGCCCGCCCAGGGGCCCAACCACAGCACGTGCCGCTCTTGCTTGTGCATCATACCCTGCCCCCTGCCGCAATGGGAGAGTCTTGGCCGCACGGACGCCCGCCTCCCACTGCCAAAGGCTGCCATCACCATCCAGAAAGTCCTTGAGAACGGCAGGCCTATTAAGAGTCAGCCCCAGGAGAAACACAAGCCACTATAATATATCATCCCTCTGTACTTGAATTTTCAAGACAGAATGAATGTTGATTTTCCTTTGTTCTGTTTTTTCTGTTGTAGAGAAGTCAAGTAACTTGCTCAAAGTCGCACAGCTGCTAAGTGGTGGAGCTGGGATTTGAACTCAGCCATTCTGTCTCCCAAGTCTGTGTTCTGAACCACCACAAAGTACCATGTTTCTCTGGTTTAAACAGGTAATGCATATCTCAGTGAGGATGAAACAGAAAACATAGGCAGCAAAGAGAGGTGGTGAAGAGCAGAGGCGTTGCCACCAGACTGCTTGGTCCAGTCCTGACTCTGTGCTGGTCAAGTGTGCAACCTCTGCTTGGTTTCTTAATCTTTCTGCACGTCAGCCACTGCCAAAGGGGGAAGCAAAAAGAAACTAACCACAGGGCTGTGTGGGGATTACACGGCATAAAGGCTCTGGGAAGGTCGGCCATTGTTATTACCGGTGTGCGGGTCCTTTCTGAAACCTGGAGATCCAGTTGTGTTTTTGATTCAGAGTTTTTCCAATTTTAGAAGAGTAGTTCCGTGCATTCCTTGAATTATGTAACTCCCCCGACGGCGAGGTCTGGGAGTCCAGATTAGCATCCTGTAAGCAAACGTATTAATAATTCTGCACAACCCGCTTGACACGCTAGGTGGGCAAATGCAGGTTATAATGGCCTCATGCGAGTTATGAGATATGAAAAAACTTGCAGTGTTCAGGGCTTTTACGTTTCAGATGGGGAGAAGGATTGAGGTTCAAAGCAGGCTGATTTCACTGGAGGGTGTGGAACCAGGAAGTGAGGGGTATCAAAAGGTACAAACTTCTAGTTATGAAATAAATCCATCCTAGGGATGTAATGTACGGCCTGGCTGCTGTAGTGAATAACACTGTGTTGCATATTTGAAAGTTGCTGAGAGTAGATCTTAAAAGTTCTTTTCACAAGGAAAACAACTCTGTAGCTGTGTGTGGTGACAGATGTTAACTAGACCTATCGTGCTGATGACCATTTTGAAATATATACAAATAAATTCAAGGGAAAGCTAGAAAGGAAGCTGCAGGTAAGACCCAGGAGGTGATCATGGGGCAGAGAGACGGACACCAGGGGTCCAGGGAGGGAGAGTCTTGTCATCGTGGGGCCACAGTGAAGGGCAACAGTGTCACCTCAGCCAAGGAGTGACAGGGACGAGCTGTGGGAACAGAGCAGTGCTCCGCCCGCACCATCCCTTTTAACCCCGGAGCAAATGAGCACTTATTTCGGAATTAACAGCAAAGGCACCCACAAGAGGTAGAAGGGGAGACAGAGGCTTTACCTCCCTAGCAACGGACTCTTGTTTTCAGCCCTCTGAGAACAAGAGGGATTTTGTGGACTTTTCACAAACGTGTGTCACTGGCAGCACCTATTAAGCCCTTGCTGAATACCAGGCATGGTTAATGGTTGATGCTGTCGTGTGCAACACTGAATCCCCAAACAACCCCGAGAAGCAGGTGTTGCCATCATTCCCGTTGTATGGATTTAGGGCTCTTCTGTAGGGTTTTGCTCAAGATGTCACAGCTAGTCAAGGGAGAGACCTGGGTCTCCGGCATCCAAACGCTACACTTTACCCAGAATGCTGGCCAAGGCCGTGGGACTCACAGACGTGAAGTGACAGGATTAAGGACCCAGGGCTGCCTTGTGTAACTCGTTTCCATTCCTGTGATGGTAATTTGGCTCTTAAAAGATTGGCCTGCCCTTCTAGAACAAGACAAAATGAGAACAAGTGCACACAGCTCCGATTTTCAGCTCGTAAACACTCTGCTCAGCAGCTAAAATAGACCCTTTGGAATTGGAGAGTGAGGCAAACAGAAGCCCTCGTTATTACAGTTAATTCAATTTAATTAAAGCCATAAAAGCAAAGCACAGCTTTGCAGTGGGTACTGACCATTCTGATTTGCTTGGAGGGCTCAGAGGAGTCGTGCTCTTATCTGATGAGCAGGGACTCAAGCCACCACCATCACTCAGCCTCGGTTACAGCCTTTCTACCTTGACTCGGCCCATTATTCTTTTGTGCACTGTTTCTCTTCTGTATTCTTTTGTTTGGAAGGTGATCTGCTGTGGTTCTTTTCCAGTTGTAGTACGAACTGCACTTGGATTCCCTTTCCCCGAGAAGCCCCCAATGCTGACATAAGTCTTCTATTTTCTTTCCCTTTTCTAGTTCTCTCCATCTCTCAATATTCTGTCCCTCTCTGCCTCTGCATTCTCTTCCTGTTCTTGTCGACTACCTTAAGCTGACCCCAAACCATCTCCCTGGGAGGGCAGTGAGCTCACTGGCAAGACCAAGCCAGCCCGCGGGCATCCTGTGAGGATGGGGGCTTTGCCTTGTTCATTCAACCCCAGACGGGCAGCATTTACTCTGCAAGGCTGAGGGCCTGCCGGAGGTGCAGGGATGGTCCCGCCTCAGCTTGCTTACAGCCCAGATGCAAGAGACACACAAGGAAACAGGCAAGCGCGGTGCAGTGTGAGGCCTGGGATGGCAGATGCATCACCTGGAATTACTGGGGCACCGGAACAGGGTGAGGGAGCACGTGATAATGCAGACCTTCTGGTGGTTCCCATCTTCGCTGAGCTGGCTTACTGCGTGCTGGGAGAGCCGGCCTCTGCCTGTTCATCCAGGCCCACCTCTACCTCTTCTAGCTTTCAATTTCTAGCTCATTTTTCTATCTTTCAATCGCATGAATTTTCCTTTCTCGCCTCAGCCTTTACTCATGCTGCCTGGAGCATGCTTCCCGCCCTCCCCACCCCTCTCCTGGCTTATGACGTCTCACCCTTTACATCTCCAATTAAATGTCCTTTCCTCCAGGAAGCATCCCTAGCCCACCAAGCCCAGGTGGCATCCCATCTGCTCGTTCCCTTGGCACCCTGCACTTGGGTACCTAACACTTAATCCTCACCAGTGTTATCACCTGTTTGTTTGTATTCCATCCTGGACCACCAGCTCCTTGGAAGCAGGAATGGTATCCCTATTGTTTGTCTCTCCAGGCCAGAAACAGTGTTAGGCACAGAGTAGGTGCCTTATCCAGCTTTGCTGGAGGCACTAAACATGGCTACAGAGGAAGAGTGGTGTGAAATGAAAGCAGAGAGGTAAGCTGGAGCAGATCACCAACATCCCCAGCTGAGCCCTGAAAGAGGAGACAGAACAGGGAACCAGAGCCAGAGGTAGCTCATCCCAATTTGGATGAATTTTCTCCAAGAAGAGAGAAAAACCCCAATGGCCAGAGCCGTCTTGAATTCTCCTGTAATGACAAGACAGCAGAATCAAATGGTGGGAGCTAAGCTTGTGTCAGCAATTTCTCATCAGGATTAACAAGAGGTACTTTGTTTGAAACAAGCAAGAAACTTCTGGAGACACGAAGAGACTTACCAGTAACAAAGAGGATAAGGCTGTCTCACTGTTGGGACCGCACGGCCGTCGCTGAGCATCTCCCTTCGATGACTGTTTCCCAGTGCTTTCACTGTCCATGGCTGGCACTGCCACCCCTACTGGGGGCCCCTCAGATGCCGGAGCCCACTTTGCCTGCATGAGGAGAGTGCCTGGGAATTTGAGCCCCCAAAGGCAGCCCTTAGCCAGACACAGGAGAGCAAACACTCCATCCCCTGAGCCCTGAGGAGGACGCAGATGGAGGTGCACCTGCCCTGCTCACAGATCCCACAGGACTTGGCTTCATATCATCTTCCCTTGGCTGCCTCCACACCACGCACCCAGGAACACTCTTAGAAAAGGCACCTGCACAAGGTTCCTGTCTCCAGGTTGTGCCTGGGGAACCTGGACAGAGTCCTGAAGCTCCGACAGAAACAAGCATTCTGCTGGGAGAGGGATGCCCTGCTCTCCATCTACACCCACAGCATTGCCATGGAAACCACAGCCATGGGAGGCGAGGGCACACTCTGAGACAGTTTCCAACCCTAAAGGGGGATTTTTAACTGAAAGGAGATGTTTCATTTTGCAACCCCTCCAAAAGGAATTCAAAGCCAGGTGCTTTTGTGCATTTGTCATCCGGTGGCATCTGGTGGCCTCACATCCAACTCCCCCCATGCCCCACCCCCAGGAAGGCGTCCCCACCACCTGAACTGAATGTGTCAGGGAAAGGAGAGCGAATGATTCCATCCAGTTCTCCAATGGACGGTGCATCTTTCAAAATGTCCCTGGAGGGAGAAAATTGTGTTTGGGGTGTGTCTGTATTCAAGGAAATATAAAGTTGTAAATGGTCAGTACTCCTAGTTTTCTATGTCAGGTGTTTATCAAAGGAAGAATTTTCAAATGCTTATGGGTGGAGAAGAGAAGCCTTCAACCTCCGTAGGTCAGCTTTTGGAAGTCTATACGCTACGAACGTACAAAATTATTCACACGTTCTTCTTTCTGAGCTTTACCTCCGTTTATGTTTCAGCGTTTTACATGGATGTGCTGCCAGGTAAAAAGAAATGTCAGGTTAGTCAAAAACAAGACTTTTAAATAAATAAGAGGGAAAAATACAACTTTGCTGTGTTGTCCCCTGAATAAGAAACAGAGATTCCTGAGCTGTTTATTTAAACCCTGAGGTTTGGCTTCAACACATGAACTTTAAAATCATTTTTGAGTAGTCATAACTTCTTTTCTCAGTCTGGCATCAGTCAAATTCAAGAAAGATTGGAAGCAACATTTAAAGACCACGATGCTGTTCTAGATGGCAAAGCCTGCCCTGCCCTGTGCCCAGCCCTCCCTTGACCACCCAGCAGCCCGGGCCTGGGGCCTTCAGCACCAGGTCATCCTTGACTTGACTCACCCCACCTGGACCCAGGGCAGTCACTGGGCCTCTGCTTCCTTTTAGTGCCTGAAGCTCCTCCTTGAACCTAAAGCGCAGACAGAGGGGTCCCATCTAACCCTGGGTCAGCTTCCCTGGCTTTGCTGGCTAGCAAGTAACACTATGGCTTCTTGCAGGTGCCCTGCAAGGAGTCTGAATCACTGAGCCCTTTGTTGCCTGAACCTGGGAAGTCAGCTGAGGCCCCAACCCTCCTTCAAGTGTAATGCTGCTTCTTTACTCCACACCAACCCTGGCACAGTTGTACCCCTTCCTCTGGCTATCCCAAAAGATCTCTTCACACCAGATCATTCACCGGGTCAGCAACACTACTGGAGACTTTACTGGAGGGGGTCAAGAGGAAGAGGGGGCGTGGCACACACCGCTCAGCCCCCAGCTTCCCGGCTCTCCCTGGCTGCCATCCATGTCTTGGGGTGTCAGCATCGTCCCCCAAACAGGACACTTAAATACGATTGAATACAACGGCTCCCGTACAGTAACATATGGATGGGCACCCTGAAGTAGAGAGAGACTCAGTAATTGGTTCCGGTTCACTCAGCTGATAAGAGTCATAATTGGAGTTTGAGCCCAGGTCTGCCTGAAGTCCCACTGCGATACGTCCAGCCGTCTCTCCAGGACGGAGTCACCTGCCTGACACCTCATTTCTTCCTGTCTTGCTAGTCCCTTTCCTCAAGCTGAGAGCCTGGTCCCTGATTTCATCCCAACAGCTAGGGCCCCGGTACTGACTGTGGGCTCCCTGACCCCCTGCACACCGCACACACTGCCCGGGGGGCCCCACTCTGCCCACCTCCATGCTGTGCCTGTCCCTCCCTTGAAGATGACTGATGGCTGGGCCTGCCTCCCATCTGCTGTCGCACTTTCTCTGTCCATCTTTTTTTTTTTTCTTCCCCGGCCGCGCCTTTTCACATGCGGGATCTTAGTTCCCCAACAAAGGATTGAACCCGTGCCCCCTGCATTGGAAGCTCAGAGTCTTAACCACTGGACCACCAGGGAATTCCTCTCTGTCCGTCTTACTGGACCTCTTCCCATCCCCTGTGGCTTGGCCCCTGCCCTGTGCTCTGGGCCACCTCCCATCCAGCTCAGTGCCCACGGCAGCGGCCACGGGGCCTTGCTGACGGTGTTCATTGTTTCTGGAAGACGACGAATCTCTCATCTCTTCCTTTCTCGTCCTTCCTCTTGGCCTGTCGCAGGCAAAGGACATCTGCCCTCCTAAGAAGGATGGTTTCTCCACTGTCCCTAATGAGCAGGCGGCCCCAGGAAGGACCTCAAAGTCGCCGGCGCTTAACGGAGTGGCCAAGACCTCGCCGCCTCCCTTCTCTCCTCTTGACTCCTTGTCTGTTGGCTGAGAGGAGAGCCGCGCTGGGAAAGGTTTCTGGCGGATCCATTTTCTCCCCGCTTCCTCGGGCTTTCCCGTGCAAAGCTAACAAAAGCAACTCACCTCTGTTCTCAAACTGAAAGACAGAAGCTGACTCCCACCATCTGGGCAAGGAGATGGGGGGGTCTTGCTCATTGTGTGCAGGTGTGGAGGCCCCCAGCCTCAGGGAGGAAACAGAAATAGCTCGAAGGAGCCGGAAGGGACCCTCAGGAGGGGGCTGGTAGGCATCTAGTGTCCAAGGAGATAGACACCATTATCACCAGGTATCAACACAAATATTACAGCAGGAGCTGAATTTCGCAGATAATCTGGCAGCCACTTGGGACGTTCTGAAGGGTCTCACGTGGTCCACCAGCGTGTGTGACCCTGGACCACATCAGCAATGCAGCCCCCAAGCTGTGGAGGCTACAGATCAAATTGAAAGTCACCCCTGGGGGTACTTTCCTGGTGGTCTGGTGGTTAAGACTCTGCACTCCAATGCAGGGGGTCCAGGTTCAATCCCTGGTGGGGGAACTAGATCCCGCATGCATGCCACAACTAAGAAGTCTGCATGCTGCAACTAAAGATCCTGCATGCCACATCTAAGACCCGGCGCAGCCAAAATAAATAAATAAATAAATATTAAAACCAAAACAACAACAAAAAAAAACCAATTGCATGATACCTACACATAATTTTAAAAAGAAAGTCACCCCTGGGGACTCTGGGCCTGTGCTGAAGAGCTGTGATATGTGCGGCTCCCTGGAATGAGCCAATCTCACCATCGCTGTTCCATCACTTGTGTCTTCCCACCTCTTCCCAGCCTGGCCCCCCGCGGTGCCTTCTTCTCCTCTCAGTTTCCTATTGTCTGCACCAGCCACTGGGCGTTTAATCAGGTGTGGACTTGTGGCACTCCCATTATCCTATATGGAACTTCTACCTGCTGCATTATTCTTTAAACAGGTGTGTGTGTGTGTGTGTGTGTGTGTGTGTGTGTGTGTGTGTGTCCTGGTGTGGGAGCTCCTGTCGGGAGCAGTGTGCTCTGCAGAGTTGAGGAGACACAAGCTTGGAGTCAGAGAGGCTTGGCCCCTCGTTCTGGTCTGGCTCTGCATAAGGGACAAGTCTTTCTGAGACTCCCCTTTAAGGTATGGTGGATAACACTGGAGTGGAAGGAACTGGTCTCTTCTCTAATTTGTCTGCAGTGAGGGAGTTCCAGGAATGTCCAGGAATTATTGGAAAAAAAGATAGAAGCAACTATACTCCAATAAAAATTAATCCAAAAAAAAAATAGAGCAGGCTTTAAAAATACATTTTTAGAGATTCCAGGGAAGTGAGTAAGCTAGAAAATGTAATCAGGGTAAGGACCTGGGTGGTTAGAGGATAGATGATAGACTGATGATAGATAATAGATAGATGATAGATAGATAGATAGATAGACAGATAGATTTAGATAGATAGATGCTGTCTATAACCAGAGAATTAAGAAAGATTCATGTTTAGGTTGGAAAATCAGGAGACTTTCCTGAGGTGACCCAGAAAAATTTCCAGTGAAGAAAGAAAATTGAGAAGCCACCTGATTTTTAAGAGCTGTTCATGAAGATGTAAGAGGTCATTCCACCAGGTCACAACTCCTCGGGCTGAAAACCAAAAGATACTGCTTGGAACCCCTAAAGTAGCATCATTCCATGAGTGAGGTGAAAGGTAACAGTGGCTAAGAAAAGATCTTCTGAATCACTATAAATAAGGAAATGGATGTCTGTAACTTACCTTCCTGTGCCCAATATCTGCTCACCCCTCTATAAAAAGCTTTATGGTCAAAAATGCCCAACGGACCTGATGGATCCTCCTTCCCCTCTGCCTTCTCCACTCCCTCCCCTCAATTCAGGTGGCCCCTCTTTCCTCTAAACACCCAGAGTTCCTTATTTGAACATCTCATAGCATTGAACTAATTAGTTGTGCACATACCTGTGTTTGTCAGAAAAATGGCCCCCAAGGATGCCCACATCCTCATGCCCGGAGAGACTGAAGGCTGAATAAGGAGCTGGGGATGGGGAGATTCTCTGAATTATATGCATGGGCCCCATGTAATCGCACAAATCCCTTAAAAAATTTTTTTTAAAAAGAACCTTTCGTGCTGTAGTCAGTAAGAAGGGGATGTGATGACAGAGAAATGCATCCTAGCTGGTTTTAAAGACCAAGGAAGGGAGCCACAAGCCAAGGAATGCAGGCAGCTTCTGGAAGCCAGGAAAGACAAGGAAATGGAATCGCCTCTAAACCCTCCAGAAAGGAACGCAGCCTCAATCGCATCGTGATTTTCGCCCAGTCTGACTTCTGATCTCGGAAATACAAGACAGCAAGGAAACAATACACTCTCCCCGCAATGGACTGCAGGCCTTCTGAGAACAGGTGTCTTTTTCTGTTTCCTCAGTCGTTACACCTGTGCTATCAATAAATACATGTTGGAAGAATGAACACGTGGACAAATGAAGGATATATGTACACAGAGCTCACCACCAAGGACGGCACTGGACCAAAGGAAAGGCAACAACATCAAGGTCACAGAGAAAATAGGCTCTCGAGCCCTTGGGTGGGGAGGTTGAACGCTGCCACCAGGACCTCCTTTTGCTGAGTGGCCTGTCCCTTTGGTCATGTAGGAGAATGATACACACATAGGGGAAGAAATTCCAGAGAAAGATGAGACCGTATCTAATTAAGCACTAAATGGAAGAAAAGGGCTGTGCAAAGGTAGGATGAAGAGAAACTGAGTCTGGAAAGGGTTACTGATGAACGTGGACTTGCTCTGGACTTTGCAGGGCGGCCAGGAATGGTTACGTGGAGGAGGTGGTAGGGCTGACTCCAGGAGACTGGTTTTGCCAGGAGTTGAATCATAACGAAGAATAGTTACATAGTAGAAAGAGCCTCCATCTACTGAGTTCTTCCCAAATGCATCAGCTCACGTAATCCTCCCAAAGACCCTCCAAAGTGGTATAAAAGACATCTTGAAACCTTTTGACGTTTGTGTTCTTGGTTGCCCAGCATCTGATCCCCCTTCTCAGGTGTGGGGAGGTTCTCCCTCTACGAGCTTCGGGTTCCCTTTCTCGCACTGCTGACAAGACCCTTTGCTGCAAAGCCCAGACCCTTGCTTTCTCCCCCCCCACTCCACCCCCCACCCCCCGGCAACCAGGACATGGACATGTGACCTGGTATAACCATCAGATTTTAATCAGGAATAAGTGGCAGAAAGAAAGCGGACAGGGAGAATTTGTTCCAGCAGCAGCCCTAGTAGCAACATCTGGATTCCAGAGGCAGTAGGGCAGATGGATCTTCCCTTGTTTCCAGCATGTTTTCTGAGCCTGGTTTGATCCAACCTTCTCAGTGATTCTTTGAGCTACTCAAATCCCATTAGAAAAGTCTTTCTGTACCTCAGTTGGTCAGAATAAATCCCTGTTATTTACAACCAAGAACCCTGGCTGATACAGTAGATTAAAGTTCTTATATTGCAGGTTAGGAATCTGAGGCTCAGAGAGGTGAAGTGACTTGCCCAAGGTCACACAGCTCATACCTGTTTGATTATAAAGCTTGTGTTCTTAACAGTACTACTCATTAAATGTTCAAAATTAGAATTGGATTATAAAAGTCTTCTTTTGTGGATACTTCATAGATGGTATTTTTTTCTACGGGATAATTAGGATGAAACAATTATATAGCTGGAGATAGTATGTATCAGTACAAACTTTGTAAAAGGCAAACTGGGACTATGTACCAAGCCCCTTAAAGTGTTCAAGCCCCTCGAGTTAATGATTCCATTTCTGGGCCTCTGTCCCAAGGCAGTGTTTCTTAACCTTTTCTTTTTATTATGGCCCATTATTAGATAATATTTTTAGACACTTTTCTCTTTGTCTCCCCCAACCATTTTATACCACAGATATACTATATGTTTTTTTTTAATTTATTTATTTTTGGCTGCATTGGGTCTTCGTTGCTGAGAGGGCTTTCTGTAGTTGCAGCACACAGGGGCTACTCTTAGTTGCTGCGTGGGCTTCTCATTGCGGTGACTTCTCTTGATGCGGAGCACAGGCTCTAGGCACACGGGCTTCAGTAGTTGTGGCGCTTGGGCTCAGTAGTTGTGGCGCACGGGCTTAGTTGCTCCACGGCATGCGGGATCTTCCCGGACCAGGGCTCGAACCCGTGTCCCCTGCATTGGCTGGTGGATTCTTAACCACTGTGCCACCAGGGAAGTCCAAGATACACTATATGTTTATGTATTGCGTTTATATCTGTGCTTTATCTATTAAAGAAGTAAGATTTATTTTACCCCCAAGAATCAGCTTTGGTTCCCTTAAGGGCGATTATCACTAGAATTCATGTTCTAGGTAAAGAAATTCATGTACAAAGATGTTCAACACACATTAATTAAATAGTTAACAACTGAAGATGCACAGCAAAGTGGAATAATATATCTACCAATTTGAATATTGGCCATTTTAAATGATCTTCAATGAATAAAAACCTGCCATTTAGAAAGTTTAAAAATACTTCATAAACAACTCAAGTGAAATAGGAGATATAAATTGAGGACATAGAAAATTTAGGAAGTATTATTAGTAAAAATACACTACTGCCCAAACAGACTTTTCTCAAAGGAAAAATCATTGATTGCCTGAAACATTTACATTACTAAATTGCAAAAGCATAAATAAATAAAATCAATTTGAGTTTAATTCAAATTGATCTCCCTGTGCTATATAGCTGCTTCTCACTAGCTATCTATTTTACATTTGGTAGTGTATATATGTCCATGCCACTCTCTCACTTCGTCCCAGCTTACCCTTCCCCTTCCCCATATCCTCAAGTCCATTCTCTACCTCTCCATCTTTATTCCTGTCCTGCCCCTAGGTTCTTCAGAACCTTTTTTTTTTTTTTTAAGATTCCATAAGTTTTTTGTTCCTCTTTCTGTAATTGCTTTAGGTGTAAGATTAGTTGGTTTACTTGAGATTTTTCTCGTTTCTTGAGGTAGAAGTTTATTGCTATAAACTTCCCTCTTAGAACTGCTTTTGCTGCATCCCATCGGTTTTGGGCCGTCCTGTTTCCATTGTCATTTGTTTCTAGGTATTTCTGATTTCCTCTTTGACATCCTCAGTGATCTCTTGGTTATTTAGTAGTGTATTGTTTAGGCTCCACGTATTTATATTTTTTACAGATTTTTTCCTGTAATTGATATCTAGTCTCATAGCATTGCGGTCGGAAAAGATACTTGATATGATTTCAATTAACTAGAGAATTTTTAATTTAATTTTAATTTATTTTTTAAATTTATTTTCATTTATTTATTTATTTTATTTAATTAATTAATTTAATTTTTAATTTAATTCATTTTTTGTTGCTCTTTAGTCCTTCTAGTTCCTTGTTAAACATTTCTTGTATTTTCTCCATTCTATTTCCAAGATTTTGGATCATCTTTACTATCATTACTCTGAATTCTTTTTCAGGTAGACTGCCTATTTCCTCTTCATTTGTTTGGTCTGGTGGGTTTTTACCTTGCTCCTTCATCTGCTGTGTGTTTCTCTCTCTTCTCATTTTTCTTACTGTGTTTGGGGTCTCCTGTTTGCAGGCTGCAGGTTCATAGTTCCCATTGTTTTTGGCATCTTCCCCCAGTGGCTAAGGTTGGTTCAGTGGGTTGTGTAGGATTTCTGGTGGAAACAGGCCCGACACCCGGTCAGAGCACCAAGACCCTGTCAGCCACATGGCTCAGAAGAAAAGGGAGAAAAAAAGAAAGAAAGAAAGAAAATAAAGTTATTAAAATAAAAAATAAATTATTAAAAATAAACAAATTAAAAAGTAATAATAAAAAGAAAGAAAGAAAGTAGACAGGAACCAAACCAAAAAACAAATCCCCCAATGATAACAAGCGCTAAAAACTATAGAAAAAAAAAAAAAAAAACGGACAGACAGAGCCCTAGGACAAATGGTAAAAGCAAAGCTATACAGACAAAATCACGCAAAGAAGCATACCCATACACACTCACCAAAAGAGAAAAGGGAAATATATATATATATTGAATGTCATTCAAATGGTCCTTCTTTAGCTTGTGTTCTATGTTGGGTACAAATTTAATGATTCCTTTCTGAGAAGCTCAAGTACTGTCTTCTTCAATGAAGAATGTTGCAATAGTCTGAGCAGGACGGTGATTCTCCAATGGCAAAGTTTAGCTTTTTCACTCTGTAGGAATAACCTCAGCCATTTTTCCAAATATGAAAACTCAACTTCATGCTCTGCAAGAAAACTGTAACTCTGGTGCTGTTTGACCACAGTGCAGTGAGCTTCTGAGCTCTATTAACTCCCCAGCCTCCAGGACCCTTCAGTGGCAGCCTGTGTGGCTCCATCAGTGGCACTTCATTGAAATCTTGAGACCCTAAGGATCCTGCCGCTGTCTATATTTCAAAAGGGAGCCCAAATCCAGGCCACTGTGTTGTCAGTTGCACGGGTTCTAAACCAGAGGCTTCAGTAGCCCAGGGATGTGCTTTTATTTCTGAATCCTTCCTGTGAGCCCCTTGAGCTCACCACTTTATTGCTGGTGGTGGGTGAGGCCCTACTCATTCCTAGCTCTGCAGCTTTTGTGTCATGAGCTTTAAACTTTCTTTGAGCAGCTCTTTTTCCTGGTTGGGTCCAGAAACCGGCTCTTCGGCACATTTTAAATGAACACCAACCACAAATCTTCCACTCTGCTAAATCCACAGCTGCCACATTAAACAAGATGATGTGGTGGGTGCCCCAAGCAATAAGCAAGCAAACATATTGTAGCATGTAAAATTAAAAAAGAGTTTGTAAACCAGGGGCACAACGTCAATCTCATGGCACTGAACTGCATCCAAAGCGTAAGCCTGCGTTACCTAATGAGCTGGGCTTGCATCTGAGCATGAAACCTCCTTCCAGGGGCACCCGCCATATCTTCCCCTCTCTCGCTGTCTGTTCTTTCCCAAAGCCTGTGGGGCAAGGGTCACTTTCCCTCCTTGTTTGCTTCCTGGAAACCCCTGCCACTCACCCCCAGCCCTGGCAGGACCCTTCCTCCATCGTCTCCTAGGTCCTCGGAGTAAGGCTGGTCCCCTCTGCACACCAGACGCTCTTGCATTGGCCCCAGCCTGCAGCTCACATCAAGCCCTCTCCAGCTCTAAGGAGGCTCCTTGAGCCACTCAACAGTAAGAACCTTTCTCCTGCAACCCACACCAAAATGCCCCAAATTGAGCTGCACGTCTTTTGTCATCATGCATTCATTCACACTCATTTCGTCCACTGTTCATTCATCCATCCCCTAATACAGGTACCCCCTATACCACTTCACTTTTCTAAAATTTCAAGGACTCTTTATTAATATCTATTGCTGCCTAACAAATTACCCGCAAACTCGGTGGCTTTAAACAACACACATTTATTATCTCACCATGTCTGCCGGGCAGCAGTCTGGGCTCGGCTTAGGGGGTTCCTCTCCTGTGATTGCCTCTCACAAGGCAGCAACCAAGCTCCAAGCAAGGATCTATTTCCAAGCTCACATGGCTGTTGGCAGATTTCTGTTCTTTGGGGGTTTTCGTACTGTGAGCCTCAGTTTCTGGATGGTTGTCGCCTTCGGTTCCTCTTCACATGGTCCTTTCCAACATGGCCAGTGGCCCCACTGAAACGTACAAATAGAGAGTCTGCCAGCAAGACAGAAGTGAGATATCTCATCACCTCTATCATAATTAGAAGCAAGCTGCTAGGCCAGCCCACGCTCAAGGGGATGGGATTCTACCAGGTGGTGGGGATCATCGGGGCCTCTGAGAGTCTGCCTCCTACAGTCCACTTGGGGAATTGCAGGCAGTCTTGTACCGAGGGCAGTGCAGAAGCAGGACAGTGTGGGCAGGTAGGTAGAGACCTCGAGGGCTTCATAAACCGAGCAAACGAACTAGGGCACCGTCCTGTGAGAGGTGGATTCCGCTTCTTTTCTTTTACTGCACCTTTTGGTTTCGTTGCATTTCTGAAAATCACTTCAGCCTCCTTTGCTCCTGGAGACCCTCCTTAGACTTACATGGCCCACACTGTCAGTTCCCAATCTCCTTCCTGCGTTTCCATCCCCCAACAGGTGTCGGCCCACCTGTCATTTAGAAACACCTCAGTACAACTGGCACAGGCGCAACTGAACTCTACTCAACCCCCCTGACCGCAAACGGATGACACCCCCAAACCCGTCAGCTAGGTTTCGGCAGAAGGTTGCTTTTGGCTGTCAGAAAAACCAGGACAGATGAGGGGAGGAGAGGGAGGGGGTCAGGCAGGACTGTACCTGCCTTGAGACCTAGCCTCTCCCACTGGTTTCTGAGTTGTTCCCTAATCGTGGTGCTGCCACCAGGCCTCAGTCGTTACAAATCCATCAACAGCCCCGCTGTTCAGCGAGCAGCCCCAGAAAAGCCAAAACTTCCCAAACCGCAACCAACTTTCCTTGAGGAAATCGCCTGAAGTCATGATCCCTCATTGCTGGAAATGTCACTTGACTGTGATTGTCACCATGATGACTGTTCTTTCTTTTCATCTAGGTTGAAAAACGTCCACCATCCTAGCTGCTAGCGATTTTTACTGGCTTCCTGACCTTGATCGCTTTTCCTGCACGTGTAAGAGAGTGTTCTTGCTGAAGCTCATTTCTCTGGGCTTAATAAACCATTTTATGGGCTACTTCTTTTGGCAGAAAGCCCCGTCCTCCATCCTTTGATCTGCGGACTCTGCACGTACAGAGCTAGTGCTGAGTAAGCACCACCTATGCAAATATCAACAGCCATGTCCGAGACATAAGCCCAGCTTCCATTCGGAAGCCCTGGGGACTCCGCCTGTAATCCTTAGATCCCTTTGGCCTCCATCCTTGCCCCACCCATTATTATCTCCTAGGAAAAGGAAGAAAGTTCCATAATTGGTGGAATTTGAGGATTTCCACCCAAGTACTTCTTGCCATCACACTCACTGGTTACTGCACATCCATTTGGAGGATGGCCGCCTTTTAGAATGGATCATTACCACTTTCCAAGTGCAACAGCTTTGATCTCTCTGCCAGAGGACATCTGCTCGCCTGTTATGACATTTCTACCTTCTAGGTTCAGGCCAGAATTGATCCCCTATTCCCCGAGCCCGTCTCCCTGCTGGAGTATCACTCGTTCTCCTCCACCTTGGTTTCCTAGGCTTTGAGTTCTCATCCTCTCATTCCAACACTTTCGCCTCATCCTTCCATGTCATATTTTACCTCGGACCAAGAGAAATGCTGCGGCTGACAGGCCATCGTGGTGTCTTTGAAGTGTGCTGGCTCTGGCTGGAGACGCAGCTCACTGGAATTTCTGAGAAGCCTTCTTTCCACTTGGTCTCCTTCTCTGTTTATTCACGGAGGAGAATGTCCATGATCAGGAGGGAAATCGCCAGACAGTCAGCTCTTTCTGCGAGTCAGCAGAGGATGCATTTTCCCACTTCCTCCCCTCCCTCAAAAGGCGACAGTGTTGCCTAAACCCCCCCTCTCGCTACCTTCATCTCCAACCTCATCGCCTCTTCCTGCCAAGCCCAGCATTTCCCCTTCCTGGGAGAGGGGTTGCAGTTGAAGTCAGGGGTTATCCACCTGCCCAGAAGAGCCTGGCCAGAATCGCCCCCCTAACAATGAAACATTTCCTTTGGTTTCACCTGATCCCCTGCTCCCTTTGCAAAATACAGAGCCAGGCAGGGCCTCAGTGGGTTGCCAGGAGATTTGTTTAACTGCTTCGAAATCATTATTTGCATGCGGGAAAGCCTGGAACAAAAAGCCCTTGTGTGTGTAAAAATGCCGCAGCATTAAGCCTTGGTTTGGGTCCCTTCTAAAAAAGAAGTGCAATTGTACACATAGCAAGGGCGCCTGAGGGCTGAATGAGCCATCAGATGACCTGATAGGCTCGAGAAGAAACCTAACCCAGCGCGCAGCCTCTGTTGTCCTCGTACACTGGTCAGCTACGCCTCAAGATTGACCCTTGTTTCTCTGCAAGTCGTGCCTTTGTCTCCAATCAGGGGGTCTGCAGCGAGGCCTGCTGGAGGGGCCGGCAAAGATGAGCAAGGGAATGGGACAATCTGAGGATGCAGTCAGCGGGCGCACAGTGCCTCGCACTTACAAGGACCCAGGAAACGTTACTCAGTGAGCCATTTGGGCTACCGAGTCCACACCCACCGGTTACCAAGCCAGGATGAAGAAACTGGAGTTCAGGTAGCCCCCAAGACTCTTGCAAACCTTAATTCAAAGAGGAAGAAACTGACAGAAAACCGTTTCCCGCCTTCAAATCCCCACCTCCTGAGAAAGCAGCATGGTGTCCGGAACAGCAGTGAGTCACAGAACCTTAGTGGGTGTCACCCTACCCTCTCCTGGAAGTGGAGTCCTGGGAGGCAAGGAGAGTGCCCAAGGTCACACAGCAGTCTTTCCCAAATGGATTAAAAGTCTAAATTTCAGTCTGTGACGTTCAGTCACTCTGACGCAAGCTCTAACAACAGCGTCCCTTGAAGGTTTGCTAATAAAAATGAAGTCGTAATTGTAAAGTCGTCCTTACCAAACAGCACTCACGAATACTCTGCCTGAAGAATAACAGAGCAGAGTGGTCCCACCAGGGCAGCCCTGGGTTCCCCACAGAGACCCCAAACCCAGCGCGTGGACAACTGAACTTGGTAGCACTGCACACCCTCCACCTCCACCAGAGTCCACTCAGTGATCAATGGCCCCTGGTCTGCCTCCTGCTTCTTGCCTGGATTTCTGCGCGCCTGTGACAGCCTTCCCAGCGCTCTCCCTGCCTCATCCTCCACTCCTTCCAATCCAATCTTCACAGGGAAGCAAACAGTGAACTGTCCAAAATGCAAACTAGATCCTGTTGTTCCTCTGTTTCAAATCCCTTGATGCTTCCCCAGGTCTAAGCAGGAGAACGTGCAGACTATATCGTGTTGCACAGCCAGCCTTGCGTGATCTGGCCTCTGCCTTCATTTCCAGCCTCATTTCTCCTGTACCTCTGCCCTGCCAGGCAGAAGTGCCTACAGGCTCTTTAGCATCTCTGTGCCTTTGCCTGTATTATTGCCTCTTCCCACGAGGCCACACCTAAATTTATCTCCTGAACATGAAGCCTACTCATCCTTCAAGTCTCAGCTCAAATGCCATCTCCTCCAGGAAGTCCTCCAGTACCACCATAACTCTTGTAGCAATTTGTGCAAACCCTGATCATATTGCAGAATTAATGCTCATATTTCAGTGTCTCCATTAAATGGTAAACTCCTGAAGAGCAAGGACAGAACTCTGTCCAACTGTGTATCCTAGCACGTTGCCCGGAATGTAGGGGCTGGTTTATTACCAGAAGAGATACTGGTTTATTAGAAGAACTGAATTGATTTATCGAGCACCTACGATATGCCCAGCACTAGGGCGACAGAAATGAACAAAACAGAAAAAAAAAAAAAAATCACTGTTTTCTGAAGTTTATATTATAGTGGGATAATAACCAAATGCTTAACCATATAACCAAATGCATAACTATATAACGTCAGCCAGTGACAAGTACTAAGGGGAAATGTAAAGCAGAATGAGGAGATGGGGGTGAAGGGTTCACTATTTTAGATGGCAGGGGTCAGACAGTAACTCTGAAAGGTGACATTTGGGCCTGGACGCAGATGAACAGGGATTCCCGTCATGGGGAGAATGGGGAAGGGTGAGTACCAAGACGCTGGGGTGGGAGTATGTTCGGCGTGTTTGAGGAACAGGAAGGAGGCCCCTGTGTCTGGTGTGCAGTGAAGGAGGGAGGGGAGGAAAAGTCAAGGCTGAAGAAATGGCCAGGCCACGTACGCACATCTGACAGGAGGATTTATTTTAAAGAGAAATAATAAAGACACAATTCAAGAGGGTGGTTATTTACAAGGGGTGGGGGGAAGACATGGAGGAGAATATAGGTTGCTGTGAATTACTGTCAATATTCTCGTCCTGGGGTTTACTGGTGGCTTCATGGGTGTTCGTTATAGAGGGAATAAGTAAGCAGCAAAGCCGTGCATGAACCGAAGACAACAGTCACGAGCCAGGAATTCTCACTAATCTGATTCTGCGCACTGGAGAGAGAAAGTAATTCCCTGGGGCTAAAACTTTATTCTGAAATAAATGTATATATACCTTGCACTTAAGAAAACCCTCTAAGTTAATACCTGCTTCACTGAGAAGTTCTCTCCAAAGGTTTTGGTGGTTTTTCTCCCCCAGATAACGTGGGAGGTGTGGCTGCCGTTCTCAGTTCCTTCCACCCGATGCTCTGAGCAACCTGCGGTTCAGTGTCTGGACCACAGGATCGAGTGCAGGAGAGACCAGGCTCCACGGTGCTGGGCAGGCGCACAGGACAGTGAGCCCTAATGCTGACGCTGCTCTCACTGGAGGGTGTCAGAGCAGTGCAGGGAGGCAGACAGACCCAAGTTCAAGTCCCAGGTCTGCTGCCACTAGTGCGCTGACCTTAGGCAAATCCTGTGGCTTCCTGAGCCTCAGGTTCTCAAGTGTCAACTTGGAGTGTATGAGTCCCGCAGGGACTACTCAGCTGTAGCAAAGAACCACAAACTGGGGGCCTTAAAACCACAGAAATCTCACAGTTCTGTACCCTGGAAGGAGTCAACAGGCCACGTGCCCTCTGAAGGCTCTGGGGAAGGAGCGTCCCTGCCTCTTCCAGCTTCTGGTGGCGGCCACATTCCTTGGTGTTCTTTGGTTTGTCACTGTCTCTGTCCCTGTCTCACCTGGCATTCTTCCCATGTGTCTCTGTGTCTTTTAATGGGCTTCTTATAAGGATACCCGTCAGTGGATTTAGGGCCCACCCTGATCCAGTGTGACCTCATCTTAATTAGTTACATCTGCAAAGACCCTTTATTCCAACCCTTTATTCCAAGATCACATTTTGAGGTTCTGGGTAGACATGAATTTCAGAGGGATATTATTCAACAAGGTACGTGGAGAATATGATATATAACAAAAAGGGCCATAAAAAGAATTAAATTAAATACTGTATATAAGGCACCTAGCACGATGTTAAGCATTCGTCTTCACCATCATCATCTCAGAGGAAGAATCCTGTTTCTGAAAACATTCCTTCCTGTTAGCTAAGGGGACCACAGGCGAAATGGCCAAATAGGCCTAGGTTCAAATCTTGGCTGGGCGACCTCTGGCAAATTACTTAACCTTTCTGAGCTTCAGTTTCTTTATCCACACGGATGGACATATATATCCAACACTTAAATGTCTTTTACTGTGCAGGAGGCACCGTCCTAAAAGATTTATGAATATTGTCTCAGTGAATCCTCAGAACAACCCTGTGAGCTAGGTATTATGATTATCTCTATTTTACAACCAAGGAAGTTGAATTAGCAAGTATTTTATTTAAGACAGTTGTCTAAGGTCACATAGGAAGTAAGTGATGGAACCAGAGTTTAAACCCAGGCAGTCTGGCTCCAGAATTCCCCCAAGATTAAAAGAGAATAAATAAACTGATGTATTTTTGTGTCTGAATATTTGTTCTGATTTAATAAAATGCTTTCTGAAAATAAAAAAGAGAATAAATAATAAAATAAATAAATAAAATATGTAACCAGCGCTCACTCGCTACACGGCAGTCAACAAATGGTGGGACGGTAACTAGGGCTCCCTCGTCCAAACCTTTCCCCTTTGCAGACCTCAGGGATGCCTTTCCTCCTTCCTCTTTCTCGGTTCAGATGTTCTGGTTGTTGACATTAATCCATATTTAAAAGTCCAGGCTGCTCAAGTTCCATTCAGTGTCCTGTGGCATCTTGCCCTTTTTTTCATCTTGTTCTCATTCTCTCCAGTGTCCTGTGACCAGGATGCCTGGGTTCGGGGGTGGGGAGTCAGAGAAGGGGAGGGAGCTGCAGCTCACTCTCTGGCAACTGGGGAACGTGGAGGGGGTGGGTGCTTCTCTCCTGGGGTGGGGACAGAGTTAGGCAACAGACTGTAAGACACATCTCAGGGACATCTGCCCAGCGGGGCCACCCACTAAACCCAGGAACGTGTATGCTGTCCTTGGCACAAAGATCCTTGAGAGATCCATCGTGGAACAAAACCTCTGTTCGATTTAGGAAAGCCACCACCAGAGAAGAAAGGAAAATTCTCCTGTTGAGGAAGCCGCTCCATGATGGTGGCAGAGGCAGGAGGAATGAGTGGTCCCCTGAGCATCCATCCTGGGGCACCTCTCCTCTCACCCTGCCTCACTCTACCATGAGCAGGAGGTGCTCGCATAGCTCAGTCCAATTTTCTGGGGCTCCGTGGCCCCCACCTGCTGGTGGTCGGGGTCTGCCCTCTGCCAGCTGGTGCGGGAGAAGGCGCAGGAATTCTGCCCGGCCCGGTCCTCCTCCTACCTTTTGGGCCATTGCCAGAATCCCAGCAGGAACCCGCGCTGTCGCTGTCGCAGAAATTCAGTCATCAGAGAGTGTGCACATTTACCCCAGGACGGGGGAACCGGGTAGACCCAGGGATCACTTAAGCAACTCTGGGCAAATTCGTTCACCCTCCCCGACAGACCAACGTCCTGGAGACAGGCTTTCTCCAAGAGGTAAAGTACGGGGCAGCACTTGGCAAATGGTGACGCAAGCGGTTTGCCGCTACCGCCCCACCCTTCCCCTTTCAGGGTCCCGCCCTCTTCCCTCCTGGGGACCTCGTGCCCTCGTGCCATGTGGGAGCACCCACCCGTTTAGCAGTCCTGCCTTCCCTCCTTTCTTCCTCATGAGATGTACCTTTCCTCGCCCCAGACTTTTGAGGGCTCGAGCTCATCTTGGTAACAATGGAAGTTATTAAAGGAACAAATCCCTGCTAATTTGTCAGCAAGCTCTCGGGCTGCACCTCCTGGGGGCACCACGCCTGCCTGGGTCAAATGTGGGAAAGCTGCGGCTGGTACAGAGTCTTTAGGTAATTCCTAAATTTGCCTGCTCTGCTGGGGGCTGCTAAGATGTGTGCAGAGCTCACACTTGCTGGGCGGGGGGAGCTGAATCGGAGTACGAAATTACCAGACCGTCACTCAAACCCACAGACACAAATGATGAGAGCTACATGACGTAAATAAGAAAGCCAATATAACAAATTGATAAATACGTACTTTCTCTCCTTTCTTCTCCCAACTTCTTTAAAAGACATAAAATTATATAAAGCAATCATTATAATAATGGGGAAAAAAAGAGTTTACGCTTGATGCTGTGAGGCGAGGGCAGTTGCTATGAGCTGGTTGCTAAGTCCCTGAAAACACACTAACAGGAAGTAAGCAAGTCTCTGCGCTGGGAGCAGGGGCTGCCACACACGAGCCTGGGCTCCAGGCAGCCTCACGCTTCACGGACTCCTCCTCAGTCCAGCCTGGCTGCCGCCGTCATCCCTCCAGAGTCCCCAGGACCGGGCTGTCACAGGGCTCAACTCAGCCCAGACATTTTGACTGGGATTTGGACTCCTGGGGATTGAAATGAATTGTGCCCTCTGGGAGCATAAATTATAACCAACTTCTTTTTCTATCTGAACTCACTTGGCTTGCCTTTTAACTCTGTCTGTAATGCATGGAAAACCTCAGCTTTTTCCTTGACTTATACCTTCCTCATGCTTACCATTATGTTACAAATGTAGCAATATATATGCATATATATTATATTGTCTATATATTGTCTGTTCCAAGTACCTCATGTAAGTGGAATCATACAATATTTGTGTGTGTATAAATTCCACTTATATGATGTACCTGGAATATTCAGATTCCTAGGACAGAAGTCACCAGGGCCTGGGAGGGAGGAAAAGGGAGTTAGTGTTTAAGGCGGGGGGCGGTCAGAGTTTTGGTCTGGGAAGATGAAAAAGTTCTGGACATGAATGCTGGTGATGGCCACACAGCATTGTGAATGCACTTAATGCCACAGAACTGTGCACTTGAAAGTGGTTAACGTGGGGTGACTTTTATGTTGTGTATATTTCACCACCAATATATAAAATGTATAGTGTATGTACATATTAGCTCAACTCTTATTTAGATATACTTATGTAACTATTTTCAGACAGTTTAGATTTTCCTTTTTGCTCTCTCTCCTCCATTGTATGCCTTGGTTTGAGCCTTTTATGGCCTAACTATTTTCTGGGTTTAGGTCTTACACGACCGAGAGGAGCATCCCTGGGATAAAAACCCTACGGCCCTCTCTTCCCTCTGCTTTTCCCACAGTCACCCTCTTCTCAGTTGCTTTTAAGCAGAAAGCTTTACTAGTTAAAGTCTGTGATTTTCAGTGGTACATTTAATAATTCATAAATCATGAGAGGTTCAAACAGGTTCAAAGTTTAAAAGTTTAAAAGTTTTGCTGAAGCTTTAAAGTTTAAACTGTCAGAAGCTTTGACAAAAAACTTTTCCTGTCTGGAATATTTAAGATTGTTGTTCCATAGTAGATTCAGGACTCCGCGATGTACTCCTCTTCCAAAACGCTTCTCCTAAGGAAATCCTGGCACCGTCTGCGTGGTGATGTTCCTCTGTGGCGTGGACACGGCGGGTCCAGGAGACCAGCAGGTACGGGAGCAGCCTGGGGACGGGGTGGGAGCTGTGACGACCCACACTTTGGGGGGAAAGGCACTTAGTCGGCCAGAATCGCCTTTGTGTGGGGATTTCTCTTTAAAAGAAGGGAAACTGTAAAATGAGATCCTGGCCAGCGTGTGTAACAAGGTCTTGGCGGCAGAAGACAGTGAGCTGTGCATATCTGCTATTTCAAAATCTGGAAGCAGAGAGGCCAAATCTTCTGCTGGCCTGCCGCTGACCTCTGATTTTTTAGGCATAATTACTGTATTCGCATGTGCGATTGCGTGTGGTGTCAGCCACCCGCGCCAAAACCGCTTTGTGGAGTTTGTGGGACAAGAGCAAACACCGTCACTTCCCTCGCAGAATGGGTGACCAAGCCCGGAACGTGTACCCTGATGCTGCATATACTGTGTTGTTCTGATAACGTCACTCTGTTTTTCAGAAACCTACTGTGGGTCCCAGTGGCCTTTCAGGTCAGATCCAAGGCCTTAGTCACGGGCTTTCGGAGCCATTGCGCCTCACGCCAGACACTCACCTCAGACCAGCAAACCCTCGCTTCCCACCCACTCGGCTCCCTGCAGCCTCTGACATTTTCCACTTGCTGCTCCTCGAAGCTGAGAAGATTTTCTTTCTTCTTTTCACCAAACACATCTTTGCCTTTCCTCCAAATTCTCCTCTACCATTGGCTTCCACAAGCCATCAGCATCAACGCCAAGAACAATGTCAGCATCATCGACATCTTTTCCCAGGTTCCAGGATGTGGTGACGGCAGATTGTAAAATGTTCCCATGACGCAAATGAAGTTATGCGGACTCCCGACACAGGTAACCACCCTTGGACAATAATGGCTGCACTTGCACATAAATTACCGGCCTTGATCCTAACAACCTCCCATCCACACCTTTTTCCTCCTGCGATGACACTTCAAGGTGCTCTGCTGGCTTCTCCAAGGATTCCTGATGAGAAAACCCAACACTGATTTTCAGGTCTCTCCTCGATGGCCGCTTGGTGGCACCTGACACTCCCACCCCTGTTTTCTTAAACCTTTCCACCCTCTTGACTTTAATTTTCTTGCCTGCCTCTGTGACTCGCCCAGCTCGCCTCCTCCAGCCCCTCTCCTCCTCCTGCAGCGAGGGTGCTCACAGGTCCAGCTCCTTCACCTGTGGCTGAGCTACAACCCATATCCTAGTGACCCCAAGTCTGGGTCTCTCCTCCTCAACTCTCCTGGGTCCCAGGGCCACTGTCCGTGTCCCCACTGGCTCCCAAACCAGAATCCAGCAAACTCAGCAACCATGAATGGATTGCCTTCCACTTGCAATGAAAATTGGTAAGACACACGCCCTGCCCACCCTCTACATCCATCTCAAACTTGATATTTCGTTTTCTTTGTGCAACTACTCCTTCTGTGGGTCCTGTTTAGTGTCTAGCTGTCCAGAGTAGAAACCTCAGAGCCACTCTTAGTGTCTTCCCCCCTCAAGTTCCCCGTCTGACCTGAGAGCAACCCCTGCTGCTTTAGCACCACCCACCTCTCTCCCCCTGCCTCGACTCCAACCTGCTACGATTTCCTTAATTCCAGCTCTCCTCATCTCTGGTCGTGAACTATTGCAGTTACCTCTTTTCTGGTTGCCCTTCCTCCAATCTTTCCCTGTTCCAATCTTTACACGGTCTAACACAGAAACAGTCAGGTCACTGACTGTCGACAGTACCATTTCCCAAAGCTATAGTCCACACTCTTGGACGTGAATACAATGCCTTTCCCAGCCTGGCCCCCATCAACCTTAACAGCTACATAGTCCCCCGCATCCTCTCTCTCCTCCTTCTCTCTTCACTCTCAGCTCCAGACAGACCAAGCTTCCTTCTGTTTCCTGAGACTGCAGTCTCATTCAGTCTCCATACCTCTGCAAATACAGTTTCTCCAACGTGGATGGCCTTTATCCTACTTTCTGCTTGGTGAGCCCTCATTCATTCACGGGGTCCAGCTCACCTCCACCGTGAAGCTTCTGAGGACTCCTCTGCCTGTGGAGAGACACACCCTTCCCTCCCGCTCCTGGACCGCTGTGCTCCATGCGCACGCCCCTCCGTGGGACAAGCGTTCCTCGCCTGTGGGTCTCAGGACGACTCATCTTTGAGCCCTCAGCGCCTGATACAGGGCCTGGCACTGCAGGTGCCCATCTCTCTTCTGAACAAATTAAATCTCATGGCACCAAATGACACCCCCTGGATAATCAAGTGCAGGTAGGGTGGGGAAGCACAGCCCCTAATTCAGGTTCTTTGTTCATCTCCAGTTGCAACCTCGTTGAAATTTTCACCATTCCTGGATAAGTGTGAACGCTTGGAGAGAAAAGAGGAAAAATTCTCCTTTCAATGAACCTTCTCTCCCCAGCGGACTCAATCTGCCTTTCTCTGTGGGTTGTAAAGCTCATCGATCCAGCGGCATGTGTCTTAGGTGTCCCATGTAGAGTTCAGGTTGCTACTAGAGTGGCTGTGGCTCATTTTGTGCTAAAATCGTGCAGATGTGGGTCTGGCTCGTAGTCGACTCTCTTTTCTGGCATATGAATTAAGGATAATTTAGAGAAATATAGGCACCGTGATATTTGTGGGTAGGTTTTCCTTTGCTTCAATCTCTGGCGAGATGACCCTTGCCTATGTCAGGTTTTGAAGTCAGACACTCCGGGTTTAAATCTGGCTCCATCAGTGTGTGACCTGTAGCATGTCTCTTTCTGCCTCAGTTTCCTCGTCTGTAAAGTGGAAAAAGTGACACCTCATGGGCCTGTTGTAAAGATTAAATGAGATCATATCTTTAAGCATTTAGCACAGAGGAAGCCCTCAAGCATTGCTACCACTCACCGCGCTAAGTGCTTTATACATTATGTAACTATATACACATGCACAGACACACACATATTGCCTAGCACAACATATAATCCTTACAACAAGTCTATATTGCAGGTACTATAATTACCTCCACTTTATAGGTGAAGAAAATGGAACGGATGAAGTATCTTGCCCAAAGTCACACAGCTAGTAAGTAGAAGGCCTGGAATTTAAACGTAGGCAATCTGGAGTCCGAGGCTATGCTCTTACCACCCATCATAATGCCTCAGTGCACTCGATAAATGGTAGCTATCATCACCATCATCATCATCATCTCCATCCCCATCGCTATCCAGGATGTCACCATGTCTGTCTATCGCTTATTACAAAATCGCTCCAGCAGGGCTGTTTACTCAGTCAGCCCTGGGGTGGTAACTTCATTGCACAAATAAAATTGTATTCGTCTGGCAACCTCTGGGGCTGCCCCAAAGGTCGATCTCATGCGACGCTAATACTCGGATAGTAGGAAAGACTTTCAAGGGAGGTCTTGGGATTCCGAAGAGTCAAGCCAGGATACAAGCTGGCCCAAAGCAGAGCGTGTGGCCCTGGCATCACTTCATTCCACTTGCTTGTTGTTTTCCTTCTTTTAGCTGCAGAAAGAGGCCAATTGATTCCTTCTTCCCAACCAACTCCAGCTAGACCGAGAGATTTTGTAATCGTGTCTGTCTCAGATCACAGCCCACAGAAATCAGACACAGAAATGCTCACTCGGGCTGTCCACACGTTCCACCCGTGAGCCAGAAAATGAGAACTCTTAATCCAGTGTCACTGTTTTGTAGTAAAAAAATAACATTACTTGTAAAAAATAAGAGGAATTCAATGTATCTTAGTGCCATGGGCTTGTTTACCAACATTTCATTTAGCCTGTGTTTCCTTTTCTTCCCTGTCGTCACCTACATTTACTGACTGTTCTTCTTTACCTACTTTCCCCCAACTCTCATCTCTGAATTTATTCTTTGGCTCGACCCCAATTAAGGGTCTTTACCCTCTGTCGTCCATACAAAATATGCTTTCCTGAAACACTCTTGCTTTTGGAATCAGGCAGGTCTGCCTTTCAATTCTGATTGTTCAGCGTTAGGTGAGCTGCCTTCCCTATGCCTCCGTTTCTGCATACATCAAATGGCTGTAGTAACAGTAACTAACACTGGCTGAGAATTGACACAGGTTGATTGCTATGCGAGATGCCTTTTCGCAAGCTTGCAGGCAAAATTACTGAAGGAAGAAGTGACTAGAAGGTCCTATTCGGCCCCTGGCCTCTTGGCAGGAGGCATAGTTCCACCCTGATGGAGAGAATGAAGACTGAGTCACCTGTCAGACCAGTGCACACAGCGCAGCACCACAGGCACCATTTAATCCTCAAGAAAATCCTATGGGGAAGGTATTGTTTCTACCCCCCTTTAGAGAGAAAGAACTGAAGTTGAGAGTAACTTGCCCAAGGACACCTGATGAAGAAGTGGCAGAGGAGGGACTCTTAGTTACCATGCGATACAACAATAATGAACAGGAGCAGCGACAATCAGCGGTCACTGAGCTTTTATCATGTGCCAGGTACCGGTCCAGGAGCGGGGCAGGGATGGTTTCATTTAATCCTCACATCAACGCTATGAAGTAGATACTATTCCGAAGCCCGTTTTACAAATGCGTAGATTGAGAGGAAAGCGTGTTAAGTGACTCACCAAAGGTTGCGTGCGTGGTAAACCGACAGCCAGAACTTAGGACCTGATGGACTGAATTTAGAGCCGGAACCCATCCCATGCTCTCTCTTTAAAATGAAATAATAAAATATGCAGATAAAGGGCTTAGCCCAGTGCCTGGCGCACAGCAATCTTGAATATCTTATCATTGTCGTTGTTACCACTATTTTAATGACAGTCAATATTTTAATATTGTTCTGCTCTGCAAGGCATCTCTTGGCTCATCTGTAGAATATGAACTCCAAGCACAGATCTGAGTGGACAGAAGCCCATATTCCTTGAGTCATTTGATCTTTGCTTATCTTAACTGCCTTCTGCAAATGTCGATAACAAGGTCCCCATCCCAACCTCGATTTGTCATCGCCCCAAGTTTTCTCTTCCAGCAGTCCTTCAACTAAAATGATCCTGGAAATTGCCTTTTCTTTTTATAGCAGCTCTGTATTAGTTTTCTATTGCTGTATAAAAGATTATCTCAAATTTAGTGGATTGAAACAATACACTTTTATTACCTCACAGTTTCTGTAGGCCAGGAGTCCAGGCACGGCTGAGCTTGGTCTTCTGCTCAGGGTCTTACAAGGCTGCCATCAAGGTATTGGCAGGGCTGCATTCCTTCTGGAGCTCAGAGTCCTCTTTGGAGCTCAAGTGGTTGTTGGCAGAATTCAGTTCCTTGTGTTTGTAGGACTGTGGGCCCCTGGCTTCTTGATCGTTATTGGCTGGAACCCACCCCCCCCAAGTCCTAGAGGCCCCCCACAGTTCTCAGTCACATGGCTCTCTTCATGGGAAGCCCACCTCAGAGCAGCTTGCTTCTTCAAGGCCAGCAGAAGAATCTCTCCCCCAGTCTGCGAAGATGGAGTCTTACAGAACAAAACAATTGAGGGAATGAGATCCCATCCATCACCTTTGTCATATTCTATTGGTTAGAGGAAATTACACAAGTTGGGTCATTGAAGCTCATACTGGGGTGTGTCCATAAGTTTCCTGGCTTCAAATTTAATTCTTCCCCCACCTCAACTTCCTTTTCTTCCCCAAACAGTACCAGGTCCCATTTCATCTTCATTTTCACATCCACACAAAGCACTTTCTTACCGTGTCTATAAAGTTCTAAAATTCATTCTTTTTTCCACATTTATAGAATAGTAGGAGTCCGAGCCTAGACCTCTCGTTTTCTTTCCATTTCACCCAGGACTATAGTTTATTCTTTTTTTTTTTTTTTTGTGGTATGCAGGCCTCTCACTGTTGTGGCCTCTCCCATTGCGGAGCACATGCTCCGGACGCACAGGCTCAGCGGCCATGGCTCACGAGCCCAGCCGCTCCGTGGCATGTGGGATCTTCCCGGACCGGGACACGAACCCGTGTCCCCTGCATCGGCAGGCAGACTCTCAACCACTGCGCCACCAGGGAAGCCCTATAGTTTATTCATTTTTAACAGCTTATTAGTATGTAATTTACATACCATAACATTCAAAGTGTACCACTGGGTATATATTTAGAGAATTAGGCAACCATCCCCATGATATAATTTTAGATCTTTTTTCATCACCCCAGAAAGAAACTGCATACCTTTAGCAGTCACCCCGCCCCATTTCCCCTGTTCCCCTCAGCCCTTGACAAGAACAAATCTGTTTTCCGTCTCTATAGATTCATCTGTCCTGGACATTTCATATGAATGGAACCATACAATATGAGGTCCGTTGTGACTGGCTTTTTTCACTGAGCGTAACGTTTCTGAGGTTCATGTGTGTTACAGTATAAACAATATTATTATGGCTATATAGGAAGTTCAGAGTGTTGTAGACAAAACAGCCAGGAAATGAAGGAGTTTAACTTACAAAAATAGGGTTAGGGCTTCCCTGGTTGGGAGTCCGCCTGCCGATGCAGGGGACATGGGTTCGTGCCCCGGTCCGGGAAGATCCCACATGCCGCGGAGCGGCTGGGCCCGTGAGCCATGGCCGCTGAGCCTGCGCGTCCGGAGCCTGTGCTCCGCGGCGGGAGAGGCCACAACAGTGAGAGGCCCGCGTACCGCAAAAAAAAAAAAAAAAAAATAGGGTTAGAAATAAGCATCTTCACTCGTTTTTCCACCTCTCAATTTTTTTATAAGAACTTATTATACATAAGTCCCTGGAGGGAAGAAAAGATAAGTATGATTCAGCCAATGGCCCTTAAGAAGCTCAGGCTAAAAAAGAAACCAGGCAATTCACAGGTATAGAGAACAAACTAGTGGTTACTAGTGGGGAGAGGAAGTAGGGCGAGGGGAGTAAGAGGTACAAACTATTATGTATAAAATAAGCTGCAAGGATATATTGTACAACATGGGGAACATAGCCAATATTTCATAATAACTATAAATAGAGTATAACCTTTAAAAATTGTGAATCACTAATTGCACACCTGTAACTTATATAATATTGTATAGCAACTATACTTCAATTAAAAACAAACAAACAAAAAAGAAACCAGGCAAAAACACAACTGATGCACTATAGTTTTGCCAGGTTATTCAGCACCCATAAACATCAGAGAAGAGGAAATGCAGAGTGAATTTTCAACTCACTGGGATAAAACAGAAGCCAAAACTAATCTAAGATGGGAATTGTTTTTTAGAAAAAAAGATAATGTTAACCAATAGTCTTCACTTTTAGTTATACGGAGCTTGATGATTTTTTTTAATGGGGAGGTTTGGCTTTTGTTTGTTTGTTTGTTTTTGAGAGCTGTCACGTGTGGACCCGGCAGAGCCTAGGGGCTCGCAGGTTCTGGCAGAGAGCTGGGGGGCGGGGCAGGCTTTTCTCCAGGGGCTAGGGTTCCCTGTCCTGACAGCAGCCCCAGGAATCCCGCAATCCATTCTGTAGCGATCAGCCCATGGATGTGTGCTCCAAGCCTGGAGGATTTTCGCTGCGACTTTGCAATTTTTCTTTTACCCAGAGGTCAGCATTTGACTATGGAAAACAGTTCTGACTCAGACAAGCGAGGAATGATGAGCCTACGGGGTTCTGTCAGCAGGAGCTAACCTACATGTGGGAACTCTGGATGCTTCACAAAAGGGCGAGTTCAAGAATCCTTGAAACTAAGAGGTGTCTGTCACATCAGCTGAAGAAAACAGTAAAATAATGAAACATTTACCACAAAAGGAATACTCATAGTGTTTTCAAACATTCCTCTGGGATAAGCAAGATTCTTGCTTAAGATTTTCAGACGGGGCCTCACGATTTCAAGCTCCGGTCATGGAGCAAGGCCAGGGGCTCGGCTGTGGGACCAGCCCCTCCCATGGCCAGCAGCCCAGCCCAGGCCTCCATCACTGGCCCCGGCTACCTTGGAGCTGGGGGGTTCTGGGATCAGGCCTACAATGGCCTCAGGAAGATTCCTCACCCCTCAGCCCCTCTCCCACATGGCTCGCTGCTCTGAAACTCCACCCTTAGACATTTAGATCTTTGCTCCAATGCAAATACTCCTGGGAGAAGAAGCACATTGTTTATCAGCCATTTACACCTCAGTGCAAATGTGTTTATCAGAGCTTTTGCCAGCAAGTGTTTTTAGAGGAGAGAAAGTGAAAGAAACTCAGAGGAGAAAACATGCTTGAGGATGAAGAGAAAGTAACCGAAAGTCACAATAGGACAGGAAAGGAACACAAGGGGCACCGAAAATGAATAAACTCCGCCTCTTCCCAGGAGTGGTGCCTACGTGAGAGGAGGAAGAGCTGACTCAGACTTGTTGGGATCTGATGGGGGTGGGGGAGAC